>NW_028327174.1:173568364-173869290 GCF_987537825.1 Furipterus horrens | reverse complement strand
AGAAGCAACCTCTGGCTCGCAGACAGGGAGACCCTCCCTCGGTCTCGCCTTCCCTCTCTCTCTCTCCCAGGGGCCCCCACGGCCACCCGGCTTCCTGGCTACCCCGGAAACTGTCCCCGCTGCGCCTCCGGGTGCTTCGACCCGCGCGCCTCTCCATCCCTCGCCTGGGGTCCCGCTGCAGCCGGAGTCGTGGCCGCTCAGCTCTAGGGAGATGCAGCCTGCCAGGGGAGGAGGACAGCGAGCAACCCGGAGCCCGGAGCTCCTGAGCCATCCCCGCACCCTGGCCGGGCCGGCATAGCGCGCTCACCTGACTTGCCCATGGCCGGCTCGGTATGCTCCTGGGGTCCCGCTGCTTCTGCGCTCCCCGGCCAGACGCGCGCCTCTAGGATAGTAAGGGAGGAGGCCGGGCGGCCGCAGCCCCTCCCCCGGCGCGGCCCGGCCCCCGCCTTATAAGGCAGCAGCAGCTGCTGGTGGAGACGCCTGGGGCCACCCCGCCGGCTGCCTGGAGGAGGCGCTGCACACCCTGCGCTCCGCGGAATCTAGCTCCGGAGAACTTGCCCCGCCTAGGGACCCTAGCGACTGCCCAGGACTCGCCAGGTGTAGACCTGGAACCAAGGGCCTCCTGGATCTCAGCCCCGAGCTGTGTTCTCTCGGGACTCAGAATCCTGCGCCTCCCAGCAGGTCCCCATAGCTACTCAGCGGCTGACGCGCTGCAAGGACCGCGGTGCTTGGTGTCGCCGCGTGAAGGGCAGTTCCGGCCTGGGACAGGAGGTCTCCCCTACTCTTTCAGAGTGTGCCGCCTTCCCCTATCCGGTGACACCGGGCTCTGAAGGGCAGGTCCATCCTCTCCCCGGGATATACCCTCTGATGCGAATCCGGGTTGGAGTTGGAATGCTGGCTCATCTCTACCTGTTCAAGTCCTCTCCATCCCTCAGGGCCTTTTTGTCCCTTCAATTTCCAGAGGCCCTGACCTTCCCTGACCTCGGGGGCAGTGGTCAGGACACACCTGGCACTGGGGAGACTTGGTCTCAGCCATGGTCCCACCTCTGTGTGAGAAGGACACTAGCCTGAAGGCATAGCCTGGGTCCGCTGTGTGACTTCCCAGAGGAACTCCTTTCTGGGGAAAGAGCTCAGTAAATTCTACTTAAAGGAAGCTAATTTTAAGACCGTTCAATAAATGGGCACTAAAGTGAACTGACTTGCTGATTATAGGGCAACAATAAAGCTGGGCACTACCCTGTTTACTCCCTCATACTATATCAGGCAAATAGACTTACTAGATTTTAGTACTTTCAGTGTGAAGAGTGTTAGAAAGCATGGCCCATCCCGAATCAAAAGGGACTGCTGCTGCTAAGTGGGGACCTAACCCTTTGTATGCAATTCCCATTCCCATTTTGTCAACAAATCCCCATTGAAATGACCAGATGAACTCAGTAGGAAGAATTCTATATCCCCTCTAGAACCTCTGGAAGGCTGTTTCCTTTTTTTTTTTTTTTTTTTTTTTAAGATTTTATTTTTAGAGAGAGAGGAAGGGAGGAAGAGAGAGGAGAGAAACATCTATGTGTGGTGGTGAACACCTTTAGCTTTTCTTGTTTGGCAAGCTTTTATCTGCCCTTCGTTTCTAAATGATAGCTTTGCTGGGTAGAGTCATCTTGGCTGTAGGTCCTTGTTTTTCATCACTTTGAATATTTCTTGCCCCTCCCTTCTGGCCTGCAAAGCTTCTTTGGAACTCAGCTGACAGTCTTACGGGAGCTCCCTTATACGTAATTAACTGCTTTTCTCTTGCTACTTTTAAGATTCTCTCTTTATCTTTAACCTTTGGCATTTCAATTATGATATGTCTTGGTGTGGTCCTCATTGGGTTCATCATGTTTGGGACTCTGCATTTCCAGGACTTGTGTGTTTATTTCCTTTAGCAAGGTAGGGAAGTTTCCTTTCATTATTTTTTCAAATAGGTTTTCAATTTCTTGCCCTCTCTCTTCTCCTTCTGGCACCCCCATGATGCAAATCTTGGTGCACTTATCCCACAGGCTTCTTACACTACCTTCATTTTTTTAAATTCTATTTTCTTTTTGCTCTTCTGATTAGGTGTTTTTTGCTTCCTTATATTCCAAATTGCTGATATGATTCTCAGCTTCATCCACTCTACTGCTGATTCCCTGTAAATTACCCTTTATTTCAATTAGTGTATCTTTTGTTTCTGTCTGGTCCTCATGCTGTTCAGGTCCTCACTACATTCATTGAGCATCTTTATAACCAGCATTTTGAGCTCTGCATCTAGTAGATTGCTTGCCTTCGTTTTGTTTAGTTCTTTTACTGGAGTTTTGTTCTGTTCTTTCATTTGGGCCATGTTTCTTTGTCTCTTCATCTTGGCAGACTCCCTGTGTTTGTTTCTGTGTATTAAGCAGAGCTTCTACATCTCCAGGCTTGGTAGAGTGGTCTAATGTAGTAGGTATCCTGTAGGGTCCAGTAGCACAGCCTCCCCTATTGCCCAAGCTGGGTACTCAAGGTGCGCCCTGGTGTGGGCTGAATACCCTCCTCTTGTGGTTGAGCCTTGATTGCAGTTGGCACATCAATGTAAGGGATCTATCCAGACTATTCAGCCACAAGAACTGGCTGTGATCACTGACCACCAACTCTCTGGAGGCTCATCTGTGCAGGGGCCCACTCCACCAAGCAGGACTTCCTTCCTTTGGCAGGACTCTGGTGCTTGCTGAGTCTGCCCTTGAGTGTGTTGCTTGTGGAGATGGTTGGGCGGTGGTGCTTCAATGTGGCCTGAAGCTGTCCATTGGGTGTGCTGGCTCTGGGGCCTCCTGGGAGGTGCAGACCAAGGTTAGCCACCACCTGTGTCCTGTGCAGGGCCACCTGGCATAAGCTACAAAGCAATCTGCAGATGGCTGCTACTTGTGCTGGGCTTAGAGGTGCCCAGGTAGGACCAAGCTTTGAACTAAGGCTGGCTGCTGCTTGTGCCAGGCCTAGGGCCACTTAGCAAGAGGAGAGGTATGGGGGCTTGCTAGGGCCAGATGCTGCTTATTTGAGAGAATTTAGGAAAATCTGAAGCATGAGCCAAGACAAACCATTGGTAGAGAAAAGCCACTGGAAATATTTGAGTGGGGCAGGACCTCATGGAATCACCAGGGAAGGGGAAATAGTGTGCGCCAGGTTAAGGAGTCTCAGATATGGCACCTACCTTCAGGCTCAGCAAAGCAACAATGGTCTCTGGCAGCACTTCTGTCTGGGAGAAAGATGCCCCTCCAGCCCTCACCCTGATACCAGATACTTCAGTTCCTCCCCGTATGTCTCTAGTGACTTTCAAGCTGCTGCTGGAACTCAGATTGAGTCCAGGTAAGTCCATTCATGGGCCTTTTAAAAGGAACTTCCTGGGACTCCAGAAGTTTCCATCTTCCTCAGCCTCAATCCCTGCTGGTTTTTACAGCCAGAAGTTATGGGAATTTCTCTTTCTGGCACTGGAACCCTGGGAAGGGGGTCCTTGTGTGGGTCTGGAATCCCACGCTCCTTAGGAGTGGGGGGTCCTCCACAGTGGAGATATCCCTCCCAATTTTTATTCACCACACGTGGATGTGAGACTAGCTTGTTCTGCATCTCTGCCCCTCCTACCAATCTTGATGTGGTTTCTTCTTTAAATCCGTAGTTGTAGGACTTCCATTCAGCTTTTTGGGGGGCGGTTCTGAATGATTGTTGTCCTATAGTGTAGTTGTAATTTTGCTGTGGTTGTAGAGGAGGCGCATACCATGTTTACCTATGCAGCCATCTTGATCAGAAGTCCTCTCTCTCTTTCTTATTTGGCATATGAATATCCAGTCACTCCAGTACCATTTCTTGAAAAGATAGTTCTTTCCCAATCCACTAGATATATGTGGCTTCTATCCCATTCCATTGATCTAGATATGTGTTTTTACAGTAATACCACACTGTCTAGGTTACTGCAGCTTTGATAAGTCTTGAAATCAGGTAGTGTAAATTTGCCTACTCTTTTTTCTTCTCAAAGTTGTTTTATCCATTTCAGGTGCTTTGCATTTCCATATAAATTTTAGAATTAGTTTGTCAATTACTGTAAAACAAACAAAAAGCCTCCTGGGATTTTGAGTGGTATTATCTTAAATTTATAGATATACTTGGGGGGAACTAATCTCTTCATAATACTGAGTCTGCTGATCCATCAGCATGGTGCATCTTTCTATTTATTTATATCTCCTTTAATCTCTCTGTTATGTTTGGGGGGATGTTTCTCTTTATTCTGTTTTCTGTTCTTGTGTTGTCTTTTTCAGATTTAGGAATCAAGGCAATGCTGGCCTTATTAAAAAAAGTTGAACTCACAACTATCAACAACTGAATCTAAAAAATAAAAATAAAATCCAACTAAGCAAACCAGAATAGAAGCAGAATCATAGGTATGGGGATCATTTGGAGGGTTATCAGCTGGGAGGGGGAAGGGGGATAAATGGGGAAATGGTGCAGGGACTAAGAAGCATAATTGATTGGTACAAAATAGACAGGGGGAAGTTAAGAATAAAATAGGAAAGGGTGAAGCCAAAGAACTTATATGCATGACCCATGGACATGAACTAAGGGGGGTGGGATTGCTGGAGGGAAGTACTGGGAAGAGGGGAGCAAAGGAAAAAAAATTGGGACTACTATAACAACATAATCAATAAAATATACTTTAAAAAAATTGAAGGGGACTAAATGGTAATGGGAAAAAATACAATAAAGATTAAATCATTAACAAATATTTTTTATATTAAAAAAAGAAGAAGTTGAGCTCTGGCTGGTGTGGCTCATTGCGTTCAGTGCCGGCTTGCAAACCAAAAGGTCGCTGGTTCGATTCCCAGTCAGGGCACACACCCGGGTTGCAGGCCAGATTCTCAGGTGGGGCTTGTGAGAGGCAACTCTTTGATGTTTCTCTCCCTCTGTTTCTCCCTCCCTTCCCTATTCTCTAGAAATGTGTAAATAAAATCTTTTTTTTGAAAGTTGAATAGCGTTCTCCTATTTTCTGGAAGTTTGTGCAGAATTATTATTATTCCTTTCTTAAATATTTGCTACAAATTATCAATGAAGCCTTCTAGGCATGGGGGTGTTTTTTATTTTTGGGGGAATGGAAGGTTTTAAATAGTAAATTCAGCTTTATTAATAGATATAGAACCATTTAGATTATATATTTCTTCTTGAGCGAGCTTTGGTAATTTGTATTTTTTTTTTTTAATTATTTTTAGAGAGTGGGAAAGGGAGGGGGAAAGAGATGGAGAGAAACATGATGTGCAAGAGAAACATCGATTGGTTGCCTCTCACACACCCACACTGGGGACCTGGCCTGCAACCCAGGCATGTGCCCTGACTGGGAATTGAATGGGCGACCTTTTGGTTCACACGCCGGCACTCAACCCAGGGTGGTAACCTGCATCTTAAAAGGAATTAATCCATTTCATTCAAGTGGTGGAATTTACAGACATAAAGTTGTTGGTACTATTTTGTTATCCTTTTACTGTCTGTATGATGCATTGTGGTGTCCCTTTATCACTTCTGAGACTGCTAATTTGTATCTTCTAGAGGTTTATCAATACAGTGAACCCTTAATATTTATGGATTCTATATTTATGAATTTGTCTGTTCATTAAGATTTATTTGTAACCCTAAAATCAATACTTTCAATGCTTTGACGGTCATTTGAGAACATGTACAAAGCAGTGAAAATTTTGAGTTGTCCAACACACAAGTTCCCAGGTGAGGTGGAAAAGGGGACATTCTTCTTCCTTCAGCTCTTGTACTGTAAACAAATGACCTCTTTACAGTCTATTTAGTGTCAAGCTTTTTGCATTTTGGTATTGATGTTACTATTTAAAATGGCCCCTAAGTGAAGTGTTGAGGTGCTGCTTAGAGTTCCTAAGTGCAGGAAGCCTCTGTTATGCCTGACGGAGAGAATGTGCGTGTTAGATAAGTTTTATTCCAGTGCTGTTGGCCCTGAGTCCAATGTTCATTCAACAGAATAAATGAAAGCAAAATCAAAACAGACAATCAGAAATAAATGACAATTACAATACTCATTTAAGAGCATGGGGCATGGACCTGAAGTTATGTGGCCCAAGTCCAAGTTCTGGCTCTGCTGCCGACCAACTGATTCTGAAGGAGCTTGAAATGAAGATAGTAATACCTATCTTAGAGAATTTTTTTTTTAGAAGATGTTTAGATTAAATTGAGATGACACTTAAAAACTACTCTTTAAAGGTCATGTATTTTAGTCTGTGTAGTATTTCTCGGTCACAATTTGTATATGTAAAGAAGTACCTTTGTTTTTCTGAATAGATCAAGGCAAAATTATGCTGATGGTAGGAAACTTGTGCACTGAAGGAAACTTGGTCACATCTAATCTAATCTTTTGGGGACAAGTATTCAAATAGTCAAGCATTCTAGAATCTTTCTTGATCCCCACTTCACGCCTCTGGATCAACTGCAGATTCAGATTCTTGGACAAGAGCATTTGTTTGGCTGAGTCTGGGTCACGTGCCTTCACACAAGCTTTCAGAAAGAGAACAGAGGAATGCCTGCACCCCTTCAGTGTCCATAATTAGGTGCAAGATCTTCTCTACTCAGACAGAAGTTTCTCCACAGGCTGAGCAGCCAATACACAGCAAATGTTTACTATCTCTCCCTTTTCAGAGGGGAAATTTTATTTGTGCCCTACATGTTTCCCTGGGATGTTCTATACACCATGACTCCGTGCTTCTCCGTGTCTAAGCTCTTCCATCATTATGAATTCTTCCCTGAAGTATGGTTTAAGGTACAAACTATGCTTTAACCCCTTCAGGCTTTGGCTCTTGATCTGCAGGTTTTGGGAATAAAAAATTCATTGTGATAGCTCACTGAATGTAAGGCCATGGAAACTAGAAAAGCAGGGGAAAGAAAATCCTTGGCAGGAAACATCCTTATTTTACCAGGTTATGCTCTCTTTGTTATTGCTGTTGGAAAAATATATGGGGTAAAGTCAAAGCTGTACTTAGAAGCAAATATACTATATAATAAATATGAACATAAACTTTCAGTTAGTCCTGGGTTCAAACTAACCCTGTTCTGCTACCTACCAGCCATTGACCTTGGAGAAATTACTTAATCTCCTCAAACCTTAGCTGTATCAACTGTAAACACTGTTAATAATATTATTTGTCTCAAAGAGAGATTCTGAAAGTTGCATTATATCATTCATTAAAAACACTTGATAGTATGCTTTATGAAAGAAATCCTTGGACAAGCTTGAGCAAGTGGTTCAGGAACCTTCTTGGTCATTCTTGGCCATTTGTCACATGACAATTCTCCCGGTGGGAACTGTCAGTAGAAGAGCATGATACACAGGCTCGGTTGTTTTAGCCCCATGAGGTGGTAGATGTAAGATATAACTGAGCATGGAATGTTCGGTAGATTTCACATTTTGCTGACTTGTAGTATAGTATTCCTGTTAGTGTATAGACCAAGTTCATCTGTCAGAGCTCCAAATGAGAAAGAAAAGGTGCAGTTAGATGACAGCACTGTTGATCCTGGCTAAGCAAGAGGCAAGTAGGAAGCCTGAAGGGAGACAACTTGTCACCAGGACATGTCTGTGGAGCTAAACTGTTGATGAGCCTCTTATTGTCCCCCCTTCCTAAGAGAGGGGGTTTCTCTCTCTGCCCAGAAACCAGGAGGAAGAGAAGCTTCACCATCAAAGGGATGAGAAAGATGAGTTATTATTATTTAATATTGTACTTCTGATTTGAAAGTAAAGGACTTTAATAATGAAAATTCCTTCTTATTGGTATCTGTATTGCTATAGATTGAATGTCTGTGACACTCTAACATCATATGTTGCAATCTAATCTGTAATGTGATGGTATTTGGATGAGGGCCCTTTGGGAGATAATTAATTCCTGAGGGTGGAGCCCTCATGAATGGGATTAGCACCTTTATAAAAGAGACCCCTGAGAGCTCCCTCTCCCCTTCCACCATGTGAGGACAAAACTAGGTTCAGCAGTCTGCAACCCCAAAGAGGGCTGTCACCAGAGCCCAACCCTGCTGGCACCCTGCTCTCAGACTTCCAGATTCCAGAACTGTGAGAAATAAATTTCTGTTGTTCATAAGCCACCCAGCCTGTGGCATTTTGTTATAACAGCCCAAACTAAGACATGTACCTTAGAATTCTGAACCTTACATATACTGATTTATAATAAAAATAATCTATTATCTAATTTGGAGCCTGGAGGGAAAAGACTCTCCCCTGATCTTTGACTAAAAATTCCCCTAAAATGGTCTGAAACATGATTCACAGTCAATATATCTTTTCTTTTTTAGATTTTATTTATTTTTAGAGAGAGGGGAAGGGATAGAAAAAGAAAGGAAAAGAAGCATCGATGGGAGACAGAAACATCGATCAATGCCTCTCGTATGCTCCCCATCTGGGGACCAAGCCCACAACCCAGGCATGTGCCCTGACTGGGAATTGAACCAGCAACCTTTCACTTCACAGGACGACACCCAACCAACTGAGCCACATCAGTCAGGGCATATAGTCAGTATATCTTAAATGTTATTATACTACTTACTTAAAAAGAGAAAAGTAAACTAAGTGTTGGACTAAAGTAGCTAGACAAATTATAAAACATAATTAAGAAAAAGAACCACAAACAAAGATTGAACTCTAGTTAATGAATAAGTGCTAGTGTTTAGTAGTAAAATGTATTAATGTTTGCAACCTACTCTGAAATGCATAAAAATGGATTCAAGTTACTTTAAACACATATAAAGTAAGGTGGATGGACAGAAGGAGAGATGAATAAAAGTGATAAAGCAAACACAGCAAAATGTTCATTGTAGAATCTAGAGGGTGAGTATACAAATTTTTCACTTAAAAGTTGTTCGTAGGTTTGAAATTTCCCACAATAAAGTGGTTAAAAATTAATTGACTACAGAAATTACTATAGATTAAAACGGAAAATTATACATTAGAAAACAGAAAATAACAGAACTGTAAAGTACAGCCAAGGGCTGGGAGACATATTAAGTAGATAAATCTCTACAAAATCAAATCAGTAAAAACATCTTTAAAAGGAAAGAAAACTCAAATGTATCACATTAGTAATAAATATGGGGATATAATCTTTTCTTGGAAGTGTTCAGAAAAATATTGACAGATTCTCTACTAGTAGTTTTTCTGAACTGGGCAATTTTCTAGAAAAATACAAATTATTAAGATGATTTATTTAAGGTGAGAAAAAAGTCTAAATGAACTGAGATAGCCGTAAAAAAATGAGAACATCACTGCTTACCTAAATATAGCTGGACCCAGCTAGGTCTGCAGGTAGGTTCTATTAAACCTGGAGAGGCAGATGATTCTGGTACTGTTTACATTCTCTAAAGCAGCAAGTTTCCTCTGGGTGCCACAAGAATTTTAAAAACATGCAATACCCGATTATTTAGGCAGGGGCACTGACCTCTTTTCCCTTTAACTGTCAAAAAAATGACAGCAGCCAACACAACAATAGCTATCTGGTGTGAATGAATCAAAATTATATCTCTTTTCTTCAGATCAGTAAAAAATATATTTTTTGGTGTGCCTCAGAATTCTAGTAATTAGTTTATGTGCCATGAGATGAAAAGGTTGAAAATCACTGCTCTAAAGCAAAGAAAACCTTCCCTATTCATTTCATGAAGCTAGAATGGTCCTGATTCTAAAACCTGAAAAATATAGCAAATACAAAAAACAAACACAGCAACATCATTTATGAATATAAATACCAAAACCCTAAATAAAATACCAGCAAGTTGAATCTAGCAGTGTATTGTTTATACTAAAACATGGCATACCTAGTAGAATTGGTGAAACGATGGGGTAGTCCCATTTAAATTGAGAACAAGGTTTCTTGCTATCACCACTGTTATTCAACATTGTTTTGGGAGTTTTAGCCAATACATGGACTGTAAAACAGATAAGAAGTATAAATATTGGAAAAGAAAGAGCATAGTTTTCATTATGACTCCTCTCTGTAATAGCCTGAAAAAATCTATTAAATTCATATAAAAAGTTTTTCATGATAGCCAGGTCCAACAAAAATGTTTTAAAAAATCAATCTAGCTTTTTTCACATAGTGTCAACAACCCGTTAGAACATACCATTGGGGAAATATTGACAATAGCAACAACAACAACCCATTTTAAAAGCAACCAAGTATAGACTTATTTTGCTAGACACATAATGGAATTTATTCTATTATGAGGATTACATCCCTTCCTAATATGCGACAGCCTAGGCTGTTCTGAGAAGAAAATGAACACTCACTGTGTTGAGGGCTGCTGCTGCTGGGCGGTTCCTTGCTGATGGGGAAGCTGCTCTCGATCCATAGCGACCACCTTCCCCACTCTTAAGCCAGAGCCTGGTCCTCCACTCCAGAGCCAGCAAAGCCTGGGCAGAAGAGGTTTCCCCCACAGCCTCAGCTTGGGGAGCGCGCAGTTCTGCTCTAGCCTGAAGCATGACAGCCTGAGGACCGTGTTTGTGTGATCCAAGAGGGGGAGGAGGACCTGGACTCCTTGTCTGGGTTTGGAGGAGTGGGGATTCTCAGGGAGCTGGGAAGAGACTCTGGAAAACGTAGGCATGTAGAAGGGCTAGGAGAGAAGATGGAGAGGATCTAAGGAGGCTGAGTGAGGTCAGGAAGGAAGGAGCATTCAGCGGAACACCTCCGAAAGTTTAAACCAAGGGGCAGTGTGCTGGAATGACTGGCACATAGCGTCTCATCTCCTGATCCTCTTACTTGGCATCACCTTGACCTGCTGTGCTGGTATCTCCTTTTTGCTCCACTTCCTTCCCTAAACTGACTCTCCACCCTGCTCTCTGACCCAAAGGCTGACCTGCATAGGTACTGCAACAGGCTCCCTTGTCCTCTGGTTTTCGACTGGGTTCTGCAATGGGAGGGGAGGCACGAGGCAGGAAGGGAGGACAGTCTGATCCCAGCATGCCTTTCCTGGAGTTCTGGAGACCGCCTCGCCACTTGGGGCTTAGGGGAGCTGGCAGCCCCATGTTACGGCTCGTATCTTGCATGTTCCCTGCTCACACCTGTGTCGTTAGTCCCTTTATTAAGACTTCCTCAAATTATCTCACTTTGGGTGACCCATCTATTTTTCTGCTGGGCCCTCACTAACATAAACGCTTACCTGACTGCTCAGTAAAGCAATCGCTCACATCTCCAGCAGAGTTCAGTGGGAGGCTAGTCTGGGGAAGACAGGTGAAGTGGTGCTGCATCTGCCTACCTGATGAGGCTTCTGGGCAAGACGGGGCTTCTGCTCATGAACCATTAGGCAGGGAAGTGCCAACCAGCAGAAGCTGTCCCAAATATGAAACCATGTGTTTGGACTTCCCTTCACATGGTACAGGTCCAGAGGAGGAACCCTGCCTCAATTAAACACAGAGGTATATGTACAGAGAAGGCTCTAGAAGAATTCTGTACTCACTGGTAGTCAAGGAAAGGAAGGTGCACTGTAGGTGACATTTTTTTTGTTTATATTTCCAGGTACTTGGGGGAATGCACAAGTTATTTTTATCATGAGAAAACAATACAGTTTTGGAAAAAGGACAGAATGGGTGGAGCTGTGGCGAGGGTGTTAACAAGCTTCCTGCCTTACCCTCGCCCCCACTGGCGTAATTTCCTGAGAACCTAACTGAATCTTAGACTTCACATTTGTTCTCTGGGCGCCATTTTGCTCTGGACCAGTGAGAGTACAAGGTCAAAAGCGCAGTGTTAAGTACAGAAAGTGCTGGAGAGCCGTGCCAGTTACTTTCATGATTCCTGTTGCTCTTGGTTCTCCTAAGAGTCAGACCCCACCCAGCAAGCTTGCCTTGTCAGTGTGGAACCTATTTCACTCGGCCTGCCCCTGGGGTCCGCCCTCATGGGGTTCCCCGGCAAAGCTGGCTCTGTCCCTGAGAAGCACTAATCCTGCCCAGCCACCTGGTGCCAGGGAAAGTCCAGACCTGGCCTCAGGCTTTGGCTTTGCCCTGACTCACTGCGGGAACTTGGGCTTGTGCTTCTGCTCTCTGGGCCTATTTCCCTCGATGAACAAAGTGCAACCCAGCCCCCCAGCTCCAAGATTATTGCATCAGGGAAAGAAACTTGCCTGGGAGTGATCCCTCTGCTTTCCCACCCCTCCACTCAAGCCCCTTCAGTGGCTCGGGAGCAGGGCTTAAGGTCTCTTTGAGAAAGAACGCCCTCTCTGAGAGTGTGCATTTGACTCCCACAAGCCTGGGGCTAAAGGAAAACCATTAATTAAATCAAATGAAGGAAAAGAAAATGGATTTTGTGTCAGGGTCATTAGCGTCGCTGGCGGGTGTAACTTCCCACAGTGAAGCTGAAACAGACTCAGGCTAACCCCGAGGGGACCAGGCCCAGGGGAAGCCTGGCATCCTGCCTGGCTCAGTCGAGTCCAGGAATTGCACAGGACAGAGGGAAAGGAAGCACAACCTGATAATGAGATTGGTGGGTGATTGTGAAGGTCTCTCATGGCACTGAAATTTTGACACACACACTTCTGTGCACACCGGGGCTAACCAGGTCAGCTGGTATCTCTGGGGGCGGCAAGGGCAGAGGCTTTAGATGCCAGTTTGGCCCACCATTGAAGGTCAGCCCATCTGATCTGCCTTATACCTCCCCTTTCCACCACTTCCCTATGACTCAGCTACACGGTTCTACCACTGGGAACCCAGACTCTCCTACTTCTGTGCCTTTGCTCAGGCTGGACCGACCCTCTGCTCAAAGTGCCTCTCTTCAAAGGCATCTGGCAGAGCCTCCCTATTTCTACCAGGCCCATCTCAAACCAAACCCTGAGAAGCCTTCTGTCTTCGCCTTGTAAGACTTCCTCTCCTCTTCCTCACACCTCCATGGCACACTGTCCGTACAATTGGCCATCTTCCTCCTGTCTTGTACTGGCAAAGCATAATTGAGGGCAATGTCCCTCGGGAGCTCTTAGTTAATACCCTTTTTTACTAGAAATGAACATCCCACGGCCTGTATCAAAGACGTCCTAGTGAATGTCTTTAAAATCTCCATCTTGCTCTGATGCCAGGAAGCCCCTGACAATCTGTCCACCAGGCAGCCTGGGTGTGCTCACCATAGCAGCTGGCAAGTGAGGGGCATTATTTCCTTGACCTGAGCTGGCATTGACCATAACCATCTTCAGAGTTCTCATGACTGGATCCTCAGAGCAAGATCAACCCTTAGATCTTTCTCTCCGTTGACTTACCCGGTCCCCAAAACCCAAGCATTTCTCTCATTTCTCTTACTTCCTTCCCAGACCATGAGACTTCTACTGCTTTTCTAGTGAAAAATTTAGTCAGCCCTGGCTGTTGTCCTATCCCAGTGAGAAGAACCTCACACTTACTGTTCAGAATACTCACGGTCCCTCCCCCAGCTCGTTCCCTCCAACACACACACACACACACACAACCCAGAAAATTACACATCCTTACCTTTTGAACTAAGGAGTGGCTGTGTGATTTGCTCAGGCCACTAAGACATAGGCAGACAGACATGACAGGGTCACTTCTGAGCAAAGACCTAAGGGCCAGTTGTGGTTCTGTCTCTTTCCTCCCCTTTGTGAGGACACTGGAATGGGTCCTGGAGAGAAGATGATGGAGAGAAATGCGGTTGACCCATGATGGCCACGTGATGGGAGCAAGAGATGAACCTCCGCTGTTGCCAGCCACTGAGGTTTTGGGGCCTTAGCCTCAGCTAGACTGATAGAGCCTCTCAGGCCCTGATCAACAGACCCTCTGACTCCACAGTCCAAAGTTCTTGCTGTCCCAGGACATACCCTGGACCTGGCACATCAGGCCCAAGGCAGTGGGGACTAGAACTGCCAGGTCTGCTCCTGGGTCTGAAGCTTGCTTGGTCTTTGTACTTGAAGCTCTGCCACCACCTGCCCTCTGTTCCAGTTGCTCCACTTTCTCAGGGCCCTTGGCTTGGAATAATAACACTCCCATAATTCCAGAGCAAAGGACACAGCTCACCCAAGGCAATGTGCACATTGCCTGCAAGTACACATAACCATATAAAAATTATTTTTATTAAAATACTTTCCAGTATATTGCATTGAAGACATTTATATAGAAAAAACAATTGCAACAAACATGCTACATTGGCATTGAGATATTCTGAAAGCTTAAGTGCCCACTTTTAAACATTTGGTATAAGCATATCCTTATATATTTCAGAGGGTACATATAACACTGAAAAAAATACTTCATGTAAAATCTAAGTTTAGGTGCATACAAACAAGAAGTATTACACTGAATAGCTTATTTTAAACTGTGAAACACATTCAAAGTACTCAATTTCTTAGACAACATGCAAACATTTTAATACTTAGATTGATATTTTTAAATATATAAACCATAATTCTTTATAATTCTATATCTGAAAAGAGAGCAGACAGAACATTTACCTACACTGTGCATGTCACAAAAAGCAAATGTGTCTTCATGAACGGAAAGTACTAGGTTAACACCCATGATTGTCACTTTACAAATATGGCTATTCACCTTCTTCATAATAAAATAGAAAAATCATGTAGTATTTACATGAACTACTAATTATTTCACTTTTTGGCAATTATATAAGTAGCAGCAATTGGTTTAAAGATTGATGTTTACAGATACTAAATTTAACTTGGAAAGCTACCGAAGAGTATACATCTGGTTAATATAGATGCAGGATGCTCTGATGTAATATAACTTCTCTAACTTCTCCTTTTCGCAAAAGTCACAGACACGTTTATAACCACTGAGACTGTCAGGTACCGTATATCATGTGAATGCTTTTGCTTATCACAATAGATGGGTTCCTGAATTAAATTTCTGGAAGTTAAATTTGCCTGATGATCCACATGGTAATTCCAAAGATGCTTTATCTCTATTTCATACTTTAACGGCAAGGGCTCTTTACTGTGACCCCTCGCTTCTAGATTGAGTAGGTAATTATCTGTAAACACACAAACACTAGGGGCCCCTTAATACTTATAGGAACTCTGAAATGAAGGCTCTGTGATACAGAGCCCAGAGTATAATGAGTTATCTTTCTAAAAGTGACCATGTTATTTATCAGTGATGTTGAATACATTTTAGAGCGAGGGACCCACCTAATGAGCAAAATGTAAATTGGAAGGCAGTGATCCACCAGAAGGAAACAACCTCTTTGCATTAGTATTTGGAAGAACACATTTTGACATTTATAAAAACAAAACAAAAATCCTGCTAATATTGGCAGATTAAAAAAAATACTGTGTGGTCAACAGGTGACGAGTGCTTTTACTTGGCCACTCTTCAACTACTAACCGGCGGTCCTGCATGTCTTTCACAAGGTAGAAAATTAGACTGAGGAACATTTTGCACTTTCCATGGGCAGTCAGTTACATGTCCAGACCATGAGCAGGGTGAGGCCCAGGCTGAGGACAAAGAGGCAGGAGTGGCAGGGAGGTCTGGCCCTGATGCTGGCTGATGGCACACTGCTGGCGACCCGTACCTGGGAAATGATGAGGGCAGAGAGAGGGACATGGGACGCCAGAGTAGGGCTGTCAGAGTTGATAAGGGATTCGATCTTCTCTGCTTCTTTATTGCAGGCCTCAATCTGGGAAAGGAAAATCAGATGGTTATAAATATAAAACCACAGAACCTAAGAGAACGTCAGGTCAAATTCCATATATATTCCAACATAGGGAATATGCTTTCATTTTGTTCTTTTCTTCAACAAAGTAACACTTAATTATGGTTTTATTTTATTACATAAGTAGTAACAGGATCAATGGAAACCAAATCAGAAATGAAATGACCCAAAATGCCACTGTCCTTTGTTTTACATGACCCTTTCACTGCTTATCTACACTGAGATATTAGCTTTACACAGTCAAACACAGTCATAGGGAATGGACTTTCAGTGCCTATTTACACATCAGGAGGAAAGTAATTAGACTTAATGAGCTGTCTAACATGGAAGTTTATAGGCTGTTTGTATTCATCCCCTTCGCTTGAGCCCTGATTTTTTAAAAGATTTTATTTATTTATTTTTAGAGAGAGAGGAAAGGAGGGAGAAAGAGAAGGAAGAGAAACAGCAACGTGTGACTGCTTCTTGCATGCCCCCAACTGGGGACCTGGCCCGCAACCCAGGCATGTGCCCTGACTAGGAATCGAACCGGTGACCCTTTGGTTCACAGGATGGCGCTCAATCCATTAAGCCACACCAGCCAGGGTGAGCCCTCACTATTTTGATGCTGAAACTTAGGCCTAGTGAGTGAGGTTCACCTCAAGATTGTGAGGAAGAAAAATGGGCCCACAAGACTAGCTCCAGTGGGCTTGTCCTCCCCACTGTAGGCACGGTCTTCCAGTCTGTTCTGTCACTGTGTGACCTTCGTCACTCCCTTCCATCCCTGGGTCTTGTCTGTACAATGAGTGGATGCATTCCATCTCTGCACTCGTTGAGTTACAGCATCTCAACCTCTCCCCTCCCCCACTCCTTAGCATTCTGCTGTCAAATGTGTACCTGGCCTCAGCCACCTGGCAAAGTGCTCACTGCATGCAGCTCTGTCCTTCAGAGACTGCCTGGCACCTTTCTCCCTCCTGCCCTGCCGAAATGCCTCCCTTTTCGCATCACATCCTCCTCCCCCACCCTAGTTTGTGCCCACCCCTCCCAAGTCCACCAAACTTAAAATTGACAAGATGGCTGCAAAATGTAGGCTGAACCCCAACCTGCAAAGCTTTTGGATAATGATCAACAGGAATAATCAGGATCACAATTTCTGATTCAATGCTGAAGTATCCAAATACGTCACACTGTGGAACAGACACATGCATGCGGATTTTCTGAAGTATTTCCAGAACTGTTATTGGCTTTTTGTTTGTTACCTAGAAAGAGAAAACAAATTCTATTACCAGAAAAAAAAGAACTCCTTATCACTGCCTAAGCTGCCTTGTTACCTTGCCTAAGCCAAGGAGGCTCTTTTGACCAAGGAATCTCTAAGTACAGGGTCCCGCCAGCTGAATTCTAAAACTCCACAGAGTCCACTCCAACAGGGTTCTGCCTGACATGGGAGCTTCCTAGCCAAAATAAACACTCACCAGAAGAGCTTTTTAAGAAGTTATTGTTCGGCGTTGGATGGCACAAAGAAATAATTAAAGTCTTCCTGTAAAAGTATAGGTGGTTTAATCAAAATGGGGATAATTCTCGAGGTAGAGCCAGGTGTTGGCCGCTACATGTCTGGAGCTCTGTCTCCACAACAGGGAGCAGTAAAAGCGACGGTACAGAAAAAGAAAAGAGGTGAAACTCTCATGGGACATGGTTGCTCTGAAGCAGCCCACAGAGGAGCAGCTCTGTGGAGGGCAGGCAACCCTGAAACCGCCTGGGCGTCCACCACTCTCTGGCCCTAACTCTGCTTACTGTGCCAGGAGGGGATCTTTTCTAGAAAGGCTCAGGCTGTGATGTGCAGAGCAAGGTCACCACACAGCCAGGGTGCAGAGGAAAGGAGCACAGGATCAGGCAGAGGACAGCCTGAGTTCAGGCCCTAGTTCTCCCGGTTATGAGCTGTATGGCCTTGAGCAAGCTGCTTCTCTGCCAAGTAGTTTCTTCATCTGTAAACAGGACAACACATTCTACTCTGTCGGATTACTGAGTGGTTTATCAATAAGCTTTCAATAGTGCCTAGCATAGAAAGCAATTTACCTTGGCAATAGTATCCAGTTTTTCTTTGTCAAATAAAACTCTTAACATCCCAGCACATAATGGGCAACAAGCACCTGTAAACAGAAACCATGTCATGCGTTTTCAGAATCAGAAACAGGGACACCAAAGAGCTGGTGACACTGCCAACCCTTTGTTTTGTGCTAGGAGAGTTCCAGCTGGCCTTCCTGATGACTGCACTTCCGATATGCACCCTGACCAAGTGGGGGTCTTACAGTCTGCACATCTCCCAGAATCCTTCCTCCGTCCCCGCGTTCATCTTTTGCCCCTTCTCAGGGTGAGGCCATGTGGTGTGAGACAGCACAGAGAGTGGCCTGGCAGGAGGCACGAAGCCTAGACCTGCCTGCACCCTCACCGTGTGGTCCTGGGCGAGTGCTCTCCAGGCTTCTGCTTTCTACCTTCGAAACATGGCAGCAGGTGTTTCAGGGATTCCATGAGTGTTTAACTCTAATATAATTTTTTAAATTATTTTAAATTGTTATAAAACAACAACAAAACATCAGAACATGGTCTCCAGGAGGAAAGGGGCTTTGTTTTGCTCACTGATGTGCCCCCAGTGCCTAGAAGAGTATCTGGCCCGTAGCGGCAGCTTACTACACAGCTGAATTCATGGGTGGAGGAGTGAACCTCTTAGACTCCAAACTAATCTGTTCTGTGCGGTCTTGAGATAAAGTCTCTTCTTCCTCCTCTGTTTAACTGAAGAATAAGAGACTGTAATATAAGCTGTTTAAAAAAAAACTGTTACCACTTATAGTCTTTCTAATAAAATTTTCTCAATTATGTGCAACTAAAACAATTAAATTGAATTCTAAGGCCAATCTAAGACAACTATTTTGTTTCTCTCAATTTCAAATGTTTGTGTTCACCAAAACGACTTCAATTGTTCATTAATTACTAATTCTTTATTCATTAACTTTATGGTAATATATATATATTAAAGTAAACATTATGCATTTGAACTAATAATCATAATTTTAGTAATTAAATACTGCTTCATCTGCTTATATATTGGTGTTTGGTATAAGATTTTGCTTTGAAAAAGTTTACCATATTGTCTTAAAACCATTGGACCAGATGATATCTAAGGTAATCCACAGATTTTTAAGGTGGACCCAGAGTTATGCATCTTACCAGCAACAGCTAGAGTTAAGATTTTTTGAAAAATTTAAATAAACTAGTTAATTCTCTTCTCCTCAGTGACTCACTCTCTGGAGGCAGAGAAGCAAGTCCTCCTGATCCCTGCCCGGCTCCACCCCAGATATTGCCAGCCTACCGGGTGGGACGATGGGTTTGCACTCGGTCACCGAGAGCGAAGGACACTGCACAGCAGCACACTCTGTGACCGCGCTGTGCTCTGAGAGGACCCCGACGGCCTGGCAGGGCCCGGGGTAGTCCACTGCGACACGATCTGAGTAGGCAGCACACACGCTACCGTAGGTCTCCCCGTTGTGCCCACAGACGGGCTCCGTGGTTCTGCAGAAGGACTGAGGGCGAATAAATCACATTTCCTAACCAAGAATACATAGTAGGTCTCCCTATTTTCAATAAGAAAAAAAGACACAGGCATAAATTCTGGGGACCCGCCTAATTAAGCTCCTGAGGAGGGCTAAACATGGTGACGAGGGACAATAGGACTGTCCCAAAGTGAACTGAGGAGATTACCATTCTCAGCCTTTTTGGGACGTGGTGCTCACTCATGTGAACCAATATGAGATAGAATTCCCCCTCCCTCAGACTTCTATTATTCCAGAAGTGCCTGTTTGAAGAAAACAAGATTAATTTTCATGCAAACGTGAAGGCCTTATCATTTCACACTGGGTGAGGGATAAGGAGAAGGAAGAGTGGAGAGGGCAGCGGGGCAGAGAGACTCTAGATCCATCAGCAGGTAAGGACTATGTGAGAGAACAATTGTAACCAGGACGTGGGAACGAATAGGAAGAGAAGACTGGGAATTCAATGTGGCAGGTACCAATGCCACTGGAACAGAACTCGGGGAAAAAACAAGTCCAGGGGACAAACTGAAGAAGGGGTTTTGCTGACGGTGAAGACCAGGAAATGAGAAGCAATGATGTCAGGTGTTAGCTGGTTGTGGGCAGGGGATGTGGGGCCCAAAGACGGGATTCCCCAGAGAGGCCGGCACACAGAGCAGCGGTGTGTGTGTGGGAAGCCTCAGGGGGGTTGTCCTTGAGGTTATTTTTAAAATATGAATACAGATTCCACAACCTTAAAAGACCAAGAGATAAACTGATGGAAAAAGACATTGTCTTAGAGAAATTTTCGATTACTTGTCAGTACTGTGCTAGGGGCTTCAGTTGGAAGTGTTTGGAAAAGAGCTCTTTTCTTGGTTGTTTTAACTCGCATTCTTTCTGATTTGTTTTCTACTGAGGGCCCACAGAACTACGGGAAGTGAAAATGGTGCTGATTCATGCCGGGGCCATGAAACTTTAAATTCTTTTCCTATAAGCAGCCACTCTCTTTTCTTGCTTGTACACTCCGTGAGCAAAGGTACATATACTTGCAAGGAAGTCCTCCAGAGTTGGGAGAAAAAGCCAGTCTTGGGGACGGTTCCTTTTTAGTGGAGGGCTGACTTCTCTAGATGTGACAGGATTTATAGAAGACCCCCCCAAGCGGTCTTACTGCTGATTCCCTGTAAAAGCCCATACACCAACTGTATGCCCTGTGTATCTGGGTTTGTCAGCTAAGCAACGGTACCTGGCACGGGCCTTTGTATAAGAGGCTTTTCCCTCTCTGGTACAAAGTGCAGAGATTGCTGTGTTCCATGTGGTTTGTGTCACAAACAGGATCGCGGACCTGGTCACAGGTGAGCTGTCGTGGCAAACACTCATGTTGGCTACATCCAAACTTATCAAATGTTGTCAGGCAGACTTGTGGTCTGGGTACACATCTGGAAAACACAAATGAACGCTGTCAGGAGAGACTATGGTGAGGCCGGCAAAGCACTGACAAGGCATAGGAGGGTGAGGAGAAAGCAACAGAGAAATTGAAAATATTTCCTGTCCCCAGGAGTTTATGGACAGTGGAAGAGTCAAGCACACATACCAAGGAGACTCTCAGGTAGAAAATCACACACAGAATGCTCCTGGAGAAAGCCCTGGGAGGAGCAGCCCTGGGTGGAGCCTGGAGGATGAGGAGGTGCGGTGGCCGAGACTCTGGTGCTGGGGAAGGGCAGGTGGTGCCAAGGGCGGGAGCAAAGGACACACAGGGTAGAAATGGTATGACATGAGGCCACCAAGTAGGTTGGGGTGTGATGCTGGAGGCCCGTAGTCAATAATAAATGAAGCATTTTCAGGGGCTTAATGTTCAGTTTGGCTAATAGGAGTCTATACTAAGAGAAGGCTTCACAATGTGCGCTGAAAAATTCAGGTTTCTGTGCTGACAGGCTGAGGACCTGACACTGGCTGGTCACACATCACTGAGAGAATGCCACCCCATGAAGCTGGGTTCCCCTAGAAATATCTGTACCTTGCTTCATTCTCAATCCTTGGACTTCTTCAGAGGGGTCAGGAATGATGATTATTTTCTTCTTTAGACTTTTCTACTTTTCTCATTTCTCTAAAGGGTATTTATAACTTTCCTTCTAAAAAATTTTATGTATTTATTTTTAGAGAGAGGGGAAGGGAGGGAGAAAAAGAGGGAGAGAAACATTGCAATATCCATTGCCCCTTGTACATGCCCTGATCAGGGACTGAACCTGCAACGTAGGCCTGTGCCCTGACCAGGAATATGAACCAACAACCTTTCGCTTTGCAGAACGATGCCCAACCAACTGAGCCACACCAGTCAGGGCGGTATTTATAACTTTCTTTAGGAAAATAAGACCTATTAAAATGTTTAGCTTTCACTGGGTCTTTGAAACAACAGGATATACAAATGTTAGTCTATAAAACAAAAGAAGAATATAGTAGCTAGCATTATTTTAATTTGAAAAGAAATTACTTTTATTCTTTTTAGGGATGAGCCTCCTGCACTGAAATGACCACACCATCACTACTACTATGTATGGCTGCCTTTTCTCATGGGATTTAAAAGGAGAATGCATGCAGTTATGGTTTTATGGAAATTTAAGACATTTGAAAAGAAATAATGGAAAAGAATATTTACAACTTAATGATCTATTAACATGGAAGGGATGAGCCTGCAGCCAGACTGCAGGCATTGGGTAGGTGGTGACGCAGAGAGGGGCTGGTGGCCACTGAGGCTGGGCCCGCACCCAGCAGGGCAGTGGTGGCCCAGAGCCCGTGTCTACTTTCAGAGACCCACAGTTGCTGCAGACAAAGGCTAGGCAACACGGATGAGCAGATGACAAGGGCCCAGTGAGGCGTCAAGGAAGGTCATGGTGTAAGACAGCAAGGAAAGGAATTACGGAAGCACCTCAGCCTAGAGGAGTGGATCCTGGAGTCTGTCTTGCCTCTATTTCCCTATCAGTCTGCTGTTCACTCCTTATTTCTGATCTCTTTTTTATTTCCAATGTGCTGGAGACACAATGTTGGTAAACCCCTATTTTGCGTTCCCCCACCCCACTCCAGGGGAAGAAAAACCCAGCTGCCTCTGCGATTGCTGGGAAGAGGAGATCCCAGAGCTGGAGACTGATGTGGACAAACTCTTGGACTTGGAGTGATGATACCTGGGCTGCCAGGGTCAAGGAGCTGCTGGTTGACTGCTACAACCCACTGAGGCCTGCACCTCCGGCCTGCTGGACAAGATCCAGGGCACGCGGAAGCTGAGCACACCCCAGAAGTAAGGGTCCTCAACCCAGGGGAATGGTGGCCCCCACAGGACTATCGCGGCCCCCTGACCTCATAGCAACAGCAATACCAATAGGCCTTGTGGCCAGGCCTGGTGCCATGAGCAGGGGTGCCCCTGCCCCTCCTTAGGGGCCTCTTCCCTGCCCCATTTTCCATTTTGGGTTTTATAAAATTATTGTTAAACTGATGGGACTCTGTGGCACGGGCTCTTCAATAAAGCTAGGCTATGCTTTTGGTGCAGCTAAATAAATAAATAAACAAACAAACAAATAAATAGCGAGCTTTGGTGTCTCTGCCTTCACCACCACCACCATCTTCTTCCACTGTAGACTTGCCTGCAATGCCCTCTTCATCTTTCCACTAGAACATCATACCCTCTAGAGGCTTTACAGGCTTTCCCAGGCCTCCCCACGGCTGTACCAACTATCCACCTGCAGGCCCCCAATCACACAGCATGTTGCTAAGCAGCTTTACCTGGCTCTTTCCTTCTAGACCCGAAACTCTTCAGGGCAGAGACCTTCTTAATTTTTCTTTGCATTTTCACTGTCTGGTGTACAGCAGATGCTTAGTAAGTGCTCATCTTCAGTTGAAAAAGGTGAGAAGCCACTTGACTTACCTTTGGTTTTTTGGGCAGGGATTAGGATTACATGGATCCTTTGAGATGCATGATCCAAACTCAAACTGATGGTCTTGGAGGCCCACACAGCGAGCAATGCAAGCACTGGGGTAAGTGCGTCCGTTCTGCCCACACACGGGGACGAACTGATCCGCACAGTTACAGGGCAGACCTGCAGGGAGGAAACAGTCTCAACAACGTGTGCCTGTACACTCCCCTTCCCCTGATATTTCCTCATTAAGAGAAACCACTAACAATCATATGGACGTCTCCTGTTAAAATAGAATTTAAAATTAAGTAAAAAAACAAATCCCTCCCATCTCTGAGTGTTTTTTAAAGGCAGCAAGGCTTTTTGAAAAGCCATTTGTCTGAATAATGGCTTTAGTTTGTACCATTTATTGCCAGATAATTGAGGGCCTCCAGACCTTGATGCCAGGGCTAGAGACCCCTATAAACAAAGCTATAGGTAGAAAGAGTAAAGAATGTTCCTCCCAATCCGGTGCATAAAATCTAGAATTTAGAAGTTTGAAGTCTGGTTTGGGGGATCTCTAGAATGCACCTACCATAGATTTTAGCTAAGTAGAATATGAATCAAGAAGTACTAAAGAGAAGACAAAGGAGTGAAGGTTATAAATTCCTCACATAGGTTCTTCCCATCCCCTGAAAGGTAGAGAACACGGTAACTCGAGAAACTATTGCAGTTTTGAGCCCTAAGTATTATGAATGTCTGAGTCATGTTTGGACTCAAACACTATCTGGGTCCCAAGAAATGAGGTACACTTGGTGGCCAGAAAAATCTCCCTAAGAGTCTGCTAGCTAAAGAGTCATTAATTTAATTTACCTCAGGACATGAGGGGCTGCACACTGCAGGGAAAGGGTTCTCACTAATTGTAAAGTACACCTTTCAAAATCATTTAGATGTAAGCAAATAAATAAGTAAAAGTCTTCTGGCTAAATCTTCAGTTCACTCTCCATCCTCACAGAAGTTTCATGGTTTCTCTAAGCAGGAGGAACTGTCCCCATCAGAGCAGAGCAGATAAACGATAATAATAAAGGGCAGCTACAAAGCAGTGAAGGCTGGTGCTTATTAGGGTGGATAGAGGATGGGGTGGAGTTTGTCTTGCCTCTACTTCTCCTTCATCTGCTGTTCGCTTCTTATTTCTCATCTGCTTTTTATTTCCCACATGCTGGAGACACAGTGCCTGGTAAACCCCTATTCTGTTCTCCCCACCCCACTCCAGGGAAAGAAAAATCAAGTTGCTGCTCCTGCAGCACGAAACAAGGCAAGGGCAGCTACCTGGTTCCTCTTTACCCAGAACAAACCGTATTTCAGATACAGGAAAAAGCAGAGGCCAACAGATACCAGTAGGCTGTGCTGCTGCTGTCATCAATTGCAGCTTCGTCTCAAGAAAAGAGCATCTCATCCTACCAGCCTTTTCACTTATTGTAGCTGGTATGAGCATAATTCCAGTAGCAGAAAGTATAGGTAAGTCAAGAAAGTACTATTCTTAATTGCTTGTTCAGAAAAATTCTTGAGCTTCAAAATTAAGATAATTTCCCAAGTTACCTTCTTGGAGAAATCCCTACGGAGATGGGAGTGGAAGGAACCTATGTGAGGAGTGTATAACCTTCACTCTTTATCTTGTTTTTGGTATTACCCTTTAACTTCCCAGAAATCCCCCGAGCCACACTTCAAACATCTAAGTTCTAGATTTTATATACACCAGATTGGGAGCAACATTCTTTACTTTTCCTACCTATAGCTTAATTTATAGGCGTCCCTACCTATATGATCCAGTAGGCTAAGATGGGCCAAGGAAGAAAGTAGTGAGAAAAATATTAGAACAGAAACAAACTCAGAAAATACATGGATGTTTTAGACCATAATTGTAGGGGTCAATGGGGTATTCTAGCGGTAGAAAAGTTTCATTTAACTAAAACCATCCCAATCACTGACCCTCTTCTTTTTGCATGGAATCCCAGAACATTAGTGTTGGAAGAACCCTACAAAACCATTTAGTTTAATGTCTTCAATGCATAGAGGAGGAAACAGATACAGAGAGGGCAAGAATCTTGTTCTCATATATACAGATAATGTTACTGTGTATATTTGCAGTTAAGGCAAGACCAGAGAGGCTACCTTGAAGGAAAAATGGTTACAAGGGGATGATGGCCTGCTGGGGACAGCTTCTGAGTGACCAGTTACCTGTGAAGGTGCGACGGTCATCTTCTGAACTGTGCTCACTGAGGCACAGGCGGGTAGAACACACCAAATTGCCAGCAAAACAAGAACAAACATTGCAGTCGATATTAAAGGATGTTCCATGACCTGAGAGAAATAAAATGTGTTCCATATCATGCATTTATAAGTAGATCATAGATTTTAAATCTAATTGTTTAAAAAGTTTTAAAATAGAAGTTCTTGAAAAATGACTTCCAAATACACAAATTAGAAAGTTAAATCTGTAATTATCTTCTGGATGGGGGGCCCTTTGTAGTACAGGCTTCCTCTCCTAGGTGAGTGTTCTAGGAACCCATCTGTATCAGTGTACCAGCTGGTGTTGTTGTGAGAGGCTGCGTTCGGCCTCAGTGAATTTTTTTGAAGACTCTTTCAAAGTGTTTGCCCATTTCATGACAGGAGATTTACGAGCACACCTGCCCACACAGCACTGAGTGTCCAGTAGTTTTTGACCAAAAACAGCATGACCCCTGTGTCCCCACTGTCCCTGTCCACCTGATTTTCCCCCAAGTAACTTATTTTTGTTCCCCTGGATAAAAAAAGTTCTCAAAGGGAAACTTTGCTGATGTGAAAGAGGTGAAACAGAAAACAGCAGAAGCACTAAAAGGCATCAAAATCGACGAGTTCAAAACTGTTTTGAGCAGTGGGAAAAACGTCTCGATAGGTGTACTGCATCAAATGGAGAGTACTTTGAAGGTGCTGAAGTTTAAACACGTAAGAATAAATACATGATTTTTTAATAAAAGTCGGTTTTTTTGGCCCCCTCCCCTTATATCTTTGTATTTATCTCCCACCAGATCTCCCCAAACCCCCGATGTGCTGGTCTCACCAGACCGCTCCCTATTCTCGGAGAATGTTTCTGACTGTCCCTCCGCCGCAAACACTCCTCCCCTCCTTTTGGAACTTCACTTATCTCTCCAGGGCCAGCCCTGATGCCACCTTTGGATCGCAGATTCTCCCAGTGCCTGGCGGCAATAACTAGGTTCTTGAAGAGCATTTGGTCTGCTCCTTTTTGTGGCTCAAGTTCTCTCCCCTCATATTACGGAAAGCATGACCTCAATCCCTCATCTTAGTTTCAGGTCCACCAGGCACTAGTACATTCTCTTGTACAGGACAGGCATTAATCAGTGAAAGTTCATGGAAGGAATGAATTTGTTTATCCACGGATATTTTCTGTGATACAAAGTACGTACCTGACATTTTAGCTAAGTAAAACGTGGACTAAGAAATGAATACCTGACTTGCTCTAGGGCAGAAATTTGCGAGCTAAGAGCACTCTTCTTTCAAATATCTCATACATAATACTTAGAATTGTGCATGGCACACAGTTATGTGTTCAATAAGTGTCAATTATTGTGTTATTAGCAATTAGTCCCTTCTTGAGGAGGCTTCTGAGAGAGTTCTTTATAAGTCCTAGTATCCTTTTATAGTTTGAAAAATACTGCCCTGGAGTACCTGATTTGTAGACTTTACTCTCTGGTGAGAATCCATTCAATGTTCTTCCTATAAAGTTAACTAATCTCAAATTAAAAACAAAAAAAAACAAATAAATATGGTGTAAGACTCACTTTTTCTTTTTCCTCCAACAATACAAGACTTCTGAAGGTCTATACAGTGCATCTCCACACAGTTTTCTAAGAGTCCGCTATGTCCACATGAGCAAATTTTATAACAACCAACTTCCGATCCTGCAGATGATGGCACTTGGATTAGTGTCCCTTGACGGACGATGAAATCAGAGGCTTCTCCCAATTTACAACCTGTATAGACAAAAATTAGCTCAGAGAGATGGTATTGTTCTATGGTATTGTTTTATGCATTAGTTACACTTCACATGAGTCTTACAGGTACTGTGTGGCAACTAAAGATTTTCTAAGAGAATTTTCACCAAAGTAAGTAACGGTTTTGGTTCACTGGCCAAAAACATATTCTTTCGAACAGAAATTCCATGTTCTATGAGACAGGGGTGATTAAGGATCTAGTTCCCAAAGTTAGCTACTGTTCTGTACAAAAATGCTACAAGATAGTAGTTTTTTTATTTTGGGGAGCTTGTCAAAGATATTTTAAAATCACAGATATTTAAAAAATAGAGTATAAAAACTGACAGTATTTTTATAATAATCTTGGTAAGAACACTTTTAGTGATGTAATATAAACATGTCTTAAATTTTAAAAAAGTCGAATTCTTGATTAGGCTTAAGGAAAACCCATTAACTTCCAATTTTAATAAGATTTGTTATGACTCTAAAGCTGATATACATTATGGTATTACACAAATATTACAGAGGATCCTTTGAGACATCAAGCTTATTTAATGTAATCTTCTGTTCCTTTTTATTTTGCATGCATTTAAAATGTTGATTCTAATATCATAAAGAAATAGTTTCAACGGGGAAATAAATAAAAGGAAGCAAAATGTTGTCACAACTATATTCTAAAAAGACCCACAAAAAGATAAAGACTATCAAAATTCTATGGGATAAGAAATTTTTCAGCCTTAAAATCATATGCATTTCAGTACAACATTAAATTTATGGAGTAATTACATATCCCGTTTCTCTATATATTAAAAAAAAAAAGGAAAGAAAGAGCCCTAGCTGATGTGGCTTAGTGGATTGAGTGCTGGCCTGCTAACCAAAAGGTAGCAGGTTTGATTCCTGGTCAGGGCACATGCCTGGGTTGCATGCCAGGTTGCGAGCGAGGTTCCGGTTGGGGTTGTGCAAGAGGCAACCAATTGATGTATCACTCGCACATTGCTGTTTCTCTCCCTCTCTTTCAGTCCCTCCCTTCCCCTCTCTCTAAAAGTAAATAAATAAAATGCTCCAACCCTCTCATTTAAAAAGAAAAAAGAAAAACACAAACAAATGCATATATATTCTCAAACATTACAATATAAAAGACAAAAGTACAAAAAGCTGGCCCGAACTTCTTTTTTCTTTTGTTGTCAAGAACCTACAACTCATTATGAGAGTTTGGTTTTGGATCAATATTAGTTTACAATCTAAATGACTACTGAAAATTACATGTCTTTGTCATTTTTTGTTTACGTAAATAACACATGTTTACCGGGAAAACCTCAAACATTATAGAAAAACAATTTACAAAATAAAGCCCCTTGTAATCTCATTATAAAGATAACTCCTAAAAAACAACACCAGCAACACATATCGATACTCATTCCACACCCACACCCACCTACCTCTTACCTTGAACGCAAGAGTATGGAAGGCAGGGATCTCCGGATGGACACCCTTTCCGGTTTACCTCACAAAGCTCATTAGCAGGGCAAGGATTGGGGTTACAGGGATGAGTCACCTCTTCTACAATGTTATCTAAAGTACTTGGCCCTGGAAAACGAAAAACAGATCAGTTTAACCTACCCAAAAGAGTAACAGAGGTCTGTAAATTATCTGAATTAATTATGTCTGAAATAAATGGACAGCTGATAAGCATAGGCCTGATTCTAGTAACCAATAAAACACTCAGATTTTCTGGTCATTTGTGAATTTAGCACAAACATCCATTCATTCATTTATTTATTGGGTACACACAATACATCCATCAAGGTTCTAGGTACTAGATATACAGGAGTGAACAAAACAGACAAATCTCTAACAGAGTTTGCATTCTGATCTGGTCAGGAAATAGACAATAAATAGATTGTGTGTGTATGTACTCATATGTGTGTGTAAATAGAAGTCAGACAGTGGTAAGTAATAAGTGTAAGGGAATGAAAAGTATATATTTTGGATAGGGTGGTCAAATAGATGCTTACATTCAAGAGGGATAATTTAGCATATTTTGTCATAAATAATAATTTATTATTGTAAGATGGACCACGTACCATGATTATATTTGTTATCTCGTGAAATAATGACTGAGAAGGTCTCAATATAAAGTATATGTAATATTTAAAGAGAATATTAAATTTCAAACCAAAGCCTTCTTGAAGCTTCCTCGCACTGGAACAGTTTTCTTCTACACTCATATGTTTGACTGCTCTAACAGAGTGATTATTGTGAATACTTTCGTTTTGCTTACTGACTTTAGGCCAGACTCAGACTCTAAGGCTAATAGAGAAATAAGGGCTTTTGAAATTTATCTCATCCAGCCCAATCATTTTACAAACAGGGAAGCTGAGGCTCAAAGAGGCGGTCTGCTCTAAGTCAGAGGCCTCTGATTCTAGTGAAACGCTTTTCTTTTTTTGCTATACTGGTCACAAAGCGTAAGACATTGTTGGTCCTGAGAAAATATGGCAGATGTTACCAATCGCAAACCTAGCATTCACTCTTATTTTCTTGCTTACTAGTAGAACTCCAATTTCACTTAGGATGACAATGGGCCGACAGCTAAAAAGATAATCTTTCCCAATTTCCCTTAAAATTAGGGGTGGTTTTCCCTTACACTAGGGTATGGTGGCTACAATGCCAGTAGCCACGTTGTCATGATAAAGTATGTTAATTTTGACGATGGAAGCCAAGCACTAAGGATGGTGCAGAAAGAAAAAAGATTACTGGTGATGGAACCACCATAACAATCATGGACTATTTATTTCTGGGCTTTCTTTTACATCTATCTGTTGTTCTGCTATTGGCAGTGGAACTTAATCCTATCTGACACAGGGAAAAAAATAGCTGAATTTACTCTTTCCAGCCAGCTCAAGGCACTAGCGCCCCCTGGTGGCAGCCTAAACACTCCCCTTTCCCTAAGTACGTGTGTAGTTCTGCTGTTACCCCCTGGTTTCCACCATACCGTCGTCACCTTCTGCCAGGAAGCTCAGATCCAGGATCCCTCTTCTACCTCTCAGCAGGAGTATTTGGCAGAGAAAAAACTTTCATTTTCATGTACTAACGCAGACCATCACCCCTTACTCCCTATTTGGAGGGTGAGTCCAGGCCAATGCCTGGCTCAGGGAAATTCCACTTTCTGGCAAATCATGCCAAGGAGACAGCAGTGATATGGAGCTGGTTATCTGGGAATGCTGGCCCCTGATTCACTGCTTAGAACTCCTGATTGCAACAGTTCACTCCCTCCTCAGATTGATATAATTGCTTGTGCTTATATATTTTAAGATGACACTTCTTCCCAAGAAGGCCAAGCAAGTCAGCAATCGAGAAAGTATCATTAAATCACATATTCATCCAAAGCAAACAAAGGCAGAGATGGAAGGGAGAACTGTTTGGAATTAAAAAAAATAAAGTACTTACTGAGGTATGTATCCAAAGGTATACAGTTCTCTAGGTCATCTGTAGGTGATAGAAGTTCACAAATACTTTCAGCTGTGTGGTCTTCAGGGAATTTGTTCTGGTCCCCACATTTCTTGAGAATCTCCACACAGTCTGATCTTGAAAGGAAAATACACAAATTCAGGGGTTGGGGAATCTCCTTGTGTTGTCTAGTCAGTATCAATTCTTTCTAGGAAGTGGGTTTTAATAACGTTTCACAATTGGTTAGGTGTAAGGATGGCAAAAGAGAACTGGAGTCATAGCCAACGTTAGGTTGAATAGCAAGTAATGTATTACACTATCAAATCATTCTTAACTTTCTCTTAAGAACCTGAGTTCAAAGGCCTTGCTCAAATTTTACACTTACTGCCATTACCATCAATGTGGCTGTTCACTCTTGGAAAGGGAATTAATTTAGGCTAGTGCGATTTGCTCTTTGTGAAACTATAGACACCCTTTCTCTGAGGACTTTATGCATACTTGCTTCTTCCTTCCTCCTCTTTCTTCTTTTCTTTTTTAAGATATTTTTTTAGTTATCAACTTAATGGGTTTGGTCTATAACAATTAGAAAGTCCACTTCCTTAAAATTTTCCCAGACTTCAACAGAGATTTGATGCCTGTAAGTTTTCTATGCTTGCTTGTCACCCAATGTGACCCCTCATCTCCACCTAATCAGGTCACCCCTCAAGTGAAGTCAGAGGATAGATCCTGACCCTGTTCAAGGTTGAAGCAATCAACAATCAGTCATTAAGTGCCCAGCAGCAATGAGCCACACACCAACAATTTCAGGACTGGATATTAACTAGGTGTTGGAAAAGCATTTTGAAAAAAAAAAAAGCTTGAAGAGCTTTTGGTTTCACCTACCACAGCAGCTTTCATCATTACTTTTTCCTAGACCTCTTTGTCCTAAATGAATGTTTACTAGGAACAGGCCCTAATTACTATATACATTAACTAATTCACTCATCAAACATGCATGAAATACCCATCGGGTGTCAGGATTATGCTAATTCCTGAAGAGGAGAAAAAGAGTAAAGAGGATACAAGAAAAAGCAGGTGAGAAAAACAAATGCCTCAAGGAGAACAACTTTGAACAGAATATAAGACAAGCACACAAACTGAAATTTAAAAATAGAATTGTGCATTGAAGCTACTCAATGTTTGTTGAATCAAGTTCCATAACAGAAGTACAAATAAAGATCTACAGAAATTTGTAGTAAGGATAAATTACTGTCAGCTGGAGCAATCTGGAAAGATTCCGTAAGAAAAGACTGGTATTTGAGAGGGGCCATGAAGGACAGGCAGTGGGCAAATGGAGACAGAAATTTCAGACAGAGGAAGAAAAAGGAGAAAGGTATTTGACCTGCAAGGGTGATGGGCAAAGGGAATAATAGGATATGGGTAAAGATCATGGCAGATCTGAACCAAAACCGGAGAGTCTTTATGAGGAAAGAAACTTACTTGCAAATGATACTTCCCCGGGATTTACTATGACAAGGTTTAATCTGTAGTGAACAGGCTATAGCTTTCCACATTTCTGGCTGACACTTTTTAATGTCAAGAACAGGTATGTTGATAAATGGCATCTTTATGCTTCCTTTTTCCCATAGCTTCATGTCATTCATGGCTCCTTGATCTGACTGAGCATTACAACTCCTGAAAAGCTCTGTCGGCCTGAAGAGAAAAAAAGGCCGGAGGGAATCAAGAGGCAATTATTTTCTAGAGAAGCAATGTATAAAATCCTGGCATACTAATCAGAAAAACCTGATTTTCTTAAAGAAGTATATACAACCCATCAAAATATATCAGTTTTGAGTGTATGAAGATTCAATGTAGATACAATCATTAAAATTCTGGTGGCATGTTTTCTTTCAACCACAAGTTTTTGTGAAACAGTTAAAAACTTCAAAATGCTGTGGACAGGATTGTCATCTCCACACGTCCATTTCTTTTATTTCACAAAATATGAGGGGGGACACATGAAAAAACAGAATATGTTCTGGAGGGCAGGCCCCTTTTAGTACAGGCTTTCCCCACTAGGTGAGTGTTCTAGGAACCCATCTGTATCAGTGTACCAGCTGGCGTTTTGGGGAGAGGCTGAGTTCAGCTTCAGTGAATTTTTTTTTTTGAAGACTCTTTCAATGAGCTTGCCCATTTCATGACGAGTGAATTACTAGTGAACCTGCCCACATTGTGCTGAGTGGTCAGCAGTCTTTGACCAAAAATGGCATGACCCCCATGCCCCACCCTCCCTCTTCACCCGATCTCTCCCCAATGACTTGTTTCCCCAGATGAAAAAGTCCTCAAAGGGAAACATTTTGCTGATGTGGCAGAGCTGAAACAAAAAACAGCAGAATCACAAAAAGGTATCAAAATCTCAAGTTCAGAAACTATTTTAAGCAATGGAAAAACACCTCAGTAGGTGTACTGCATCAAATGGAGAGTACTTTGAAGGTGACTGAAGGTTAAACATCTAAGAATACACAATTTTTTATAAATAAATTCTGTTTTTTGGGTCCCCCCTCATAAATAAGCCAAAGTTTTAAAAACTGAGGTATAACTGGGTTCTTCAAATTTATTTATTTATTTAATTATTTTTTAGAGTGGGAGAGGAGAGGGAGAAAAAGAGGGGGAGAAACATCCATGTGCTAGTGAAACATTGATTGGTTGCCTCTCGCACATCCCCGACCTGGCACACAACCCAGGCACATGCCCTGGCCATATATGGAACTGGTGACCTTTTGGTTCACAGGCTGGTGCTCAATTCACTGAGCCACACCAGCCATTGCAAATTAATTTTTTAAAAATTGTTTTAGCTTTCTAGGTCTTTTGTATATTCGTATAAATTTTAAAATTAGCCTGGAAAATTCTATTTTTAAAAGTCCACTGGAATTTTGATTGGAATTATACTAAATCTACAGCTCAGTTTGAGGAGAATTAATATCTTAACAACACTGAGCCTTCTAATCCATGAACATGGTAGCACTCTCTACTTATTCACAGTCTTTAATCTCTTTCTAAAGTTTTCTGGTTTTTAGTATAGAATTCTTGTACATCTTTTGTTAAATGTATCCTTAAGTATTTCATGTTTTTGATGCAATTGTTTAAATTAGTATTTTTCAATACATCCAATTATGTGTTGCTAATATACAGAAATACAGCTGGCTTTTGTATGGTAACCTTGTATCCTATGGCTTTGTTAAATTAAAGGGTTTAAGGGAATTTTATGCAGATTTTGGGGCATCTCCTTTCGTGGTTTCCTCCTTTCTGGGATTTTCCACTTCCATATCCAGCCACTCTGGTAGCCTCAGCATCTGATCTCTTAACTCCTCAGTCCAAAACTGCTGCTTTTTGCTTGAATTCTACATGCCATGCAAGGATCCTGAGAGCACCCATGAAGGAAAAACTGGATAAATGTAGCTCTCACGCAGTGTAGTTTCTATCTTGCAGGAGATACAGCCCCTCCTGCTTTTGGTCACTTCTCAATACCTTCAAAACAACAGTTTTCTAATATTTTATGCAGAGTTCATAATTTATATAGACAGGAGTGTTAGTCTGATACAAACTACTCCACCATTACTAGAAGCTACAGTTATGTGTCCAAGTTTAACTTCAAACATTTCATAGATTTCATATTTGCTCAATCTTATTAAATAATACTCAATCACCAATTGTAAAGATACCTCAATTTTCTTACTCAAAGTAATAATCTGTATACTTTTAAGAGGACAGGATGTGTGTTAGTTTTAGGTGAACATCCTCTGAACTCCCTTCTGGCCTCACTGAACAATTCTCTTCTTTTTGCTCTCCTGAAAACCTGCCTCTTCCTCCTTAGAAACTCTCCCTCTCTGGTTTCTTATGCTTCTGAATGCCCCCTTTCTGTTTTCTTCACTGCTTTTTCAGCCATTCATTCAGTTCTTGGCCCTTATTTTTCTTAACAACACATGATACCTCTGGAAAATACCTATTCGAATTACTTCTGTAATGACAATATTTTGTATGAAATAGGGGACTCATTGAGTGGGAACCTCACCTAGTCTGAAGGTCCTTCAAAGTAAACTGACCACAAGAGGGCAACTGAATTCTAGAAGCTTGAAGTATCCCTAGATTAGAAGGAACTTTGCTATACTGCATACTTTCCCAGAGATGATTCACCCCATAAAATACGGCATTTAAAGATGAAATAATAAAGAAGACTATTTCCTTTTAACTGAGCAAAACCAAAATCAGAATATAGTGGTTTTTTTCCCTTATTTACAAACAAGATAACCAATGAAAAAATATTTCTATCCATGTACAATAATTTTCTCTTACCTGTTGTTAAAATTAGTACAGTAAGTAAGGTTTCTACAGCCCAACTGGCAAGGTTCCCGAACATCTGCTAAACAGGTCAACATGGACACTTCCACTGGATTATATTCACAAAAGCGATCGAACTCTTGCCAGCTCTGTGTATTGCCCCAGCTCATGCTATAAAGTTTAGTGCATAGTTCCCTGAAACAAAAGCACAAATGCAGAAACATATAGATAAGCCAAATGAATACATATTTGATTTGCATAAAATTCAAATGCTATAAACTGTACTTTGGAATATAAGTGAAAAATAAATACAGAAACCAAAAGACTAAAATCTATCTCCTAGAATTCAGAGCCAGAAAAAGCGATCTTTTCCATGAAAGAGTTAGCCTCCTTTTATCATCCATCTCTTTCCTTTTTGCCATGGTTGCTAGAAAGCTCAGTGACAAATTTACCGCTTAATTACAGCATCTGTACATCCTTGTTCTGGCAAAATTATTGCCTACCAAATTTCTGATCTTTACCTTTATGTACAGTAAGTTAAAGCATACATATTTGTCTCCACAAAGATATATTTCATTCTATTTATATTCCAATCACAAAACCGTGATATGGTCCTCAGACATTTTTTAATAAGCATTACAGATTTAGTGTTCATTAGTTTCTCACCAAAAAACTATCCCAAAGCCACTTATATTCCTGAAGATATATCAAGAGTCTTTATGTAAAGGCTTATGACTTCTGAAACTTCTATATACTATTGTAATTAATACATGACATTCTTATTTTCAGTACTAAATGATTACAGAGCAACTTGATTACACATATACAAGGTCTGTCCAGAAGGTATCCAGCCATGTAATATGAAAAACAGGGACATTCTGAAGAAGATAGAAGATACAAGAAACCTTGTACATGGGACAATGACTCTTCAGTCCCCTTCATAGTAGGCACCTTGGGGCCTCACACAGTTCTCCCAATCACCGTCAGCTGCCCTGTCATATTTTCCTGAATTTCACTGATGGTCTGAAATCTCTTCCCTTTCAAGTGTGATTTTAGTTTTGGGAAAAGCCAGAAGTTGCAGGGCACCAAATCTGGGCTGTAGTGGGGTGCTGTCACCTGGGTGATTTGATGTTTCACCAAAAAACTACACAAGACGTGATGCGTGAGCAGGTGCATTGTCATGATGAAGCTGCCAATCACCAGTTGCCCATAGCTGTGGCCTTCTGAATCAATAGTGTCCACAGAGGAATGTTCAAACTTAACACAAAATTTGATGCATGTTCATTGCTCTACTCATTCAGTCATTTTGAATGCGACTGCCACACAGTACAGATGCTCACGCAACAGCATCTGGGCCCCCACTGACTAGTACAGTGAAGTTGTCATTAATCACACATGTACACTGTAGTCCACTCTCCTTGGCTACCAGGTTACATCAATGTCGTGCAAACTGTTCTCATTATATTAACAACGGCTTGACTTTTTCTAGACAGACCTCATATAGCTAAAATAACATCCATACTATTTCTAAAGTGTTCTTACACATTATATTCATTAGTTTAATTTTCAAAATGTCTAAATGTAATAAAAATGTAAATATGTGTAACATAAAACATGCAATACAAAACTTTAACACTATCAAAATATGTAAACTCACAAGAAAAATTCTCTACTCCTGTAACATTTTATTTGACTTTCATAATTACCCCTATGAGGAGGGTATCTTTATTTTTATAAGTTTGTTCACTCATTCTATCAGCGTTTATTGAGGGCCTGTTTTGTGTGAGACCCTGTTCAAGGCACTGGATATGCAACGGTGAATAAAGAGACAAGTTCTCTGCTCTCAATGGAACTTACACATCATGAGGATGAGGAAGGTGCGATGGAGTTACATTAGGTACCTTGAACTACAAATCAGTCCTTCCTCTAGAACTTAACATTCTGTATGACCTTGGGGAGATTAACATCTCACAGTTTTCTATATATAAACAGGAATTATACAAATCGAGATAGCGATCATCTTACAAGGTTTCATGAGGACAAAATAAGATGGAAGTGAAAGCATTCAGTAAACAGAAAACCTCACATCGAGGTGTGAGAGGGCAAACAGTGTTTCTTCCTAAATTTCTTCTGACACAACAAAGCCATTCCAATCTACAGTGACTTTAGGCCATAAACTCTTTTGTGGATATTCAAAGAATTATTCAGCAACCCTCTCATAAATACATTTATTAAGTCCTATCAGCAACCCAATTTCCTTAACTACAGGATCAACTTAATTTCTCTTTAGGCTCTTCTGTTAACTTTCTTTGGATATTTTCCAAATTTTTATCTCTTTGGTAAAGCTTGATGAGCTATTCTAGGCACACTTTTTTACTAAAGGTCCATCCAACTATGAAACCACAGGAAAGATGGTTTTACTCCTGGTAGTCAGATTCATTTCAGAATATTCTAGTAATATGTGGTCCCTTTTCATCCAAAATCTCTCTAATAAAATAAAGTTCTATTTCAGCTGTGTTCTATCATGACCCTAGTTATCTCCATTCATTCTTTTTAATTAACTGGTTAACTAATTAATACCCCCACATGAGGACATAACCATTGATTTGAGAGAAGGGGGATGAGAGGGAGAGAGTGAGAGGGAGAGAAACATTGATCAGTTGCCTCTAGGGGACTGAAACCCACAACCTAGTTATGCGCCCTGACTGGAAATAGAATCCATGCCCTTTCAGTTTATGGGATGATGCTCCAACCAACTGAGCCACAATGGCCAGGGCTCTCCATTTATTCTCGTCTCTAGCTTGTGTTTCCTCCATCCTACATTTGTACTGTTAATTTTTTATCCTTAAGTGTATCACCCAAATGAATGCCTATACACTGTTACCTAACTTTGGGTATAAGTGTCAATCCAGGTTATTTACTAATATATACAAAAAGTTGGTTAAGTTCAAAGTTTCACAATTTGAGAGAATATCCCTTAGATGTCACATCAAAACATCTAAATTGTAAGCTTACTTAATATTCTCAAGTACAGAATCCATATTGCATCATTTAAAAAGTTATTGCTCTGCCAATGCTAATCCTCTATATCCCAAAACACAGTGCTTTTAGCACTCAATGTACAAAAACAATGTTTTGTATATAGTAGACCCCCTTAAATGCAGGCAATACGTTCCAAGACCCCTCCAGTGGATATGGAACCCTGCAATATACTGTTTCTGCCTATACATACATATTGTACCTATAATACTTTAATTTATAAATTAGGCACAGTATGAGATCAACAATTTAATAATTATACTGTAATAACAGTTATGTGAATGTGGTTTCTCTCAGCAAACTAGGAAAAAGTTATTTCTTCTTCATAATTTCATTGATGAAAAGATTCATGCTTACTATAGTTCTCAGCAACCTCAGCATATAATTTTTTTCTTTCCTTATTAAGTCAAAAACTTCCACCTGTTCACTTAAAGGAAGCACACTGTGGCTTCCCTTTGGCATATGCAAGTTGCCAGCATCACTGCTCTCGCTTAATTAAGCTTTGGGGCTCTTAAGTAAAATAAGGGCTATTTGAACACAAACACACTGCAATGCCGTGACAGCAGATCTGGTAACCTAGATGGCTACCGAGTGGCTAATGGGCAGGGAGTGCATATAAGCTGAGACGGACGAAGGGATGATTCACACCCCGAGCAGGATGAAGCAGGACAGAGCGGATGGTGTGAGGTATCATCATGTTACTCAGAACAGTGTGCAATTTAAATCATGAATTATTTATTTCTGGAATTTTCCATTTAATATTTTCAGACCCTGGTTGATCCAGGGTAACTGAAACCATGGAAAACAAAACTGCAAATAAGGGGGGACTACTGTACACATGATGCTCTAAATATTTGCTGGATAGCAGAATGAAAGGTTTTACATCTTCTAAACTCAAGTTCACACAATGCAAGAATGTAACAGACATTTGCTAGACTTAAAATAATTAAAGTGCTATTTTCTACTAGTTTTAATAAAGGAAAATGAGATACTGACCTACATGTTGACGTGTTTGCTTTAGAACAACAATGCAATTTAGCCCCATCAAGGCCTGTGGAGGGCGGAGGGTGCAGAGTGACTCCGGGGTGAACAGACTGGGAGCTTTCGAGGAAACACTGCCACAGAGGATCCTGAGGCAAGGGCTGGGTCTTACAACCCTCAATGAGGCCATCAACAATCTCCATCTCTGTTTTTTTAGACATCAGAATTCTCTTGCAGGCATTTTGGCAAGCATGGTCTTCAGCTCTGTCACAGCAATATAAACCTACATGTCCAGGACATAAGTAGCTTAATTAGCTGGTTTGATGTCGTGTAGTACTCAGAACAAAAGCACACGGTGGTGTACTGGCATTCATTACTTCTCTGAGTTGTATGTCAATATCTGCAGTATACAAGGCCTACCAAATTCTCTATTACTTTGATGTATAGTAAATAAAGGTGGTTACTAGGTGTACCTATAGACTAGGTATCTATTACTAGAACTCACCACTATCACCAATCATGGGACCTCTGGCACCATTCCTGCAAAAATGAAAGGTCATCCTACACCTACATGCAAGGTATTTTATATTCCTGGAAAAGGTATTGTAGATAAAACTGGAATCATTACATGCTAGAAATGACTTCCTAAAAGGGATTCCATCTAGACATAATGAGAGAGAGACAGACAGAGAGAGATGACTAATTTTAATAGCAATAACCACAAATACCGCATTTCATCACACTATGGGATATAAAGCTTTTATATGTCTATGCAAGTTAATTAATCTAAGTTATAATTCAAATAATACAATTGCAAACTCTGGCAAGATATCAGTTTGCTGCCACCTTTAATTTTCTACAAAGAATAAGAAAGTTAAAGAACAATTTCAACCATACTATACAATTCAAAGGGCTTTTTGAAGTAGTTTGCTCATGTCTTTGACTTTCTAAATAATCTTTTCAGGCATATGTTATAGCCTTCTTTTTCAGATTCCCTGTGTGTTGGCACAGACATTTAATATGGTTGTTCTTTTACCCTTAAAAGTCTTTCTGTCTTTTTTTTTTTTTTTTTTTTTTTTAAGTTTCATCACCTTAGCTTTAGCAACGCCTCTGTAAGGCCTGAATGTCAGTAAGACTTTAAAATGAATGGTTATTTATGGCAAATGCTTCATCCTCTGATTTTCATCACACAGCCACACCACAGAATGTCATAAACCTCAGAGTTCTGCTTTAGATGACAGACAAACAAGGAACATAGCATTGCTTTTGAGTTTATAAAATAAGTCTTTCAATATCCCAATATAAATACAAACATTGACATCTGGCTTATAGATCCTATAAGGTTTTGTTAGTTGGTTAATGAGTCAGCTCTTTAAACCTTGATAACCTCTAAATGAAGAAAATGGATTATAGTATGCACAAGCTGACATTTAAAAAAGTAACAGGATCTCTTCTCATATAGTGATGTTTTTATTATAAAAATAATAATTCTTAACTGGTAAAAATTCAAACACTACAGATATATACGATATGGAAAAAATAGGTATATAGCTAAAAATGTATCATACTATACATTTAGTTCTGTAACTTTTTTTGCTTATATCTTAGACTTCTTTCTAATAAAAACATACTTCTTTATGATGGTTGTATAGTGTTATTATATAAATACATGATTTATTTAATCACTTTTAATCTATATCCTTTTGATGAATGTTTGGGTTATTTCTAATTTTTATCTATTACCACCAGTGGTGTAGCAAATACCTTTTATATATATAGATAAACTTTTGCAAATTTGTAAGCTTCGTTGAAGGACAAATTTTGAAAAATGGAATTGCTAAATTAAAAGGTATAATTATTTGAAATTCTAATGATCATTACCCAGCTCTGCCCTCTGACCCCAAATATCCACAGTAACAAATTCTTCCACCTCTGAATACAAAGTACCTGTTTCTTCACACCCTTGCCAGCTCTGTCTCTCTTGGCATATTTTAGCTGTGACAATAATGTCCAATCTGCAAAATCTAAATACTGAAGGAAGTCTGGTGTTTCCCAAATGCCCGGACTGCAGATATCTACAAGATTTTACTTTCTTTTCAGAAGTTATTTTACCAAAGATTGAGATGAGAAGAACATGCCCCTTTTACTTACTATCTGTTGGGTTCCTCATTGGATAAGATTGGGTATAATTGTTCACACAGTGTATTAACTGTGGACTAATAGAGGCACAATAATTTTCCACTGCTTTGATCTGAGATGGACCAGGAGAAGAGTCGGTTCGAAAAATGGCTTGACAGTACTCGCGGCAGTTGGTGTGATGGCCCGCGTATCCGCAACAAACGGAGCCCACTGGGGGAGAAAAGGAGGTGGCATTGAAATGGGAACAGCAATTTGCTAACATTAAATCATCATCATAATGATAGAACAATATGCGTCTTTTTGAATTTGAGAAATAAAACCATGCCATAGAAGACAAGTACTTAAAATCAGCACTACCATAGACAGAGCTATGGTCACCAGTATAAAAAAGTCACTATTGGCCAACTATTGGCCAGTGGCTTTCCGCAGGAGCAATACTCGTACCATCCCCTTGGGGGAATTTGAATGCATATGGAAATGTCTGCTTTTCACCATGACTTGGGGACCACTGCTGCCACTTAGCACAAGGGGGTCAAGGTTATTAAATGCTCTGCAACATACAGGACAGTCTCACACAGCCAAAGTTGTCTCCCAAAATGCCAATGGCGCTCATGTTGAGAACCACTTGAATGGCTTCTTTCCACATTAGATCTGTGGAGGTTTACAAACAAAGCAAAGCAAAACAAAACTAAATAAACAAAACCAAAATGAAACAAAACCCCAAATGTCTCACATCTATAAAACAGGACCAGTAAAAAGTAAGAGATATCAGGATTGTTCATAAATTTGACAATTATATAACTATATCTTGAAACAAAAGCCTAAAAGTTCTACAATGTCTGAACATCTCTGCAAGAATATGCCTAAACTGAAATAGTCTTTAACTCACAAGTGGCATGATCTGCTTCAATTTTGAAAAGTAAAACCCACATTTGATTCTGGATTTATGTATTTTTAAAAATCAAGAGGACCATTAAGGTATCTGGGGAGAGCTAGATGAGTGGCTGGGGGGTACAGATGTGGGATTTATAATGGGAAAGAGCAAGAGACTCACAGAGAGGCTAAGGGGTCTGTGGGAAACTGGAAGGAGACAAGGTAGAGGTATGGCGGGAAAAGGGTAAGAGAAAGGCAGGTAGAAAATCTCTGATAATTATTAGAGATTATTACAGAGGAACCAAAATCAGGTTTCTGGTGAATTCCACAGACCAAGTAATGAGCAGGGAAATAGGGTAATTTCTAGAAATAATAATGATAATGATAAAATCATATACAAATTAATTAAACTAGGACTGAACTAATGCAGGACAGGCCTCAGTTTCCTGGGCAAGGACACTATTTCATACCCATTGTGCCACATAAATTTTTTTTTTTCACATAAATTTTTGAATTGTTAACCACTACCAAACTTACTGTGTTCATTGATGAATAACAAAGAACAATTATTAATGGCTATATTTATCATGGTAAACATCAATGAGGACAAAGTGGGGGTGTATGGAGGAGCTGAGGACAAGAGAAAAGTTGGTGCTTATCTTCTGATTCCCCATTATCCTGGCTTCCTCACCAGTGGGGGAGGACATAAGATTATGTGCCAGAGATTATCTGGGAAATCTTGAACTAAGCCCCGATAAGAAAGGATGGAAGATAAAGTATAGATAACTAATGTTTCTTATTATACTTGATATACCCCACTGCCAAGCTAACCTAAACAACCTGCCTGTCTCTAACTGCTCTCACTGTTCCCCTCAGCTGGAATGCCGTTCCTCCAGTCTCCATTGCTAATGTCTTGTCCATCCTTCAAGGCCCAGCTCAGTCACCAACTGCATGAAGTCACCTCTCAGCACCCCTGCTGGATGGGACCCCTCCTTCCTCTGAACTTCCACAGCACTTTTATCAATGACAATATCCCATATCCACCACATCCTAGAGTTCTTTGTGTATAGGGTGCATCCCCTATAGTTGTGTATTTGTCCCGCACAGAGCATGTAGTCAATGAACGTCTGCTGTACGAACTGAGAGGCAGCCCTTGGCAAGTGCAACATTGTATCACATGGGAATGCTTAACTTCTGAAAGGGAGCCTGTTTACTCAGGTGAGACATGATCTTCCTCTAACACACCTAGCACCGGTATCTGCTTTGTAAATCTGCAATTAGGACATGGGAATGAATGGCCTGAACACTCCAGAGCAAAGCACCTATCAGAATCCCACTGGGCACATTCCTCTGGATGGTTTACTAACAGCCTAAGTTATAATGCCAGGGTCTTGGCAATATTTATAATAGCTAAATCACATTCTATAAACTGTATCTTGCTCTTTGGATTGCTTGTATAACCATCAATAATATACTTACTTTCATTTCTGCTAATGCAATTGAAAAGAGCATTCTGTAAATTAAAAACAAACAAACAAATTAACAACCACACTGTATTTCTAATTTTATTCCACTTTTTGGTTATATGAAAATCAGAATAACAAACCATTTAATTATTCTTTAAATCCTATGAGCTTCTTGCAGATAGTGGCTAAAATCCTTTCATCTTTGTACCCTGAGAACACTGTCTGATACAAATTAGGTCTATCAGTTCAGTGTGTATAAGTTCAATGAATGCTGAGTAAATAAATGAATGACAAAGGCAAAGACAATTGACACATAGACTCTGCCCTCAGGAACTCAAGTGTAGTGGTGTGCTGGGATCAGCTTTCGGGGGAGTTGTGGGGAGGGGAAGGGCTGATTTGCAGTATTTGCAGATGCTCATGGCATTTAATACCCTCATCATGGCTGCTTTCAAGTTAAAAACTGGTTTGCAAAATTCCTCAATATTTAACAATCAGCTCTCCTTAGCTGGTAGGAGGCCAGTTCCATCATACTACTGAATGGGGGTGTGCTATAATAGATTCAGGGAGAACAAACAGGCTGTACAATCACAATTAACAGACCTCTTCAATAGCTCACCTATGGGATAAAGTTCATGTTCCTCAGTACGGTAGACCAAGCCTTTCTCTATCTAGCCTCTTACTCTTCTAACCCTTATGCAATTTATAATTTCCGAGATTGGCCATGCATTTTATTTAAGGAAGTGACATGACCATATCTGGTCTTTCAAGAGACCACTCTAGAAAAAGTAGACATAGTAGATAAGAGGAGAAATTAGAGATAGGAAAGTTAGTTGGGCAGCTACTGTAGTTGTCCAGATAAGTGATATAAAGGCCTGAGATAGGACAGTAATTGAGGATCTGAAGACTGATTTAAGATATATTTTGAAGGCAAATCTTTAGGGCTTGATAGCCAGTTATTGGTGGGAAATGGTGAGAGAAAAATAAATAAACAATCTCTCTTAGGTTTTTAGTTTATGTGTCTGAGAGGACTGTACTGGAATAACTAAACAAGACATGTACGAAAAATAAGTTTTTGTTTTGGGATGCGTGTGTGTGGTGTTATGTAGCAGAAGGGTAGAGGGAAGGGGAAGTACAGAAGGTAGGGGGGTTAACAATCAGTTTGGGTGATTTGAAATGCCAATTGAACATCAAAAGTACACATATCCAGGAGTGATTCAGGAGTACATAAAAGAAGCTATCAAAGACAATTCTGGAGTTGTCACCACATAGGGGCAATGAAGCTATGGGAGTAGGCGATATCTCATTCAGGTGACTTCTCAGAAGAATGGACTAGAGAGGAAATATACTAGCACTGGGAGGCTAAACAGGAGTTATTCTTGTCCCCAAATTATAATACAAAATATAACAAAACAAAACAATATACAAATAGAACATAGTCAATATTATATACTATCTTAAGCCAGTACTGCAGGACCTAACAGGTTTCGCTCTTTTTGGAGCTCATCAGCTGCAGGTAACGGCTCAACTCTACTCTGAGATATTGGGTTGGCCAAAAAGAAAGTTAGTTTGGTTTTCCCCCCATAAGATGGCTCTAGTAGCATTTATTTGTCTTTAACTTTATTTGAAACAATTTTGTTAGATTGTATTGTGACAGCTGTCATATCAGCATGCATTTAACCTATCAAAATTAGTAAATTTTTGTGTAGCCATTTTAATATTGAAGATGGAAGAAAGTAAGAGATATTTTTGGCATATTACACTTTATTATTTCAAGAAAGATTAAAATGCAACTGAAATGCAAAAATGATTAGTGCCGTGTATGGAGAAGGTGCTGTGTGACTGATCGAATGTGTCAAAAGTGGTTTGTGAAGTTTGATTCTGGAGATTTCTCTCTGGACGATGCTTCACAGTTAAGGAGACCACGTGAAGTGGATAGCAATCAAATAGAGACATTAATTGAGAGCAATGTTATACCATGCAGGAGATAGCCAACATACTCAAAATATCCAAATCAATAAAGTTATTAGTGAAAAAGAAAAAGGTGTCTTTTAATTTACAGGAAAAAAATCACACGAACTTTTTGGCCAACCCAATAGTATACCGATATCGCATTTTACCATTTACCAAGCCTCCCATTATATTGTGACAATTCTCAGTTTCCTTAGCATTAACTAAAAGAATCTTTACATTTAAATCCTTGAAGGCATTGCTGGGGCCAAGCACCACATGATTCTTTTTGCTAAAACCCCCCACAGCTGACTGTCTCCTCTATTTTCAGAACCACTGCAGCACAGACCCGATCACATTGAGGGGCAGGAGGCCTCCAGCTATCCAGAGAATCCTGCTGGTGCTGACAACCCTGCCATCCTATCTCTAAGTGGGGCTATTTTTCCATCTCTTTTTCTTTATGCTTTTTGTAGTAAATCTAGAACCAAGGTTAATTTGAGAAAAAAAAAATGGAATAAAATAAAATACATAGAAATCTTTAAAGCAGAATATTTCATTTTGACATTTCTTAAGAATACACTGTTACAGCCCGTGTAGAAATACATAAACAAACACTGGCAACCACAGGTAGGTCAGAGTTTATGGCAGGCTGCCATTTGTGTTACAGGGGGGTAGAGGAGGATTATATGTACATATTCACTTTTATACGCATAAAATATCTCTGGTAACTTAAGGAACTAAGTGGCTTCAGTACAAGAGGTAAAAAAGAGACTTCTATTGTATAACATTTTGAATTTTGAACCATGTGAATATTCAAAAAATAAAATTTAATACATACCTGCACCCTTCTCTTATGCATTTAGCTGCATGTTGACAGGGCGATGCTGACAGAACCGAGCCTAAAACTCACAAGGCCCACCATCTTTGCTTCTGTGCTTCTTAGAGCCTCTTTTTAACATCTCAAGAATCTTAATTTTATCTTAGAATTCTCACAGACCAGAGTTCCAGGACAGAACATTATTTTACAGTTTTGTTTTGTTTTTTTTTAAAGCAACTGTTTAGTTTAAAACATAAATGCCTTAAGATTAAAGAGTCCTCACAAAAATATCTTCTACTGACTTTCCTTCATAGTTTCTCATCTTCCTTAATGAAATTAACATCAAATAACTGAACTGAAGACAGCTAGAAAGAAAGGAGAGAAATGAAAATGAGATTTCTGAAAAGAATATAAAGGAAAGCATAAAGAAGAATCAGTGAAAGAAGGAAGAAACAAGTAAAAATATAAGTCTGATGACAAATTTGCAGCATTTTACTTCAGTGGGTCACGCAGCAAATGGAAAGGTATTTATATTTATGGACATTATGTTAAGAGAATGGCAGGTAAGATCTGACATAAAGGTACGAAATGGATTTATCAACCTGAAACTAAAATTTGTCTCATAAGCCATTGCCAGGTTCCTGGAAATTCACCAGCCTCGGAGCATCTTGATGTTTATTATGTCATTCAGTAACAAAAATAACTATCAACAGACAATTAAAAAAACTAAACTAAACTAAACTAACTTATGGAAAACATGAGTTAGTTCTTACTTTAGTTCTAATCAGCCCATGTGCTACTCGCATACTGAGGGTTTACAGCCGGCACTTGTTCTGACTGTTGGAGCCTACGGCATTCCAGTTGTTAAACATTTTAAGTATCAACCCTGGTTCCAGCGTCACACATTCATGGACCCAGGTGGCCTGACCAATACTCCTAGGTGGGCCAAGGACCAAGCCTATGAAAATGCAGGGAGGACCCGGAAATGAGCATGCCTACGGCATCTGAACATGTCCACGTCACAGCTATCAAGCCACTGGGTGAGTTTGGTGGCTCCAACAAACAGGTGTGATTCTCAAGTACTGCAAGAAGTATTCTTTCTTAAGTATTGGTCAGGATAAGAGAACTGTAGAATTGGGAGATCATTAGCCAAATCTCCTGTCCACTGCAGAAACCCCCTCCACATGGTAAATCCAGTAAGCCTTTGCTTGAACATTTCCAGTGATAGGAAGTTCTCTTTTTCTTGGAATATCTCACTCCATTTTGAACACAGGTATGGTCCTCTCCTACTGAAATGTCAGATTAGTATTTGGTTCCTTCTCTTCTAGTTCCCTAAAGAAGCAATTTTCAAAATATAGCTCTCTACTTTTTTTCTGTGCTTTTTCTTAACACAGTTTTCTTTCACTCTCAAAAATCAGGGGTTACTTCACAGTTGACTTTGGGCATGATCTCTTCTCCTCTTCTTTAGTCCTACATATCTCTGATACAGGTCTTTACATTAAAAAAGACCTAACACTCAACATACTTCAATTTCTTTAAACAACCTTCCCAATGTATACACTATTGTTGTTGTGTGTTTTCTCTTTTTAAAAAAACTCAAGGCGCTCTCTCCCTCCTGGGAACATCCATGCCTTTCTTTCCCCACAGGTGCACATCTCCTAAACTCTAAGGGTACCCACGAGACTTGCAACCAGGGGAGTAACGGGCAGTGGCAGCTTGTTCCAGGCTAACCCCCGAGCCTGTCTCCAAGGCCCCCTTTTTTCTGACTTTTCTGTAAGCCGACAGCAGCCCTGCCTTGGCTCACTTCTGTCACTGTGACTTTTATTTCCCAGTGAGCCAAAGCAGCCCTGCCTCGGCTCTCCTGTTGCTTCTTCTATCCTAAGTCCTTCCTTGTTTCACTGTTCCCAGCTTTAATAAACATAATTCTCAAAAAAAAAAAAAATTTAAAAACCTAAAATATACAATATTGTTTTGAACAATCTAAGTGTGTTGTGACTTACCCACTTTGTATTGTAATCATTCTCTTTTTGGTTTGCATTTCTAATAATTACAACTACTTTAGAGCTTCCTTCAGAGAAGGACTGCTACAAAGGGCCTAATATTGGCAATCCTCTGTTTTTGCTGTCTGGAAAGATCTTAATTTCCCTCTTTCTTGAAAAAAATTTTTTTTTTTTTGCTGGACATGGAATTCTAAATTAATAGTTGTTTTCTTTCAGAACAGTTTATAGGTACATCATTCTATTGTTTCTGGCTTCCTTTAAAGGCAATGTCCTTTTTTTCTGACTGCTTTTAAGCTCTTTGGCAGTTCTGGCCAGGTAGCTCAGTTGGTTAGAATGCCATCCCCATACATAAAGGTTGCAGGTTCAATCCCTGGTCAGCGCACATACAAGAAACAACCAATGAATGCATAAATAAGTGAAACAACAAATCGCTGTTTCTCCCTCTCTCTCTCCCTAAAATCAGTAACTGGCTATGAGGTGTGTCTATAATATATTAATTTTAAAACTCTTGCTGGGGATTTGCTGGGCTGCTTTAAACATTGAATCTGTTCTACATTCTTTCTTCTCATGTTCCAATTTTTATCCCATTTGCCTTAAACTCTCTTTTAGCCATTCCTACGTGCTCCTATTCCATGTAATTTCTTCAGTTCTATCTCCCAATTACCTAATATTTTTAATATTTTCCTTAATATCATCTTCTATATTCAATCCATCATAACAAATCCTGTGGCTGGATTCTGCCTGCAAATCTCTAATTTATTCCTGAATATGCAACTCTACTGCTATCACCTTAGTTTGGGGCCTCACATGTTTTTAGCTAGGGTTTGGGGAGACCTAAAATTTAGTCTGCACAAAACTAAGACTTTAAGCTTTCTAAAATATGGACTTGTTTTTATTATGTTTACCTCCTATTACAGATTCTTCTTTATCTCTCCAAAATATTGAGCCCCAAAATATCATCTTTCTAAGGATCTGGTCCGATGTTGCCTATATAAGCAGATTTTTTGCTCCAAACAGGCCTAGTATCTTTTTGCCCTCTGCACAGGCCATGTGAATTTTTGCTAACATGCTTTTAATTCAGTTTTTTTATCCAAATTATACCAATCTGTTCAGGCCTCTCCATTTTGCAAAGTCTTCCCTGGTAACTCCCAATATGCTCACTTTGCTTTCTAATTTCGCTGAGCCCTGTGTGAGTGGTATTTATTTTAATTATCTTGACTCAATTAGATAGAACTTTTTAATATATGAAGTTAAGCTTCAAAATTCTAACCTAGGTCCGACTTCAAAGTTTGTCCTCTTTCAAATATATAAAACTGCCCCTCAGTATTCAATAAATATTTATTGATTTGCATAAGAAACCAGATGCTATAAAATCAAACATAATGTCTTACATTTAGTTTGACTGGAAAAAACAAACAACAGAATCTTAAATGGCATTAAAATTTTTTATCTTTAAGTCCTGGCCAGGTAGTTCATTCAGTTGGTTAGAGTGTCATTCTGATATGCCAAGATTGTGGGTTCGATCCTCGGTCAGGGTACATATAAAAAGCAACCACTGAATATGTAAATAAGTGGAACAACAAAAAATTGATGTTTCTCTCTCTCTAAAAAAATTTTTTTAATAAAAGAAAAAAATAGAAGTTCATGATTCTAAATACAGAAATATTTTTGACACCTTTTTCTTTAAGAATGACACTTATAATAAATATAAAAAATAAAAATAACTTCACTCGTGTAAATAAATTTCTTAGGAAATCCCCTCAAAAGGGTTTCTGTATCAGCTTACCAGTAAAGATAAACATTAGCTCCTTCTAATATAATTAATCAAACTACACAAAACCCTCCTTCAGGGTAAATGCTAACCCCTAAAATTGCAAGCCTAAAGGAATGGTTTACACATCTAAAAGATCAGCCCAGGGACTATTTTAGCATTAAGGAAAAGGTATTAAAAGCCCCGTTTTATAAATTATTCTGATGTTGATAAATAACCAATCCAGTTAAAACAGGTTGCACTATACCAAACTTACCCAATTCACTTTATGACAAATAGCATTACTTTATAGACTAAACATCAACAATCATGAAAGTGAGTGCTATGTCGGGTTTATAATTCAGGACCTGCTTTCCGTGCTGAAGTGCTCTCGCCTCTCTTTTTATTTATAAATAAAATATAAGAAATTAAACTGAGTCTTGAACTACCTTGAATAATTTGTAGGTTCAACTTTTATATGTATAAAAGAACGCTGTTGGTGCGTAGCTTTTGGAAAATAGTTTCTTAATTCTAAGTCAAGTGAGAGGCTAGACCAAGAAAAGTAAACTACTCTTAGTATTTCTCTCATAGGACAGCATTTATCTCTCTTACCTTTCCTGTCCCGTCCTTCATCAACACATACTGGCAGACTTCCTAGGGCAATGCAGAAATCCAGACAAGAGAAGCAAGCACACTAAAATAATGGAGGACAGGCTACAGGAGATGGACAGTGTCAGACATCATGTGGGAGAAAAGAAGGAATTATCACAGTTAGCCACTTTGTTCAAGAGAAACGAAAACTAGTTATTTCAAAGGCAGAGAAATAAGGGGAAAAAGGGTCTTTTACTTCTTTGTAACAAGGCTCCTTTCAATAAGAACAGAGGAGAGTTCAGTTAATTTGGAAATTTGTCTTCAGATGAACAGATATAAGTTAGCAAATAGTACAAAGAGACAAAAGATAAATAAGATTCTCCAATTTAAAAATATTAATCAAGAGATACAAGCTTTGAGAAAAGAAAAAATATATCAGGACTATAATCTAGAAGCAGTAAAGAAAGTTGTTCTATCCTTCTCCAAGAGAACACAGACTATTAAAAGCAATAGGAATTCCAATGTTTATATGTAAAAATGATGAATGAGGCATACGCAGATTGGTATCCTTAATTACATGGTCTTATATTATGGAAAACAATAGTACTGCCACATTTAACCATGGAGTTCTAGAAACAGAACACAGTAGTCCCAGTAAGGAGCCTTTTCACATCAGGGACAATCTTCCGTACATTATTTACATGATATGAAACACCTCCTTTACCCCTGACCTAGTAACTTCCCCATCTAGATACCCCAGTGCTTAAAATACCACCGTTGGAAGACAAGAGTCCTTCAGATTTAATGCATCCTTTGTAAGTTAGTACCCACCCCCCAACCCCAAATGCCAGATCCTAGAAAAATTTAAAGCTATTCACACTAGCAATATGATTTTGTTTCTTTGATTAGAGGTGGTTTATAAAAATGGGTACCTAGATGGGTCAAGGGATAGGAAAAGGGAAAAAGAGAATATAGAACCTAAAAAAAAAAACCTACAGTATTTTACAACTTTGGATACAATCAGTTGTTTTGTTATACAGACATTATAGGTTAAGTCCTTTGTGTATGCGGTTTAGGCATTTCTTTAAAATTAATGCCTAATTTCAACAAAAGTCAATTAAAATCATAACATTTCTAAATAAGGTAAATGACATTTTTGTCAAGGCTATATTTTCTGTAAAGTAAAAGGCAATTTATGTAAGAATAAATTTATTTTAAACGTTAAGTGATTCTATCAATTCTGATAACATCTAAATAGTCTATCTAAATTTGTTAAATAAAATACATACCTCATATTCTTTTCTGCAAACTTTGGAAATATCATTTTTTGAAGATGCCTAAAAGACAATAAATTTCTCCATTAATTGTATTATATTATATATGTTGTTCAGCACAGAATAAGAAAGAACAGGAAAACCTTATGCTCAAATATTTTAAAGTTCCTTATATACGACAAACACATTTTATGCAATTTCTTTAAAACAAACATGAGCCCCAGAACCTACCGGATATGCTAGAACTTCACTCTAACTTTTTATGGCTTTAATCTCACATAATAACACAGTCCTTTTGTTATTTCAGAAACTAGATATCTCTGAAGAAAATAGAAGACTTTTTTTTTAGCTGAATTTCACTCTGCAGCAAATTTTCTTGTGAAGCTCTGCCAAGATATTTATATTTTGCTTTTTCTTTAATCCTTCACATTGTAAGTTCTCATATTAACTTTTCCCCCAGAAAAAAATCCATATATAAGGAAGGGGAGCAACTGAAAAAGAAAGGCTATGCCTGGCAATACAAAAGTTATTTTTATGTAATTCTCTTAAGTTAATGGAGATATTAACTTTTCTACAGATGAAGACACTGATGCTCAGAGAAAATCGCAACTTTTTTTTTATCACATTTAAGTATGCACTTTCTATATAAAACAAGCCAAAATGAATCTGCTGAGGAGTCATTATTCCTCCACATGCTATCAGTCTCCATTTAGAGATGTAGTTTTAGAGCCATGGGCTCTGGTCTCCTGTTCTATCACCTAAGCTCATGTAATTTTGAATAGGCCAGCTGATGAGGATGTAAAGAGAAAGAAGTGGAATGAACAGGCAACTGTTTTATGTCCCACCAGATCCGTTATAGTCCAACCCTCTGCAGCTCAACTTCATCTCAATGCCTGGATGAGAGCAGCTGGTAGCTAGGCTGTGTACAACCCAAAGAGTGTTGCACTGATACGTATGAAAGCAAAGGGGACATTATGTCTCACATACTCCTGTCCAGACGCCGGTCACTGGAAGAAGAAAATGAGAGAAGGCTTTGCAACTGTAGTTTCAGGTCCACCTAAACCTCCCAGTTAAGTCTATTTCCACCACTTGGAGTATAAGGAACCAGGATCAGTTTTCCGACAACACCCTGAGGGACCACTATGAAAATATATATAATGAGGAAGAACTCAGGGCCCTAACCTAAATTGGACCAGAGATATATCAATTCAAAAAGAAGTCATAATTCACTGTAGGAGGAGTCCTGCTCACCTTAGGAGCAGAGAAGGGATATAAGAACATGCTCAGTGTAAACCCAGGAGGAAAGACAGAAGAAAAGATGAAAGCAAAGTAAGCCAACTGTCAACTGCTCTCATCCAGGTATATCCCAAATTCACATAACCATTTGGGGTCACTAAGCACTGATTAAGGATGACCACAGGCAAAGTACAAAAGGTCTCAATTCCTATAATATTTTTTCTTTAATTTTTAAAAAAATTTTCAATTACAGTTGACATACAATATTAGTTTTAGTTATATAACACACTAATCAGCCATTTATATAACTTATGAATATTAATTCTTTGTGTGGCAGAGAGAAGTTGAGAAAAAATAAGAGAGGGCTTATGGTCTTACACGCAGCAGCCATAACCGAAAAACATCAAGTCTAAAAGGAAGGGGTCTACGCAAGAAATGCTAAATTGCAGCTTTTGTGGGTCACCTCTCCAAAGGTATAAATAAGGTTGGCAAGGTTCAAGAAATATGCACAGCTAAAACCAAACAGCAGTCCATGCTTTTTAAGAGCATGATTGTCCAGTATTACCTGCTTGCATGCCTGCCGACACTCCAAAGTAATAGCCAGTTCACAGCAGCCTAAGCCAACCCAGCCATCAGATTTCTTAAACACACCTTAAAAAACAAAATGTTCAAATGTTCTGGTCATAAGTAGTGACAAACACAAAGTGCATGCCAAATTGGTTCATGGATACCACAAAAAAAATCAAAGCAGGCATCTACAGGAAAACTAGCTCAGACAAAAGAGCCTGAAATTTATTAAGCCCCTCCCCTCAGCCTTACTTCCAATACTATCAGTCTTCTCAGGGTCCCTCACAGTATTTGAGTGGGACCCAAAAATACCTAGAATTATCTTCTGGAGGGTGGGCCCCTTGTAGTACAGGCTTCCCTGCTAGGTGAGTGTTCTAGTATCAGTGTACCAGCTGGCGTTGTTGTGAGAGGCTGTGTTTGGCTTCAGTGAAATTTTTTGAAGACTCTTTCAAAGCATTTGCCCATTTCACAATGGGTGATTTAGGAGTTCACCTGCCCACACTAAACTAAGTGTTCAATAGTTCTTGTCCAAAAATGGCATGACCCCTGTGCCCCACCTTCCCTATTCACCCGATCTCACCCCAAGTGACATTTTTTTGTTTCTCTGATCAAAAAAGTCCTGAAAGGGAAATGTTTTGCTGATGTGGAAGAGGTGAAACAAAAAACAGCAGAAGCACTGAAAAGCATCAAAACTAACAAGCTCAAAAACTGTTTTGTGCAGTAGAAAAAACGTCTTGATAGGTGTGCTGCATCAAATGGAGAGTACTTTGAAGATGAGTGAAGTTTAAACATGTTAGAATAAATACACAATTTTTTACAAATAAATTCTGTTTTCTGCCCCCCACCCACCTTATAATCTCCTATTTATCAGGTCCTTTGTTTTGTTCTCTTGCCTCCTTGCCCACCTTAAACCCTCTAGGTCATTCATTCTCACTCTTGGTTAGCAAGCATCTCTAAAGGACATGCACGTTCAGGACAGCAAGGAGAGGCCTTCCTCACCTTTAAAACGTGAAGCAGAGGCAAAGATTCCAATTTAACTTAACAACTAACAAAAAAGGGCACAAGTAGTATTGAATTCAAATATATTAAATATTTACAGTATTGTAAAACCCATGACATCATTTAAAAACTAATGCTTAGTAAACAAATATCTCCTGTGAGCCAGGACCAACTTTGATGGGTTTACTTCATCATGGGGCAAAATGACTTTTCTAGTTCAGTTTATGAAGAGTAATATTTTTCTAACCAAATCACTGTGCTACCAAGAGGTACTATAATATCACTTTGTATAAAATTATAGAAAGTATTTTAATGTAGCCCCGGCCAGGTGGCTCAGTTGGTTTGAGAATCGTCCCATACACCAAAAAGGTTGCAGGTTCAAACCCCAGTCAGGGCCTGTACCGTAGGCAACTGATTGATGTTTCCCCTACTCTCTTCTTCTTCCTTTCTCTATACAATCAATAAACACATCCTTGGGTGAGGATTTTTTTAAAAAGTGTTTTGATGTATGTTTAGATCCCTTTTTGCAATCAAATATTAACGAATGACTCCTGGAATAAAATTAGGAGATATAAGTAATAATTATGAAAATAAGAAAAAGATTAATGCTTGTAGGGATGCTGCAAATTCTTTATTTCCTTTAAAAAATGTCCCTGGCTGCTGTGGCTCAGTGGATCATGCATCAGCCTGCGAACCAAGTGTCGCTGATTCGATTCCCAGTCAGGGCACATGACTAGGTTGCATGTCAGGTCCCCAGTTGGGGGCGTGAGTGAGAGGCAACCACACAGTAATGTTTCTCTCCCTCTCTTTCTCCTTTCCCCTCTCTCTAAAAATAAATAAATAAACAAACAAATTATTTTAAAAAATGTTTTATGCTGCTTCTATGTAATACATAGGTCTTCAAATCCACATATACATTAAAACAGATTATTATTGACATTTGAAAAAACTGTCAGGGATTGAGGGCAGTAGGTAATATAGTTCTCAAAATAAAACTAGAAACATTCTGCTAAAAAACAAAACAAGCAAAAGCAAAGAAATGGCCCATAGATAGACAAAGCTCTCAAAATAAAGGGTGGGGTAAAAGTAGGTTTACAGTCATGAGTACACAAAATACAGTTTATTGTTGCATTATTATTCATTAATTATTGTATTATTTTCCATAAAACAACTGTAAACCTACTTTTGCCCCACTCTGTATAATATAAACCACCCCAACTGTTACAACTGGCTAAAAATACTGAATATCATAAGCTTCTCTATCCCTACCTGTTTTAAGAGTAAAAAGGACGATAGACTCCCATCTAAACCAAGTGCCTAGTATAGTTTCCTTTATATCTTTGCTGTTTGTTATTCAAAATCACCCACACTTTAGACATAACTTTGAATAAAATCAATGTAGGTCATAAACTCTGAATTTTAATACCATAATGCAGTGTGTTGCTGTTTCCTCTTAGAAAATACTAAATTTTTCAACAAGCATTTACATTTGCTGACCCTCTGCTATGTACAAGGCTCTCTGTTAGATATTCTGTGGACTAGGAAATAGATAAAATACATAGTTTATTCCATTATGGAGATTATGGTTTGGCTAAAAATAATGTGCATGTATATACCACACATATATAATTACAGGACATTAGATAGAAGGACAATTAGGAAAACAGGTAAGGATATGGGCAATTCCAAGAAGACAGAGTGTTTGAAATACACACTTCAAACTGTATGATAGCCTTCATAGTTCAGAGATATGTAAGACATACTCTCATTTTTCAAGGCACTGGCTTTAACTAGGATTGGAACATAAGCTTTAATTCTAGGAGGCAAGGCTAGGGAGTATGGCTTCTATTCCAATGGAAATGGATAACCCTTGCGGGATTTTTTTTGAAAGGCTTAGGAGAATAGCTATGATGTGTTGAAACACCAGTTACAAGTTTATTACCATATTCTATCCCAAGAATGTAATACGCAAGGCTTGAACTAAGAGTAGTAAAGACATATGCAAGATTTTATAAGCAGAGTCAACAGAACTATAACGGAGTTTGTTATAGTTCTGTAACACAGATTTTGTAATAAATTTAAAAAAATAAGTGCTAAATGTTACACTTATATTACTTACCTGGCAAAGATGAATTCATACAACTCCAAATTTCAACCTAAAATTGTAATCACCAAAAGACTTTTATGTAGATAACCAGTTCCTAAATATGACACTTAATTTCTACAAAAATTATGTACAGCCGATGTGATTATGTTTGAATCTATACAGTCAGTGTTCTAGGACTATACAAGTTATCAACCAGCTATTTAGGGAGAAAAAATAAAACAGATGCAAGATATTGCTTACTCTTTTCCCGTCTTCCCATCTAACAGCACTAAAGTTTCGTCTGGTTATTCAGGATGCTTACTGTAATCACTATTTCTAAGTACAAAGACAAAAGTATCTATAGAATGACTAAAGGAAAATATTATCAGTTAGAACTGTGGGACCACCATCTTTTCTCTCCCCCTCACATAATGTAAGCTGCCATACCTAAAGCGGCTCTCTCATGGCAAGCTCAGACTTTTTTAGCCTGGTTCGTGGGCATCCCAAACACTGAGGGTGACCCAAACATTAGAGACATTTTAAGTTACATGATTCAGACAGGCAAGAAATAGGTCTGTTGAATACCAGAGAATGGGAAGACAGGAAAAATGAAAAGTCACAGATTTTCCCTTATCCCAAATACAACTTTTCAAGATCAAGATAAATATAAAATTAAGTTCATATAGTTTTCATAGAATTATCAAAATAAAGTAAAATTTCATATTCCAGATAAACTTAAAGACTAGAATAAATTTATATTTAACATTGTTTCTACCTGTATCATGGAATAAATAAAAATTGAAAGACTTATTCTACCTAGCAATTTGTGTGAAGATCTTTTTAAAGTACCTAGATAAATCTAACATTTTACTTTGACTACAAACCCCAGTCGCATAAAAATTTTGCTAAATCTAAAAGGAACTCATTAGATGACTTCATTTAGACAAAAGCTTCCATAGTTAAGTTAAACAAGACCTACCATTGTTTCAGGGCAATAATCGGGGGCTCGCTGCAACAGATGTTTTAGTCGGGATTCACTTTTTGAGGAGAATATCTGTTTGACGAAAGAAAAATGTTTTTGTGACACTTTTTCATAAGAAATAAGAAAAGGTTAAAATGTATTATATTCTAGACTTAACAGCTGTCTAGAATATCTTCCCACTTCCTTTTATAAATGAAAAACCTTTGGAAGGATCTAAATTAAACTGATGTAACATTTCTTAGAAGGTTGGTTAGTTTGGCAAATAACCAAGAAAGTCCAAATATAGCAGTCTAGATCCTATTTTCTAATGATCAAAAAATGGGCAAAACCAGGCTACCAAACTAGCCTGGGAGAAAGAGAAAGAAGAAAACAGAAAAGGAAGAAGAAAAAACGATAAATTTATTCTAAACTGTCTATAAACGGCTTTAAGCCAACTGACCACAATCAAAAATAGACTATGTTTTCCTTAATATTGGTAAAGAACAAATTTGTGAACAGCATTATGGCATAAACTTCTCTGCAAAATGCCATAAAATAGAGATAAAGCCATTTTAAAATACAGATGATGAGCTGACAAGTTCACTCACATGCTGGCTACCTGGCTCACTTCCAAACAGAACTTTAGTTGATAAAATTACAATTTGATGTCTCAGTAAATTATAAATCATTATGTATATCAGACAGACCTTCATGGTTACGTACAAACAGGGCTGTAAAATCCATAAATGCTAGTAAGGACAGTGAAAAAGGATTTATCTCCAGATAGTTATAGTAGCTATTTTTCTCCAAACTACCAACTGTAATAAATAAGTAAAGAGAGCTAGAATATTAGCATTTTGCAACCCCTAGTGAATTAATGCACTCAGGTGATTATCAAAGATGACTGATAACATTACAAAAAGAGACAACCAGACATAATATCACTTATGAGGAAGACAAAAAAAAAATAAAACCCAACCTGAATCTGATCAAGCCTCCAGATCTGTTTCATGAGGTAGCTGCTAGCCATATGTGGCTATTTAAATTTAAACTGAAATCATTAAAATTAAATAAAATTAAAAATTCAGTTCCTCGCCCTGGCCAGGTGGGTCAGTTCATTGGAGCATCGTCCAGTGCACCAAAAGGCTGAAGGTTCGATTCCTATGCAGGGCACATACCTAGGTTGTGGGTTTGATCCCTGATTGGAGCACATACAGGAGGGTGACCTATCTATGTTTATGTCTCTGTCTCTTGTCTCTCTCCCCCCGACCTCCCTCTTTCCCTAAAATCAATAAAAACAAATCCTTGGGTGAGAATTAAAAACAAGTAAAATAAAATAAATTTAAATTTAAAAAATATTTTAAATCTCTGCACTATGACTTTAGCCCCACCACTCCAGTCAATATAGAAATATTTATTGAGTTTTTCATATGAGGCACTATTCTAAGCAGTGAGGGATGCATCATAAACAAAGCAAACAAAATCCCTTCTCTAGAGCATCTCTTCTAACAGTCTTTTTTTTTTTTTTAAACTAAGGGCCTTGCTCTGACCACTGTGGCACAGTTGGTTGGCTGTCAATTCTATTCCAGGGCGGGGCATAAGCGGGACGCCTGTGAGAAACGAGTGTTTGATGTTTCTCTCTCACGTGGATGTGTCTCTCCCTCCCTTCCCCTTCCTCTAAAAATGAATAAATAAAATCTTTAAAAACTAGGGCCTTTTCTCAGATCTCAAACCCCTTGACTTTTCTTTGGCATCTGACATCTTACTTGGTTAACAATTATAAAACACCAGCCCCGACTTACATAAATTCAAATTCTAAAGTTTTAATTCCCAATCTCCAACTGTCTTCACACCGTGGTTTTCAATAATTCAGCAACTTGCAACCCCCCACCCCAACCAAATCTTTTCCCCAACATCCCACAACCCTCAGACACAAATATTCACTCCAACTCAAAAGCTAAATGTCATCAGGACTCCACCCTTTCTTCATCCTCCACTGAAGAAATAATTATTCCTCACTCCTGGTATTTCCTTTCATTTTGAGTGAGCTCTGCTAGTTTTATCAGCCTGGTCTCTCCCCACGTGGCTCACTCAGTACTCCAGACATGGTGAAGACTGACTGAGTAACCTGACTGCCAAGTTTGGTAGAAGAAAGTGAACATATGTAACCCAGGCTTTACTTCTTCTCTGGGAGTATATCTAATTCTGTAGTTTAGTGTGTTTCTACAGATAAAAGTTACATTCAACATTTTTGTAACTAGTAATAAGAGTAATATCTGGAGTCTAATTTACTTTACTTCTTTGCTTTATTTCTTAATTAAAGAACCAGGTCAGGGAAGAATGTTCCTTATTAGGGTAACTAATTTGCTAAGTTACAGAATTTCTAATATTTCTGAGTTTAGACCTTGCCTGCGGCAGGTGCCTCATAAAAATCATTCACCCTATTGAATACCTAGTGGAAAAAAACAAAGCAAAAAAAGTCAGGAAAGCAGTGTTTCCGAAAGTGATAGAGCTACTTGAAAAGCTCCCTTATGGTGACAGCATCAAGGGACCATTTTTGCTTTTAAAAGCTATTTTCTGACAATAAATTTGCAGAGAACAATTTGCTATAGTGTTTCAACATGAATTCTCAGGCAGTTATTTAGATGAGTCAAGTCACTGTCTTGTTTTATAATCAGAGTATCTTGTAAAATCTTTCCAAATTCATAATATTGTTTGAGAGAACTTGTAATCTCAGTTAGCTTTCTCGGTTCTAGGCAGTGACAAAATCCAGGTAATTACTTGAAAAATCCTCCAAAAGTTGACCGAAGCCATCAATCTCAAGTGCTAAGGCTAACTACACAACCAAGACAAAAGAAAGGTAAGACTTTATGAACAGGTAGGTACTGTCTCACTAGAACTTGCCTGAAAAGGCTCAACCAGAGAAATTCAAACCTATAGCCAAGTTTCAAAAGTAGTACAATGAACAGTCTTCATTTAGACTGGCCCACTATTAGCATTTTGCAACATTTGCTTTAACTCTCTGCATAAACACATATTATTATTACCAATATTTTGATGAAACATTTTAGAATACATTAGACAAAATATTCATTCCTAAATTCCAGCATATTATCTCCTAAGAACAAGAACATCATCCTACCTGATCACAGTACAACCTCGAAATTCAGGATTACAGCACTGATTAAAATATTATTACAGTCCGTGTTCAAATTTCACCAACTTATCCCAATAATGTCCTTTACAGCAATCTTTTAATTCCAGGGTCCAATCCAGGATCACGCTTTGCATGAAGTTGTCATGTCTCTTTAGTTTCCTTTAATCTGGAAGTTTCTTATAGCCTTTGTTTTTTATAATACTGATATCTTTTTGAAGAGTACAGGCTGTTGTTGTGAGTAATGTCCCCCAATCTGGGTTTGCCGTATTGTTTCTTCATAGTCAGGTTATCATTTTTGGCAGAAATTCTACCTGAGCTACTGTGCTCTTTTTCAGTGCATCGTGTTAGCAGACACGTATTAATTTGTTCCATTACTGGTGATGTGAACTCCCTTCACTTGATTAAGGTGCTACGCAACAGATTTCTCCAAAACAATTCTACTTAATAAAGTTACTAACATCCTCTAGAATTATTATGTAAGCTTACCTGTTCACATACATCACGGCACATTTGGTTATCCTTTGAATGATCACAACACAACGCACCTAGGAAGAAAAAATAAACACCCGATGTTGCCCACTTTAAGTAAACAAGATGGTTAAGCTAAATCGGATGGCTACACACCATTTATTCAACAGATTATTATTATTATTCATTTTAATTCAACAAGCCTTTACTGTGTATCTAGTAGAAGCCAAGGACAGTGCTAGGTTGGTTCTTGTCCTCGAAAGCTTAGTCTATTAGGGGAGACTATCATATCATAACAGCTAATGTATTAGGTACCTTCCACATGCCAGAATTTTACTTGGTTTGCTATATGCATTATCTCATTCAACCCTTACAACTGCCCGATGCATGCTCTTCTACGATTATATCTATAATGTAAGGTTAAATGTTTTTTAAAAAGACAGTGAATTTTGTTTTGGATATGTTAAACTTAAGACATCCAGGTGGAAATTCCAGTCAAGTTAAAAACCCAAGTTTGGATTGCATGTAAAGCCAAGTTTGAAGATCTAAATTTGGAATCATCAGCATAAAGAAGGTATATGAAAATGAGTGACATTGCCTAAGGAGAGTTTCTAGTGAGAGTGAACACAACACCAAATTCTAAAGAACAGCATCTGAGACAGGGGAAGAAACAAAGAAAAAGGCTGGGATAGAAGAGTCAGAGAGATTGCAAGAAAGTGCCATCACAGAAGAGGAAACGGCTACTGTCATACACAAGAAGTCAGTTAGATTGAAGGCTCAGAGAAAGAAACTGATTTATTAATTAGGAAGCCACTGATTGACTTTCGCAATGTACTTCCTGCGGAGTTGGTAGAAGTGAATGATACTAAAGAGTAAACCAGAAAGGAGGAAGTATAAACAGCAAATAAAGGCTCTTAAGTCTAGCAGTGATGGAAGAAGTTACAGGAGGATGCAGGATCAAGGGAAGATTCTTTCGTTGTTTTCGTTTGTTTGTTTTCTTTTGGGGGTTTATTTGTTTTGGTTTTTTTTAGAGTGGCCTTTGTCCAGTTCCTGGGAGACTCTACATCCCTGGAATTTTCTGAGCAATAGGAATGTCTTTGTTATGCTAATGAGTTGTCCAAGGTCTCACCTAGATGTATTCAGGACCAGGACTGACAGTGCCAGAAAGATCAACCAAGGGATTAGATGTTTTCTGCCAGCCCCATGATATCACCTTGACCTCCCAATCTCCAGCAGGACAGGAGAACTGGAGATTGAGTTCAACCACATGGACTATAATTCAATTAATCATGCCTATGTGATAGAATCCCAATAAAAATTCTAGATGCTGAAGCTCAGTGGACCTTTCCAGGTTGGTGAAGACACTGATGTGCCAGGAGGATGACGCACATGATTCCATGAGGAAAGGACACAGAAGCTCTGCATTTCCTCCCAGACCTCACCCTGTGTGTCTCTTCATTTGAATGGTCCTCCTGATTTGTATCCTTTATAATAAAACTGTAGTCATAACCACGGTGCTTCCCTGAGTTCTATGAATCATTAAAATGTTTACTAATTCTAAGGGGGTCATGGGAAATCCAGATTTATAGCCAGTTGGTCAGCTGGTGGACAGACTGAGGTCCCCCGAAATGTGGCTAGTGTCTGAAGTAAGGGCAGTCTTTTTACTTTTTATTTTTAAAGATATTATTTATTTATTTTTAGAGAGAGGGCAAGGGAGGGAAAAAGAGGGAGAGAAACATCCATTGGTTGTCTCTCACATGCACCACAACTGGGAACCTGGCCACAACCTAGGCACGTGCTCTGACCAGGAATAGAACCTGCAACCTTATGCCCAACCAACTGAGCCACACAGGTCAAGGCAGTACAAGCAGTCTTGTTGAGGCCCATGTCCTCTAACTTGTGGAGTGTTCTAACTCTGGGTGGTCAGTACAGAACTGAATTGCTGTACACCCAGTTGTGGACAAAACAGAACATGGGATATAAGTTCAAGAAGAGGCATTGTGTCAGAGGCATCTGTTTGGGGCCAGGGATACAACATTGAATAAGTATTACATCTGGCTTCATCCAGGTCACAGTCTAATGGCAGAACAAAGTCTAGACAAGAGGAAAAGATGTAAGGACACTCACAAATTAAGAGGGAAACTGACAGCCTCCATTTTCTCAGTGAAATAGAGGGTTGAGATGGGGTTGGGAGCTTGGGCTGAAACTGGAAAGGTCTGGAAGAGCCACTCTGAAGAAGAGATAAAGGAGGCAACTAGAATCTCAAACCTGTGTTCCATAAGCTGTAAATATCTATCCTTTAAGAGGTGGGATCAATATATGGCTCTTCCATCACCAGTGACAAGGGCTGGCCAGCGGGTCCCTGACCAGAAAGGAATGTGTATTATTCTGGGAATAGATTGTAACTCCTTCCTTATCTCCTTTTGGGAGTGGCTTCTTGTCCTGTGATTGCTTCTTGACTTTTTCCTTCTGCTGGTACACACCGATGTAATTAATGTAGCTCCAGGCCACACTAGGTTTGTGCAACCTGGACCGGTGCTGCCTTGTCTGGAACCCCTTATACTGAGCCTCAGACTGGAGGAGGTGCGGTCTCTCTCACACCGACCCACTGCCATCGGTGCGCTCGCCTGTAATGTGTGTAATAAATGGCATGTCCAGATCTGCTAGTCCTCTGGGTGGTTTTTTCCAGAATATCATGAACATTTAAGCAGCTCCCTGGTTTAGAGCTCCTTTACACAAGAGAAAATGTTTCATGGTCAAATAAATTTGGAAACGAAGGAATAAGAAAAGTTAGAGAATTATTCACTGCAGGACTTCACGAATTCTTTAATACGCTAATATTCATTAATCTCCTAAAAAGGGATCTAAGTAGACTGACTTTCAGTTTGAAAAATATCAAATTAGAGAAAAGAAAAAATGTTGCTGAGCAGCATTATAGGCCCAGAGAAGTTGATAAATTGGCTATCGAGATAATCAGCAGTGGCATGTTACTATTCTAGAGATATGATTTTCAACCTTTTTCATCTCTGGGCACACACAAACTAATCACTAAAATTCAGTAGCACACACACAAAAATATTTCCTGCCAATCTGACAAAAAAATAGGTACTATTGTTGTGTTAGCTTTTAACATTTTTTAATTTGATAATCTAATAAATAGTCAGGTATTACATATCTTAAAAATTCTTGCAGCACACCAGTTGAAAATTGCTGCTCTGGCACAAAGGTCATGTGAGGGCAGAAAACCCAGCTGCTCACAAGCAAACAGAACTCAGGATAATGTACAGTCCCGATAAGCACAGGCTTAGCAAAGAGTAAACAATCAGGCATACAAGAGTCTGATTTGGGCCTAGTGATTTTTGAAAAAGTTCCTTGGAGCAAAGTATTTAGAAAAGAAACAATATGTGTTATAATTAAAATTTCAGTAACAATGGAAGGCTTTTATTAAAAATATAAGTATAAGCCCTAGCCAGGTGGCTCAGTAGATTGGAGCATTGTCCCGTACACTGTACACTAGCAGTGGGTCCCAAACCTTTTTGGCACCAGGAGGGTTTAGTGGAAGATGGGGTGGGGCACAGAAGGCGAAGCTCAGGTGAGCTTCACTCACTCCCCCTCGCCCCTCCCCCTCTCCCCCATTGTGGAAGGGGCGGGAGGAGACTGGAGGCAGAGCTAAAGCATCACTCACTCTCTTGTGGCCTGGTTCCTAACAGGCCAGGTTGGGGACCCCTGTGGTACAACCAAAAGGCTGTGGTTCAATCCTCAGTTGGGGCATGAGGGGGGTTGGGCAACTGATTGATGTTTCTCTCCCTTCCTCTCTAAAATCAATAAAAACATATCCTTGGGTAAAGATATAAAATATATACATATAAATATAAAAAGCCTACTTTTTCCTATTTAATGATGAAGGTAAAATTAATAGTGGAGTGACCCACCCAAGTAAAAATTTTGAAATAATTCTTTTTTTCATTAAGAAAAATGTTCTATAATCTCACTGTCCTGCCAGAACCTGTGTTGACATTTTTTTTTCAAGGTTGAAATAGTTTATGCACAGAGTCTCCATATTCAGAAGCCATGTTTAGACATACATGTTCAGATGTTACACATGATCAAAAGGGGATATGCTCAAAGAACGCTATGATCAAGGAAGTTGATACTCAAAGCAGTATAGGATCAGGAAGGTCCACGCTTAGTGATTCCATGCTCAGAAAAATATATATACAAGTGTTATACATAATCAGGGCCATACATACTCAAGAGTAATTATGATTAGGGAAGTTGATTATTAGGGCAGTCAAAGATCAGAATGTTCCATGCTGATGCAGTCCATGTTTACAAGGGATTACTTCCCACGATTCCATTTTTAAGTGGGTCCACATTGAGGGAGTCAGTCTTAAAAGGGATGAATTCTAAGAATGGTTTTATTCTCACAATTGATCCATATTCAGAATATGGTCCATGCTCAGGAGGCTCCATGCTCTAAATGTTCCACAATCAAACAGTCCACACACTCTGTAGTTCATTCTCAGGATGGTTCCTCTCATAGAGAGAAAACATCCTCAGAAAGGTCTATTTTCAGGAGTGACCATGATCTGGATGAGGGCGATTATTTTTTGAAAACGTAGTCAGATAGATTCGTACTTGGTCCTTCTTTGCTGATAAAAGTACGTAGTCAGAAATTATACATATTCAGTAGGGTAAATGCCCAGGTGTGGATACCGCTAGGCCAGATTATAATAAAAGCAGTCCACTATCAAAATGGAACATAAAAAGATTAAATGCAAAGGAAGTTACTTCCATGTAAAGGGCTTGAAAAAAAAAAAAAGAGGTACAAGCTCAATATGAGCAATGACCACACACATTGATTATTAGGGGTATAGGCAAACAAAAGATACGATATTGAGTGTTGACAGCATAAGAGTTAATGAATGGAAAGTCCAAAACTAAACAATCAAAACATAAAAGTCTACAACCAGGTACTTAACCCATAATAAAATCTGTAAGGTGTTAGAGGTACAGATGATGAAAGAGATCAATATGGTAAATTCTCAAGGGGAGCTTTGTCACATAGTTTAACACCTAACCAGTACAGAAAGACCATGGTCAAAGCTCACGGTTCCATGCTCAAGAAGATTCACGTACAGAACTTATATATTACATACAGCGCTGGTACACACTAGAGAGGCCCAAAGGTTAGGAAGCATATTAAAAGGACAATCCATGATCAGGTCAATCCACGCTTCTTCAATGGATTCCTCAAAGTCTGAAGTCTCTTGGATTCCATGATCAGAGCAACCTATGCAAAGGATGTCTGAAAAAAAGGGATTTCCAGGCCAGCAGGTTTCTTTGCCCAAAAATTTCATTGTCGAAATATTATTGTATTTTTAAGGTCCATGAATAGGGGTTTCTTTGTCTGGAGCAGAGTCCATGATTCAGAGATCATAGCCACCAGGTTCCACACTCAGGCCCTTCCTTCCAGCGCTGAGGCCCCGTTTCAAGACAGCAGCTTCACCCTCCAACCAGGGCGTAGACCTGCTACCGCAGGCGTGGAAGACACTGCTACCGCAGGCGTGGAAGACACTGCTACCGCAGGCGTGGAAGACACTGCTCTTCCCTCTCCCAGCTGGCGATGTGCAGGTCATGCTGATGGCTGGCCTCATAGTGAAACAGGAAGAAGTCAGATGTGGTTTGGTTGACATGTTATGCTGTCTTGGATGTTCTGAGCATGAATCCCTGTTTCCTCAGGTGGTGCCTGGTCCTGATCAAGCTGAGGCTGGGGTCGTGTCCTGGGTTTGCTCGGCCATCGCGGCTCCTTGCTTTTGAGGAGGCGGTTCATGCTAACGATGGGAGCATGTTCCCTTGATAGGGACTGTGACTGGGGCCACCTCAGCTCTCGGCTACAGCAGCAGCTCCTCTGAGGTCTCAGATGACACCTGATGTGGTGGGACTAAGGACGACGCCCAATGCAGGCTCCAAGCAAAAGAGGAAGTTGATTGATTTCATCATCCTTCCAGTGATCTGCCAATATCAGGCGTGACCCTACTTAGCTTCGGAGATCAGATGAGAAAAGGTGCGTTCAGGGTGGTATGGCCATAGACACGGAAGGCAGGTTCCAGAGGCCCCAAGAGCTTGTGCCTCGCCTCCAGACCCCTCTCCCCTTGTGTTGACATTTTGACATATTTCCTTCTAGTCCAGCGGTTCTCAACCTGTGGGTCGCGACCCCTTTGGGGGTCGAATGACCCTTTCATGGGGGTCGCCTAAGACCATCGGAAAACACATATATAATTACATATGTTTTTGTGATTAACCACTATGCTTTAATTATGTTCAATTTGTAACAATTAAAATACATCCTGCATATCATATTTACATTACGATTCATAACAGTAGCAAAATTACAGTTATGAAGTAGCAACAAAAATAATTGTATGGCTGGGGGTCACCACAACATGAGGAAACTGTATTAAAGGGTCGCGGCATTAGGAAGGTTGAGAACCACTGTTCTAGTCTTTCCAAAAGCCTGATATTTCTGACAAAATGGGATTAAAGAGGGCAGCCTGAAGTCTTCTGGCAATAACTCCCTTCCCCCTCACAACCAAGCATTCTTCTGTAATACTACATTTTTTCCCTGGAGGAAATGGCCACCCTCCCTTGAGCAGGCTAGGGGACCTCATGCTCCATCACATTTTCCACATTCTACTCTTAATCTTAGCCATTATTATATTGGTACACATCTTTCTTCCTTTGGAACAAAAAGTTATTAGAAACTTTAACAATGCATATTTTTCAAGAAATAAATGTCTACAAATAAGCATCAATTCACATGTCATCATTAAGAATGAGGGGAAGAGTTTTAAATGCCATTAATGTGGCAATTACAGGTTCTTTGTCTTTTTAAGAGCTATTAAAATGGATTAATTGGGCCAGTCAACTATTGTAGTGCAAAAAACTCTAAGGCCTAATGTTTTATACTAGAAAAGAAAATGACTTCTAGAAATTTGTTTTTATAATTTAATTCTAATCTAATTTCTTGTTCTTTGAGAAAAACTCTTAATTTCATAAAATGGAACTGAATAAAGATAAATTAGTTCAAAATAAAAACTGATACTGACATAATGAAAATATAAAGCAGAGACATTATTCCCATTCAAGACCTAAGGATGAATGTCCTATTTGCATTCTTATTCCAAGAGTCTGTAATTATAAAATTAATAAAACCAAAAACTGATTACTAAAGGCCATGTATGTTGTGTTTAAGAAGGTATTAGTATAAACTAGAACTATTCAAGCAGAGTTATCCAAAGATTAGAAACATCAAGGTTTGGCTGCTGGTTTGGGCCACACGTATACTAAAGATAGGCAAGTAAGCAGGAAGCACATGCTCCAGCCACAAGGGAAAAACACAACTTCTAAGACCAACCAGCATTTAAAAAAATAAATACACATTCTAATTTAAACTAAAATATTCATAGAATTATAGGATTTTTGAAGTTAAATGAGATTTTGCCACAGAGGCCTCCCAAAAGCTATAACTGAATTTGGTTAATGAAAAGCCATTCTTGTTTTCTTTTCTAAAGAAAATAAAGATTCCCTCTAATTAATGTCTTCCCAAAGAATTACTAAAACAGAACATATAAGTTCCAAGCCACTGATGGGGAAAAACTGAATCTGAGCTGATACTGGAAAAAGGTCATTCTAAATTTAAAAAAAGGACACGTTAATTAAAAAATATCTTTTAATCAAATCTTTATTTTTGTAACAGTCTGGAAATTGACATTTCACTTTAAAAACGTTTAAATGACAACTGCAATTATAACTTATGAATGCATTCTTGCAATTGTTTTATACATTCAAATATGTGTGTGTGCGTGCATATAGACTATATCACCAGCCAATGAAGAGCCAAACAGTAAAATGATTACCCATATGCCCAGACGCCTAGATTCAATACTGCTAACATCTTGTCATCTTGCCATACTGCTTTACCTATCTATCTGGACAGACACATATTTTTTCTTCCCTGAATTATTTGCAAGTTACAGATATCCTTCTTTATTGCTAGCCTCATAGTGCATTGCTGCAACAACCAATTATATCCATTTGAGTCTATTGCCAATATGACAGCCAGATCTTCTCATTAAGGGCCTACAGTGGCTTCCTGCTATTCTAATTCTAAATTTTCAAAATCTTCTAACCTCCCCTTCCCTGACATTCTATTTTTTTTAAACAAAGCTTTCATTTACCTTGAACACAGCTTTCTGCCTGAAACGCTTACTGCATTCTTCCTGCTGACTTAAATCTGAGCTCAGTGCTTGATAAGCTTTTCTTCTCCAACAACTCCAAGCCATGTTGGTTTTGGGGGTAGGTTTCTTTCTTTTTCTTTTTCTTTCTTCTTCTTCTTCTTTTTTCTATTTTTCTATGTAAGGTCCTACTGTTCTAGTCAGGATTAGAAACTTTAACATTTAACTCTTCTCTCATCATTTCACGTCTATAGATGTGGTATCCCCAGATTGGCTGTAAACTTCTTATACCCATTTAGCACAGTGCTCAGCTCAAAAAATTTTTTCGTTCATTTGTTAATAAATAATAATTTCCTAGTTATGCAATGAATTTCTGTCAGGAAAAAATGTACAAAAAGTTGTATTTCCCTCACTGTACCACTTCATTACCACATTGCATATGGTGACCAACCCACGATTTAACAAAATATCACATGAGTTTTTGGCCTAGATCAAAAGATAAATTGACTCCAATCATACACTCAGACACAGAGATATGCAACCAGTTGGCAGTGCTGAGGCGGGGAAAACTGAAGTTTTATGGTGGTACAAGACACCTTGAGTTAAAAGATGAAGCTGGTTGATGGAATGTGGGAAATGCAAGAGATGCACGGGAGAGAACCAGTCACAGGTAGAGAGAGAATGTCTCCAAAAGTAGTTTCCAGTTCCCACAACAGTCCCTAAGGGTTGTGCTGTGCTGAATTTCCTGCCCTTGGATTTCTGTGTGTTCTCTTGTTAGCTGTTCTATAACTAGCTCCTTAGTCCTTGGTTTCTGCTCCTTTGAGAGTCAAAAGAACCTTAACCCAGACATTCATCATTATGAAACAACTAAAGCAAATGACTCCCTTCAGGTTCCCCAGATGCTAATAGCCCGTATTCTTGGATGATTCCCTTCCCCACTCTATGCTGCAGTCCTCCCATTTACCTCTAGAAGTGTGACTGTAAAAATAATAAAACGTGAGTGTGAATACCTGGCTATATTCCATGGTCAGAATGTTTCTCCTTAATACCACCCCTTTCTTGACCACTTCATGTTATTTATGTGCTTTACAACATCCAACATATTATGTGCTACATACTTGACTAAATCACATGATTTTTTTCTCAAATATATCCTTCAGATTTAGAATGTAAGTGAAAATGTACTAATATAACCACATATTGTCATCAATGTAGGTATACAGTTTTGGTGATATTTAATGTCTGAATGTCCCACTAAACCATAAACACCAAGAAAACAGAGACCATGTCTCTTTTCCCCTACCACTTTATACCTAGTGCCTATAATGGTTGTCTGGCACTATTACCAGCTTAATAAATATTTGCTGAATGGATTAATGACAGGTATGAACCTTAGCTTAATAAGTAATGGACCTGGGGGAGTTATTCCTAATATCCATCTTAAACATGTTCAAAATGTGGAACTTTCGATTCTCTTCCTGACTCACCTGCTCCCCCCAACATCCTGACTTCAGCAAATGGTATTATTTTTTACTTAGTTGCTCAAGGCACAAATCTGTGAGTAATCTTTAATTCTTGCTTACCTGGCTTCCCACAACCAATCCATCAGCAATATACCTCCAATCTCTCTTCTACCTTCACCACCACTCTGCGCTAAGTCACCATTAGCTCCTGCTTCAGCTGCTGCAATGGGCTTCTCGTCACCCTGTTTCTACTCCTATCCACTACAATCGCCTTTTTTAAAATTCAGAAGCCGGAATGATCTGAAATATAAACCAAAGCACTCATTTCCTACTTAAAAGTCTATTAGTTTTCATCTGCACATGGAATAAAATCCACAATCCTTATGTGGTTTTTTGCAAGGTTCAGCACTATTTAGCCCAAGCCTACTCTCTGGTTCATTTTGTTGCAACCATACCAGCCTTCTGGCTCCTTCTTGCCTTAGGGCCTTTGCACTTTCTGGTCCCTATACATCTTTTCTAAGGACAGCACCTTCATGTCTTCAGATCTTGGTTCTGAACTATACCTTCTAAAATATGCCTCTCATCATCACTATATAAAGAGTCACTCTCCCTCTACTCACACAATTCTCTATGTTATCATCTGATTTCCTTCACAGCATACTTCTCACTACCAGAAATCATTTTATTTATGTTTATTTTCTATCTTTCCTCCACTAGAATGTAAGCTCCTTAAGAGCATTAATCCTACATCTAGAATAGTGCCTGACATATAGTAAGCAACAAAAACATATTTTTTGAAAAAACAAACACCTGTAGTCTCTGTTTTGCTTTTCTAAAACCTACATTTTTAATACATAAAAACCACCTCTTGAAATCATCCTACTTTCTTCCAGAAGTAGCACACAGTGAAAAGTGTGATTATGACAGATTGCTTAAATCTATGGCTATAAGACAGGAACTTTTAGCAGCATACCAGAATAAACTGTCATATCTGGTCTATCACCAATCCTAGTTCTTTCTGTAGTGTGTAGGCCAAGATACTTCCTCAGAAAGAAAACCGGCTAATTAGTTTCCTCTAGATAGGTGTTAGCTTTTTCTAACTTAAAATTTATTACATTCTTTTTTCAGAATTCTGGGCTATTACATAATTCCTTAAATGTCAACTTACTGAAATCTAGCCCTTAATCTTACACCCTTCCCTCTTTTGTACTATTTATTACAAAAATCTTGAATAGAAATAGCTATTATCAGGTGCCATGACAGACCCACTACAGTATAGCTTAAGGTCCCATCCCATCCTTCAAAGGGAACCCTAAAGTGTGTGATGTGGAGGGTGGAGTGGGGGTGCAATGGCGAGGGGTGGGATTGAAAAGTACACTGGAATAGAAAGTGTGGCATTACCCCAATGAAGAGGGTGTGGCCAAATTTCTCAAAAGATGATAATCATTGAGCAAGTAACATCACTCTCTCATCTCCACCACCCTCCCCAAGAACAGGAATGAAATCTCTAAATCAGAACAGATAAGACTTGTAAAGCCTTATACCAGGAAACAGGAGTATCCAACCTTGACCAGGGGATAAGGACAGGTGAAAGAAAACTGAGCCAGAATACAGGCTCGGCCTTCATTGAAACACAATTTAATATTGTGTTCTCAGTTTTTGTTTAGGATTGAAGAACATTTTCCACACTTTATACTGATACACAGTGGAAGCTTCTGTCCTTTAGGTAAAGAAACAAGTAATATTTGCTTCCTAGAATTTAGTACAAGGGACAAATCTCACATTGAAATCAAACTGAAATTTTTCTTTTTATCAAACATGCAAACTCCATGCTGTCATGGACTTTTAGAGCTGGAAGGGCCTTTAGAAATCATCTAGCCTAGAATTTTCTAGTGTGCTTTAGGTGCTATGAAGGAAAAGGCATTTCATAGGCAAACAAGTTCCTAACTTTTTATAATAACGTATTGATATAAATCATGTTACATTAATTAAACAAGGAGGCCATTAGACTGAGGTGGCTTTACTGCCTTAGTAGTCCACCTAAGCAAACCAAAACCTAAGCCTTAAGGTTAAGAAATTGAAATCTAATGACCACCAATCACAAAGAGCCACCGAGGCTTTCCCAAATAAGGCATCCACTTATTCTGTAGCTAATCCAATAATTTCTTTGCTTTATTTCTACCTCTTCTCCATGAAAGTCATTCCCTGTGCTCCTGTCACTTCCCTTTTTTTGCTGCCCATTTGAATCAATTGCTGAATCAGTTTATATATTAACAATCACATAATGCAAAATTCATCCTTTTAAAGTGTACAATTCAGTTGTTTTTAGTATATTCATGGAGTTGTGCAACTATCACCACAGTTTAACTTTAGAATATTTTCATCATCCTAAAAACAACTGCCATACCCATTAGCAGTCATTTCCCCGTTTCCTCAGCAAAGAAGTTTCTCTACCACAGGAATTCCTGGACTCTTTATTGGAAATCATACATGTTTTGTGAATTTATGAGAAAGGGGTACAATGTGCAATGTTTCCCAAACTTATTTAATAGCTAATATTTCAGTGCTTACTATGTTATTCATGTATTACCTCAATTCTCTCTCACACACACAAAAATCTATGATATATATAATATATGTGGATATTAAAGCACAAAAAGACTATGTAACCTGTTGCTGTGTTCATAACTACTACACTCTATTATCACCCACAGAACTGACTAGTTGTGAGATGAGAATGAACAACTAACTAGTATTCTACGGACCATAACTGTGGAAAAACTTAAGTTCTTATCTTTAACTTAATGAGATAAATGGGCCCAGAAAGGTAAGCTGATTTAGCCAAGAATACACAGCATCTTCTCTCTCCCTCTCCTTTGATTTCCATCTGACAGCTAAATTTAGAACCCAATTACAATGGACTAATCCCAGGTTCCTGACATAATTCTCTCCCTTCTTTAAAGACTTTCTTGCCTTAAAAAAAGAAAGAAATATATTTAACGCTGTAAACTGCCTTAAAACCCTGTTGGGGTTGATTTTACTTTCTAGGTGTAAGCTCTTTCAGTAAGTAACGCACTCACTGCTCCACCACTTCTGCATGTATAAATCTCTGCCATCTTTTACTGTCCCGGGCAGTTGGAGAATCACTCAATTTTCCTCCCAAACATCTGAGGTGGGCGTCATCTCTCCCTCTGTGCACCCACAGCTCTTCGTCTCCTCTGGACACCCCCGCGTTGAATTCCAACAGCTTGTGTCCTTTTGTACCGCAGGTCTAGCCAAAGAGCTACTGGAGGGCAGACGTTCGCACCAACTCCTAAAGCCCAGCCCGGGAGAGACAGACGCTCAGTAAGTACTGAAACACTTCCTATCCGCTCTGGGGTTAACTCTTCCAGATCAAGAACAAAACTCTCCTCAAGCCTACCTGCCAACCTTCAGGGAGGCGCGGGGTGGGGGTGGGGCTGACCGATTTTTAATGTCTCTCGTCTGAGCCCGGCGCTGTCTCGGACACAAAGTGCACCCACAGCGAACAGCAGCGGAATCGGATTTAGGAGGCTTGGGTCCCATTCTCTTCTGAGACTGGAACCTTGTGGGCTGTGGGGCCCATCAGTGTTCGCCGCTCAAGGTCTGCCTTTCTGAACCCAGAGAGGGTCAAGTAATAACTGGTCAGGACAGCGGTGGGTGGCTGCACCTCCGAAACCTATACAACCCTCACGATGATACTGGACGAAGGCATTTTTCACCTTTTTCCGACAGAGACCAGAGTCTGTTGAGATAAGGCACAAGCTAGGGTCCCCTGTCTGGTGGGTGACAGAGCAAGGCCTCGAACGTGGGGCGCCGCTTCCAGTTGAGCAGATCTTCGGGGCAGGGACAGCGAGGGTGAAGAGGGGCCCTCTCTCGTCCGGCCTCGGCACCCCTTACCCACCTGCTGGGGTCTCCGGGCCCCTGGGACCTGCGGCCCCTGGGTCACCGGACATGAGCCGGGTCTGGGGGTCGCGCGCACCTCCGCCCCCAGCCCCGCGCCATCTTGGAGCGCTGAGGCGGCCGCTCCGGACCGCCCCGAACCGCTGCTCCAGCAGTTACTCACCCGCAGTGCCGGGGGACAGGCCCCCTGACACCTCCGCGACCCCCGCCACAGCCAGGAGAAGCAGCAGCAGAACCTGCGGGGAGGTCCAAGTGGTCGCCATGTCCGGCCCGGGAGGTCCAGAGCCGCAAGATGCTCGGACCCAGCCTGGCTGCTGCGGCAGTGCGCGGAGACCCCGCCCCGGTGCCCTGGAACTTTGGTGATTGGCTACGGCTCGCTCAGGCCCGCCCCACCGCCGCCAAGAGTTTCCAAACCTGCTGGGGGCGGGAACGTGCCGGCCACCCTGTCTCTTTGTTTTGGCTCAAGTGTGGGTCAGCATCGGCAGCGGAGACCCCCGGCCAGCGTTCTCCTGGAGCGGGGTCAGAGGATGTCAGAGCTGGAGGGCCTTTAGAATACCTTCACCGCTCCCGAGGTTTGCAGATAAGGTCTCTGAAGTTCAGAGAGGGACTGACATGCCCAAGATGACACCGCCAAACCAAAGTAACTTCTCCATTTCGCATACCCTCCACAATCCTCTTAATATCTTTTCTGCTCAGACGCTGCTTCACACTCTAAGAAGGCGTGTCACCGGGGACAACGCGGCCTCCCCTGAAGTCTGAGGGGCTCTGCCGCAGACACGGTCCCCTGACAAAGGCACAAGGCACAGATTCACCTCCAATGTTCTTTGACACATGTAGCTTCAATGTGTCTTTGATGTACTAATAAGTACCTAAACGGTTAGGTAAGGAATGCTTGTGTATCCAGATATGGAGAGCCTTGAATGTCAGATTTAGACTTTAAGAGACAGTTTGGAGGTGGGTCCCCATTCCGTCCCTTACCTCTCCACCCGTCCCTCCCACAAGGCACTGTGGGAAATGTTTGAAAGGATACAGGCTGGCAAAGTACTCACTCTCTCGCTCTCTCCTTCCCTTTCTTCCTCTCTCTGTTCCTGAATTAATACCCTTACCCCCTCCAAAAAAGCATAACCAAAGTTAAAAGTTTTTAATTTCTTAATATCATTAAATATTCAATGTTTACATTTCACTTATTGTCACATAATTTCCTTTCACAGTTTTTCAAGTTCCAAACAAAACCCATAGGTTGAAGTTGGTCTGTATGTCTTAGGTTTCTTCATACCTATTATCTCTTTTAAGTTTACAAAAAGAGAACATGAATGAGTTACAATAATCTTTCTAAAACATCTAAACATCTGCTCTGATGACAACTCCTTTGCTTCAAACTCTCAGAGAGGCCACCTCTTTTCTTATGGGACAGAATGATGTACGATTATTTGACATGGTGTCAGAGGTTCTTGGCAATTAGACCCAATAAGCTTTTTCAGCTTCATCTCCACACCCTCCCTGAACCCTTGCCACCATCCTTTCAGAACCTTTTATCTTGTTCCAAACCTCTTAATTGCTTTCACCCCTCTTTCACAACATGTATCTCTTCTGCCTAGAATTCCCCAATTCTGTAGTAACCCAGCTCAGCTGAGGGAACTAAGATGGTTGCTCAGGGCCCAACTGTGTCACTGAAAGGACCTGAGCAGGAAGAGGTCTGTGTAAAGTGATTGACACATTTTGCATTACTTGGGACTGTCCTGGTTTTAAAGCTGAAATTCCCACGTCCCAGGAATCTCATTAGTCCCAGACAAAATGGGACAGTTGGTCTCCTTAGTTCTGTGCACTTCAGAAAATGTCACAAGGGAAGGCTGTAAGGGGATTTCCATATGGAGAAATGGGGTCATACAGATAATTGATATGGCTCCCAAGGTAATTCAATAGGTGGACTGATTGCTATATGCCATGGAGATGGGTCATTAGACCATTGGGTCCCTGTGTCCTTGGCTGCTGTAACAAAGTACCACAAACTGGGTGGCTCAAACAACGGAAATTTATGTCTCAAGGGTTCTTGAAACCAGAAGTCTGAGATCAAAGTGTTGGCAGGGTTGGTTCCTTTGAGAGCTGTGAAGGAATATCTGATTCATGCCTTTCTCCTAGCTTCACTGATTTGCTGGCAATCGCTGGCACTCCTTGACTTGTGGATGCATCATCTTGATCTCTGCCTTCATGTTCACATGGAATCCTTGTGTGTACGTGTCTATCCAAATTTGTGCTTTTTATAAGGACACCAGTCATATTGATTTAGGGGCCCACCCTACTTTGGTATGATCTCATCTTAACTAAATACATCTGCAGTAATCCCTATTTCTAAGTAGGGTCACCTTCTAAGGAACAGGGATTAAGACTTCAATTTGTAAATTTGGGGGAGGGGGGACACACAATTCAACTCATAACATTAGCAAATGAAAGACCATTCATCTACCCCTCATAAATCATTGATCCTGAAGGAGATTCTGAAGAAGGAGGAAAAAGGATTGGCCAGTTGCTGTTCAATGATTCTAAGTCCCTCTGTAACAGGAGAGGTTGAGCTTACTTCAGTTGTCTCACAGAGGTGATACTTAAGGTCTTATGCACGGAGAGAATGCTTGAATACTTGGAGATCTCTTAGCTATAGAATCAGAAATGACTTTATTTCCAGGTATCTCTCATGAGATATGGCAGCAAAGTTCCTCTGGACGAGTAAATCAATGTAGTGAGGCTGAGGGGCTCTGGTAGAAAATTTCTTTACTACCAATATGTGTATAATTGGGACAGACACGTTAGAATGGTTAAATCTGAGATGTGATAATGAGCCATTAGCAGAAGATGCTTGAGATCCTCCCACCCAGAAATATGGCTGACCAGCTACTGTATTCTTGGGTGGTGGGGGAGCTCAGAAAATAGGGAGATTTGGGCCAAGAGTTCTTTAGTCCCCTACTTGGATGGATCATTAAACCTCCTGTGAAGGGAGCCCAATAAGCAAATGGGCCCTGGAGGCTATTGACTATTGCCCATTGAGGCAAATGGTTAGACACAAGCCTTAGCCATGGTCAGCAGGCTTGAACAAAGAGCATATCCATTTTAGATTACTTTGCTGTTTTGTGATGAAGCCAATAGTTTATTTCCAGTTTCCCTCTGTTCAGACCACCAGAAAACTTAGCTTTCTCACAAGACAAAGAGCCGCAATCTAATGTAGTGGCAAGAGCATGGGCTTAAGACAGGGGTCCCCGGTCCCCAGGCTCCAGGCCAGTACCTGTCCCGTGGCCTGTTAGGAACTGGAACACTAGGCGGGAGGTGAGCAGTAGCCTGTGAACGAGTGAAGCTTCATCTGTTTTACAACTGCTCCCCATTGTTACCACTGCCACCTGAACTCTGCCCCTGTCCGATCAGTGGCCGCATTAGATTCTCATAGAAACAAGAACCCTACTGTGAATTACTCGGGTGAGGGATCTAGGTTGCGTGCTCCGTATGAGAATCTAAAGCCTGATGATCTGAGGTGAAGCTGAGGCAGTGATGCTAGCGCTGGGGAGTGGCTGCAAATACAGATTATCATTAGCAGGGAGGTTTGACTGCACAGAAATCATAGTAAATCAACTGCTTGCAGACTCATATCAAAACCCTATCAGTGAGTAGCAAGTGACAATTAAGCTGCATTTGGTGGCAGGCTATAAAGTCATTCCCCCCCAACCCACCCCTTCCTGTGGAAAAATTGTCTTCTACAAAATTGGTCTCTGGTGCCAGAAAGGTTGGGGGCCGCTGGCTTAAGACACACCTGAGTCCAGATTACACTCTAGCTAGTTGTGTGACCTTGGGCAAAGTCTTTTAAATTCTCTTTCCTTTAGTATTTTCGTGTTTGACTTCTTGAGAAGATGAAATAAGACATTATAAATACAAGAATTAACATTCCAGTAAAACTGGAAAACTAAAATTTGACGTACCAAGAAATTTACTCGTTATTGATGTTACTACACAAAATTTTACATGCAACATATAGACTTTAGTATAACAGAATTTGGCCTTTATTAACTAGCTTACACAGAAAGTTACTCTTTGCTTATCTCACATTTATAAATATTGAGGTAGTTAAAAGAACCTGAAATGAGGCTCAAACAGTATTGACTTCTGTCTTGCTATGGTTAATTGTATGCAGATTCTAGGAAAAATAAATGATACTGGAAGTTGAAAAAAAGAGAGAAGACATTGTATTTAATATGTCTAACACAGTGCTTCACAGACAGTGAATGATGTTAAATTCTAGAGCTGTAATGAGAGATGGGGTCAACCTTCAACTCGGGTCACAGAACTCACTGGCTGGGTTTACTGCTACCTTACTCTCTGACTGCTCTCTGACAGAGAAGAGTCAAAAAGTTTAGAGCTGCGCTGTCTAATATGGGAGCCACTAGTCACATGTGGCTCATGAATGCTTGAAATGTAGCAAATTGAAATGTGCTAAGACCAGATTTTAAGATTCAATATGAAAACAAGAAAGTAAAATTATTAAAATTGATTTCACCTGGGTTTTTTTTTGTTTTTGTTTTAAATTGGCTTTTTAAAAAGATTTTATTTATTTATTTTTAGAGAGAGGGGAAGGGAGGGAGAAAGACAGGGGGTTGTGGAGAGGTCTTCAGTAAGCTGAGGTCCCTCTGAATTGACTGAGATTAAATTTTAGTTATTCAACAGGAAGGAGACTTGCAGAGACAACTAGCTGTCCATCATATATCTATGCAACCTTTTTAAAAGTTATTGCTTGGAGGCAAATTCCAAAGCAGAGAAAACATTTTCTAACTGCTGTCATGTTCATTGTTAACTAACAACTGGAGTATGGCCTTGGAGAGCAAAGAATCCCTGGGCCTTGGAGCGGAATCCATGTATCTGACATTCCCATTGGCCCCTATATTGAGATCTCACAGGCAGAAGACAAGTTCCCCACAAGGCACTCACCACCAACATGTGATAAAATTTAGCATTGTGACTCTCAGCATGACATGCTGGTACAATATCCTGCTGGCTTCAATAAGCACCCTAGACATGAACCTGTAAGTTTGAAATTGTCCTTATTCTCTACTCTCCTTGCCTGTTTATTTTAGTAATTTTCAAACTTTAAAAAAAAGTTATTTTTTTATGGGGGGTTGGGAGTATAAGCAGGACAAATAGTAATGGAAAAAATACAAATACTTTTTAAAAAATGTTATTTTTATTTTTTAGCAGTGAAATTTTTTTCAACAAAATCTTACAGAACCCTGATATATAAAATGGGGGGGGGGGAGCTGTGTGTTATTGCTCCATTTATTTAAGCTCAGATTCATAACAATTGCTTGGTTCAAAGATAATGGATGAGATTTTGATGAATGCAAAACTTGAAATCTGTAATTATGGATGATAATTACAGTCAGACCAATTTCATCTTCCAATTTACTTCTGTATTTTGCTTTGTTTGCCCACTGTAGACAAAATCCTTATTCACATAAATAAGTAGGTTGCAAAGGGTCATGATTTTTTAAATAGCTCACTTTGAAGTCTCAGGCTACTTATATTTAAATTAAAATGGTACCTTGAAAAAGAAGTACTGAGAAATTTTTGTTTTAATATTGAGTCATGAAAATTTATGTCCAACTGAAGCCTGCACAAAAATGTTTATAGCAGCTTTATTGCCAAAATTTGGATGTCCTTCAGTAGGAAAGTGGATAAATAAACTGTTGTACATCCAGACTGTGGGAGATTATTCAGCACTAAAAAGAAAGGAGCTATCAAGCCATGAAGAGACATGGAGGAGCACTGGCTGGTGTGGCTCAGGTGGTTGGGCATTGCCCTGCAAACTGAAAGGTTGCCAGTCCATGTTTCTCTCCCTCTCTCCCTCTTTTCCCTTCTCTCTAAAATAAAAAATAAAAATATTTAAAAACTTTTCTTAAAGACATGGAGGAAACTTAACCTTGGCTGGTGTGGCTCAGTGGATTGATCACCGGACTGAGGACCAAAAGTTGCTGGTTTGATTCACAGTCAGAGCACATGCCTGGGTTGTGGGTAGGGTGTCTGGTTGGGGATGTGCAGGAGGCAATCGATGATATTTCTCTGGCACAGTGATGTTTCTCTCATCTTTCTCCCTCCCCATTCTCTCTATCTCTAAAAAAAAAAAAAAAAAAAAAAAGACATGGAGAAAACTTTAAAAGCATATTACTAAGCAAAAGAAGCCAATCTGCAAAGATTACATACAGTATAACTCCAATTACATGACATTCTGAAAAAGGCAGAATTGTGGAGAAAGTAAAAAGATCAGTGGTTGCCAGGGGTTGAGGGTTGGGGAGAGGGAGGGATGAAGAAGCAGAGCACAGATGGTTTTTAGGGCTGTGAATTGTACTCTATAATGGTGATACATGTCATTTACCTTTGTCCACACCCATAGAATGTACAACACCAAGAATGAGCCCTAATGTAAACTACCAAGTCTGAGTGATGATATGTCAATTGTATTCATTGATTGTAACAAAGGTACCGGTCTTGTACATGAAATTGATAGTGGGGGAGGTTTTGCATGTGTGAAGACAGGGGATATATGGGAACTCTCTTTACTTTCTGTTGACTTTTGCTGTGAACCTAAAACTTCTCTTAAAAAACTAAGTATATTAATTTTAAAAAGTGTCAGTTACACATTAAAAATCAGGAAAAAAAGTACCAATTCACTGATAAGGTTGTATAACTGCTCAAATTCCTTACAATAAATGCAAAGTCAAAGAAGCAGCACTTCAAATTTATGGTTAATTCTAATACCATTTATAATGTGATATTATTACTGTGTGGCCAGTTACACATGCACTTGTTATGCAATTGGTTATGACACCATGATGAGAACACGCACCAAGCAGATGATTCTGAGCCTCACCCACACTTAATTGAGAACAGTGCACATGTGTACTCCCTGGTACAATTAAACATAAGCACATGTGCCTAGGCTTGGATTAAAGAAAAGATCAGTGCAGAACTACACTTTTCCTAATCAAGGACACATTTAAAGAAGATAAAATAAATGCACAGAGATGGCAGGGAAAGATTTATTCCAAGGACTATTCAAAAGGCAGTCACTTCAACAGCACACATGAGGTAGTGACGTCTAGTGTCAAAAATCAAAACATAACAAGTTTGTGTGTGTCTGTTGTTTTACTACATGTTAAAAGTTATTTAATATATATATTAAGCTCAAATTAAATCCTTGAGAAACCTCCATTTGGGAACAGTTTGATTCTTGTTTGATCAGACTATATCATTCAAGAGTTTTGTCAATTTTAATTCTGATGCCTTCTTTCACTCTCTCTTCCACAGCTGGAATAAATATGTCATTTTGGGGTTTTTTTAGCTTTTTGTAATCATGATGATGTTTTATGTTTAATTCTAATTCATCTGAAGTTTATGGCAGTGTATGGTGTGACCTATGGATCAAAGGCAAACCTTCATTCAATTAAGTATTGTTGCTGTCCCACTGTTTATTAAAATGTGTTTCCTTCTTTGTGCTATTAATTTTGATCTGACATATACCTATTAATTTCACAGTTGGAATTTTCTGGTATGTTTGATGCTACTGATTTCACTAAACTTTAAAAAAAAAGTGGTGTGTAGTTCACTAATTTTTACTTTGTAGTAAGTTCTAATCTGATATGAAGAATTGAACACTGTTACCTTCAAAAATCCTTGTATTGTTCAATTGTTCTTTACTAGCAATTTATGTGGTTCAGTGGAATCTTTTGGTGGATTAAAAACACTAAATAACTATGTTTCTAAGCCCAGGTTTCCTTTTGGCCTTACCTCCAACAGAGCAACATTTGAATTTTGGAGAATAGAGCCCAAAAATATACATTTTAAAGAAATTCTTCTGTTTTACAATTTGAGAGCTTCCACCATAGAAATTGAGGTGTTTTTATTGTAGTATTTCTTCTCCCAAGCTCTGGTCAATCACTTCCTTTATATTCACATAACACAATTTTTTTTTTTAATTGACTCAGTCTTTCATGTTGGGAATTATGTTTATTCCCAATTCTTTGGTAATTGTTACTACTTTAAATATGCTATTTTTCCTCTTGTTTTGTTTTTCTGTCTATTGATGGTATGTAGAAATACAATTGATTTTTGAGAAGTTATTTCTTCTTAACTTTTCTGAATTTATATTACTGCTAATAGTTCTCAAGGTAATTTTTAGAAATAAAAGAATTGTGTTTTCTGAAGTAACTGACAGCCATTTTTCCTTTGCTATATTATTTACACCTCTTATTTTGCATTTGGCCACATTTTTATATCTGTTTGCACCTATGCATTTTCAAGCTACTTGAGGAGGAATGCATGGTTTCTGGTCTAGCATGTAAGCATCTTGGAATCACCACTCTTTGCTAGCAAGTAAAAAGATGAACATGCTGACTAATCAACAATTATTCTTAGATCCATAAGAAACGTGAGGTCACAGGGCAAACTGCTGCCCCAACATCAGAGAGACCTGACTGGGTGGCTCACGCAGGAAGACTTGGCACACAGCAGGAGGCTTCCACACTGGAACTGCTTCCCTGCCTCTTCCTTCAGCCCTGGTCCCAAGTCTTCTAGGGCCTGCTGCTCAAGTGTGGCCGGCAGAGCAACAGCATAGGCATCACTGGGAAATTGTGAGAGATGTAGAATTTCAGACCCCACCTCAGATTCTCTGAATCTGAATCTGTATTTTCACAACATCCCCAGGTGACTCAGGAGCACATTAAATGAAGTTCAAGAAGCTCTGATCTCAGGAGCTTGCAGAAATGCCCACCAGAGGGCGGGTTTACAGCAGGCACAAGTGGCAGAGCCACAATCAGGCATCAAGTCTCCTTCAAATAGTACCCTGAGTGGCACTAGCAGTGTGGAGTCACTGCCAATGAGCTGTGGAAAGCATGAAATTGGAGAGTGAGCCTAGAAGAGAACCCTTATCAATAAGTGGCAGAATGTGGCATCTGAGCCATGAGTTCTCTCTCTGGGCTTTCCACAGGTGTTTTCACATACATTGTCTAGTGAGAGAGATGTAGTGATTTACTCCCATTTTACAGACAAGGAAATTGAGGCCCAGAGAGGGAAAGAAACTTAGCCAAGAGCTCAGCAGTGGCAAATGGTATTGGAGACAGAATTGGAAGGCAGGTGTCTGGTTGCCTGGCCTAAGCTGAGAGCACCTTTAGAGGGATAGGGCAGGGGGCACCCAATACCAGTCTATGCTGACTTGAGACACCCGCCTACCCTACTTCTGATCTTCTCCCACCCAGCTGCTCTTTAAATAGCTATCTTGTTTTCTTTGGCAGTGCTAGCAACAGCTGTTGTAATCATTCTATTTGGACTTTCCACAATACTAGGGGTCCTGGACTTAACCCCCAAGCATCAGATGTAACTTGGAACAAACAGGATCATCCATGGTCCCTAGGCAGTCTCCTGGGAATTTTGATGGTCCCTAAGTCTGTGGCCAGTGCTAGCTGTGAGCCACTGACTGTTCTGTCCACTTTCATCCCAAACTATTTACTTCTGCTGTTTTTGCTAGAAGAACAATGATTCACTTGTACAAGCTCAACTAAATATTTTCTCTTGTTTTTTTTTCCCAAGTCAGAATTCATTTGGATTGATCAGGGAAATCATGTAGAATTCAAGAATAGAAGTCTTAGTACAATTGAGGCTAATTGGGCCTGAACAATGCCCAGACTATAAGGAAATTTTAAAAATACTTTGGGAGAAGCAAAGGGTTATAAAAATCCTCATTTCCACCCCTGTTATTAACCAGCTTCCTCCTGGGCAAAACTCCAGAGGCTGGGCAGCAACCATTGTTCCTTTTCTGAACCTCCCCCATACAGAGTCACAGAGTGGTGGAACCATATTTAAGATTCCATCAGCCTGGTTTACATGGGTTGTACTACTCTGGTGATTACCTAAGGCTCTGTCTTGATGGGTGCACTTTTCTACATTAGGCCACGCTACTAAGACAGGGAGTCAAAACAGCTCTACCTAATATGTAGAAACAAACACAGGGACGCTGCCAAATTGAGGAGGCAAAGAAACATGACCCAAATGAAAGAAGAGAGAAAAACTAAAAAAAAAAAAAAAAAAAAAAAAAGAACTAAACAGAATGGAAATAAGCAATCTATCAGATGCAGAGTTCAAAACACTGGCTGTTAGGATGCTCAAAGAACTCATTGGATACTTAAACAGCATAAAAAAAACCCAGGCAGAAATGAAGGTTACATTAAGTGAAATAAACAAAAATTTGCAGGGAATCAATAGTGGAGTAGATGAAGCCAAGAATCAAATCAATGATTTGGAACATAAGGAAGAAAAAAACATTCAGTCAGAATAGCAAGAAGACAAAAGAATAAAACAAAAAACAAAAAATGAGAATAGGGTAAGGAGCCTCATAGGGGTGCTGGAAGGAGAAGAAAAAGAACAAGAAATTGAAAACTTATTTGAAAAAATAATGAAAGAAAACATCCCTAATTTGGTGAATGAAATAGACACCCAAGTCCAGGAAGCATAGCGAGTCCCAAACAAAATGTACACAAAGAGAGCCACACCAAGACACATTGTAATTAAAATGCCAAAGGTTAAAATTAAAGAGAGACTCTTAAAAGCAGCAAGAGAAAAGACGAGAGTTACCTACAAAGGAGTTCCCATAAGACTGTTAGCTGATTTTTCAAAAAAAACTTTGCAGACTAGAAAGGACTGGCAAGAAGTATACAAAGTGAGGAAAAATAAGGACCTACAACCTGGATTACTCTATCCAGCAAAGCTATTATTTAGAATGGAAGGGCAGATAAAGTGCTTCCCAGACAAGGTAAAGCTAAAGGAGTTAATTCATCATCACCAAGCCCTTATTATATGCAATGTAAAAGGGACTTATTTAAGAAAAAGAAGATCAAAACTATGAACATTAAAATGGCAATAAATTCACAACTATCAATGATTGAATGTAAAAAACAAACTAAGCAAACAAGCAGAACAGAAACAGAATCATAGATATGGAGACCATTTGGATGGTTATCAGCTGGGAGGAGGAAGGGGGAGAATGAGAGGAAAGGTGCAGGGATTTAGAAGTACAAACGAGTAGTTACAGAATAGGCAGGGAGATATTAAGTACAGTATAGGAAGTGGAGTAGCCAAAGAAGTTATATGCCCAACCCATGGACATGAACTAAAGAGGGGAGGATTGCCAGAGGGAATGTGGGTGCTGAGTTGCAGGAGGCTAAGGGTGAAAAATTGGAACAACTATAATAGCATAATCAATATATATCATATATAAATATACTCAATATAATGTTATTATATATATATATATATATATATATGTATTACAAAACAAGGTAGAGGTAAGTGTAACCTCAAAATGCAGACAATCCCAGCTGTAGAGTTGAGATGCAATACAACACACCCAGAGCAGGTTTGAATCTAGAACAAAACTGAGATGTACAAAAAATATTTAGGTATTTATTTTCTTCAATCCAGTTAAATATGATATAAAGCCTCCATCTGATCAGCTTGATGATAATATTCTGTGTCAATCACTAAGAGGCATTCTACCCTCCCAGGCATTTCCCAGAATCAGAGCCCTCATAACCTTTACTCAATACAGAACATTCCATCCCAAAGCAGCAGAATGTACATTCTTTTCAAACCCACATGGAACTTTCTCCAGGACAGATCACATGCTGGGTTATAAAACAAGTCAAAAAAAATTTAGGTATGAGTGAATTCATACCAACTATCTTTTCTAACCACAATGGAATGAAACTAGAAATCAATAGTAGAAAGAAAACTGGAAAATTCACAAATATGTGGAAATTAAACAACATACTCACGAACACCCATTGGGTCAAAGAAAAACTCAAAAAGGAAATTAGAAAATACATTGAGATTTTTTTAAAAACCACAATACGCCAAAACTTATGGGATATAGCAAAAGCAGTATGCAAAGGTGGGGTGGGGGGCAGGAATATTGGTTGTATTGAGGAACAACTGCTCTCCAATGACCCCAGAAACTGAGTATTTTGGTTCACTAACTCAAGAAAAGTATAAGGAACTTGGATGCTCTTTCAAATGCATGTTCTTAAAACTTCATGATATAAGTAATACAGACAAAGCAGGACAAGAGGAGAACTTTCTGAGTGTGAAGGCCAAAGGAAACATTGAATGAACCTATGCCTGCAATGTGAATGATGCAGATTCTGCACTAAGTGTGGAATAGAGGGACAGAGAATTACACACAGAGACTGTGAGGCAGTGCCTGGGATTGTAACAAACAAGACTGGTAGCAAATTGGTAGCAAATCCAGAATGAAGGATGGAGTATGACTGTTGGCCTTTCTATAACAATGGAAGAAGGAGGTTGGAGTTGGCTGGTTGAAGAAAAATGGATGAAGACCATGGCTTCCCATTCAGAGACATCTTATTCTGACAGCTAAAACTGACATGCTGATGATAATGGTCTTACTGTAATCTTTGACTAATCAGACCTATATTAAAACTTCTTCAGATCACTTAACCAAGGTTTACACAAATGTATTAGGGTAAATAAAAAATGGGGAGGCAATTTAAAATCTTCTTTTCAGTTATAATAGTGGTTAATATGCAGTGTGGTATCAATGGACTTTTTTTGTAGAGAGGAAATATTTGATAGCATTTTTGGATACTAGTTTATCAGACATGGTTGTTACAGATTTTGGTTTATTCATGCATTCTTTTCACAGCAGAAAGTCAAAATGTGGGAAATAACTGATTGGCAAAAAGGTCTGCATGCAGGAAATAACTGAGTTATGTAAGTGAATTGTAGGAGAAAGCTTAAATCAGGCAGCCATAAATCAATGCATTGTTCTTAATCTTTTCCCATTCCAATCATGAAACCACATACAGACACACAGACATGCACACACATATACACAGGGTAGGGCAAAAGTCAGTTTACAATTGTTCATATGGAAAATAATACAATAATTAAGACTAAACTGTTTTGTGTACTCACAACTGTAAACCTACTTTTGCCCCACCTTGTACACCATTCTTAAAAGAGATGCCGTTTTCAATATAAAGATTTTTCTGATATTGGAGATAATACAATTACTTATTAGGTAATATGTATTCCAAACTCCTATGTTTTCAATTCAAATAGGTTATAAATATATAGACTTTATACAGCAGTAGAAAATGAATACAACTTTAGAGGCAACTATCAACCAGTAAGGGGAGGGAGCTGATTTAACATGGGGGTGAGGAAGGAAGAAAGTGGAAAGAAAAAGAGAAAATAAACGGCTATATACTAGTAATAGTTAAAGGACTAAGGTTTGGTTATAACTAACTTTTACAAATATAAACTTAAGTGGATTAAAAATAATCTCTGTCATGTAATAAATACATAGTATTCCAATACATTCCTTGAGTGTTGGAAAAAGTTGCAGACTTAGAGCTCTGGGAGCTACACTGTTCGCATAGCCAATCTTACCCTTGCCACTAGTGGTAGGGAGCAACTCTACAGCTGGGCCTCTCATTAATTGTGGAATTAAGAATGATTTTTGCATTTGCTTCCCCACAATATTTGGGGGGGGTTTATTCACAGTGTGGACATATTTATGGAGTGTGTGCTAGGTGTATGTAACTGCCATCCATGTGCCACATCGGTTGCATGGATGGAAGTTTGGGAGCTGCTTGTACTCAGTCATGCAGCACTCTTCCTACTGTGGCAGTGAAGTGGCCTCTGAGCATCCCTGCAGTGACAATAAAGAGGGGAATATGGTGAATGACAAGATTCCATTACATCAAAATGAAGCAGCTACTCAAGGTAAGTCTTGCTATTTCTAGTGTTTATTATATAAGTGGCAGTCTGGTCATGGTGCTACTGATCACAGTTATATGTTGAGGCAGATGACATTTCCCAATTTATCCTTCTGTCAGATAGAGCAAAAGTCTTTGGGATGAGATCAGAGAAGAACAGTAAGGAACAGTTCTACACAGGGAAAGGCAATATACTCTAAGGTCCCTGTGCCACACAAATTTTTGTTTCTTTTGACCACATCTACTTTATAGATATTCATCAAATTCTGGTATCAGAAGATTGAAGATTTGGGCAGCAAAATATAGCTATAATAGGATACAGTGTAGTTTTGTATGAAGCCAACAAACTAATCAGCAGTACCAGAAATGAAAAGGCTCTTTCCACTGATAGCCCAAGGACCTCCCTGGGTTACCATTTTCCCAGAAGTACAATGAAGAGTTTGGAGGTCTTGCATTCTGACAGTCTGGGAATCTGTGACAGTCACTTAGTTAGATGTTTCTGATGTACCAGATTCTTCACAGCAGCCTTCACATCCTTGTTTCTCAGGCTGTAGATGATGGGGTTGAGCATGGGGGTCACCACCCCATAGAAAAGGGAGATGAGTTTGTCTGAAAGGTCCTCTTTGTCTGCTCCCAACGGGTCCTTGGATTTGGGTTTTCCATACATGAAGAGGATGGTCCCATAGAAGATGACCACAACTGTGAGGTGGGCAGAGCATGTGGAGGAGGCCTTTTTCCTCCCCTCAGCTGAGGGGATCCTCAGGATAGAAGCAATGATAAACACATAAGAGACAAAAATGAACAGGATTGGAATTGCAAGAAAGATTATGTTGGCCACAACCATGCTGATCACATTGATGGAGATGTCAGCACAGGCCAACTTCAGGAAAGCCAGGATCTCACAGGTGAAGTGATTGATGATGTCGTCCCCACAGAAGGGCAGTCGCATGGCCTGGGATGTCTGAACTACTGAGTTGGTGATACCAGCTGCCCAGGAGCCAGCAGCCATGGGCACATAGGCAGACTTGCTCATGACCATAGGGTACCTAAGGGGGTTACAGATGGCCATATAGCGATCAAATGCCATCATGCTCAGGAGCACACACTCTGTGGCTCCCATGGCAAAGGAGAGAAACATCTGCACAGTACAGGCTGAGAAGGGGATGGTTTTCCTGGGGGTCAGGAAGCTGTCAAGAATGAGGGGGACTGAGGAGGTTGTGTAGCAGATGTCCAGGAAGGAGAGATTCCGCAGGAAAAAGTACATGGGCGTGTGCAGATGGGAGTCAAGGATGGTCACCAGGATGAGGACCCCGTTGCCCAGCAGGATCACCAGGTACATCAGCAGGATGAGCACAAAGAACATTTTCTCCAGCTTTGGGTGGGCAGAAAGGCCCAGCAGAATGAACCCCACCATGGTGGTCGTCTGATTGGACTTGTTCATGTTGTATCTACTCTGTCACTTGCAGTAACTGAGAAGGTCAGTCTCAGCACTCTCTGACTTCAGACATGCCTGGGCAGTCAGGCAAAAATCCCCACCCTGCTGAGCAACTGGAAAACAGCTGTGACGATTTGGTCCTTTCTATAGGATTCTAGGAAAAATATAGTAGAGATCAATATTTAGCTTCTGTTTCCAGTAAAAAAAAAAACAAAAACGTTAACCTGGATTAACTCTCCTGCAGATGGCAATTATAAAAACTGAACAAACTATATAAAACATCTGAGTAAAGCATTGGCAAGGCAATAAAACAACAAGGAATCATAAGGTCATAATTCTGGGATAAAATAAGAACTCAGAGAAGTAAGAAGCTATGTTTCAATTGGGGCATCTGCAGCTTCTGGAGGTGGTCACTGAGAGGCCAAGAAGCGCTGACTGCCGCCTGGAGGTAGGGAACAGGTTTTGAAGTGCAAGACCCACCACAGAGTTGTTCCTAACTAAATTTCTTCCTGTTAAAAGGGGACAGCACCATAAGAATAAAAGTGAATCAGAAGCAAACACACATTTACAGGTTTTACAGCTAGCTTCAAATCTTCCCAAGCCCTGAAATCAGACTGAGATTGTCCAAGCTTTTCGGTGCTCCAAAATACCTAACAGAAGCAAACATGAATCCACTCTGAAGGAAGGTAACGTCACTACAGTATCTAAATCATTTCCACAAATAATTTTGCCAACACAGCATCTAGTGCACACTGAAAAAATGAGGCACATGGGTGACAAGACAACATAAATGAAAATCAATGAGCGAGTCAAACTGCAGGTGGTGGGCTTGAGAAGGTTAGCGCTGTCATGTGTGCGGGCCATACCAGTCCACCAAGCTGCATTATGCACAGAGGCCAAGACATGGAAACAACCAAAGTGTCCTTCAATTGATGACTGGATAAAGAACATGTGACGTACATACAATAGAATACAACTCAGCCATAAGAAAAGATGAAATACTGCCATTTGTAACAACATGGATAGATTTTGAGACTATCATGTTAAAGCAGCAAAATAAATCAGGACAGAAAAAGTCAAGAGCCACATAATTTCTCTCCTATGTGGGTTATAAAACTGAAAGCAACAAATGAACAAACAAGAAAAACAAAAACTCGTAGATACAGACAACAGTATGATGGTTACGAGAGAGAAAGGGGAATGGAGGGGAGGTAGGAATGGTTAAAGGGGGTCATAGATGGTGACAGAAGGAAATTTGATATTGGGTGGTAACACACAATGTAATATGCAGAGTATGTATTATAGAATTGTACACTTGAAATGTATATAATTTTATTAACCACTAATGTCACCCTAATAAATTTAATTTTAAAAATGTTTAAAAGAAAATCAACAGGAAAAATCCAGAAACTCAAGTGTTTGTTTCCTTGGGGCTGGTGAGAGCCACTAGCATGTCTGCTGTGGTGCCACCTGTTGAGAGAATTAGCCCAGACCACAGTGCCAAAGTCTGAATATGCTGTTGGTCCTTGTGCATATTTAGGGCAGCAAGTGGCCTTGTGTGCACTATGGCCAAGTTGAAGGAGAGTTCTGACTGAACATCCATTCTTCTCATCATTCTCCATCTGCCTGTACAGAGGCTCTGGCTTCTCCCTGAGACTGTTCATGGAGCCTTGAGTCTTGCTCTGTCAGCTCTTCTTTCTGGGACTGCTAAGTGCTCCCTAACCTGGGGTTCATTCTGGACCAATAGAAACCTTGCAGACAACAGTGAAGGTGTTGGGCATTCAGTTTAATTTGCTCTGTATCTAAAATACTCATGAACTTCCCAGATGGCCATAGTTCCAAGTGCTCTCAGTCATCTGGCCCCTTTCTCAGTGCACAGTGGCACTTCCTTCCTGGGGAGCTGAGACACTCCCCTCTTGTTGCTTGGCATTATAGCTGTTACCAAATCAGTCCCATAATAATTTAACTCATGTTGACAGTTATTGAACACCTGCTCTGGGCCAGGCATAATTCTAGATGCCAGGATCACAGCAATGAAAGGCATAGCCCCTGATCTCAAAGAGCTCAAAATCTAGTGGCGGTGGGGGTAGGGGGGTAGAAGGGGGTATAGGGGGTTGAGGGGTCGGGAAGTGGTGATCACCATAATTAATTATCTTAGTAATCACATCACCATCACTGTCGTTGTCATCATCATCATCATTGACTATAATACTCACCCCAACACTACTAACAATGAGCCTTAGGGTCTATTTAGCAATCTGCTTCCTTTCCAAAGTAGAAAGCCCCTTACTGCATTCTTTATAGTCCTCCAGCCTGGCTGGACTCCCTAAGTGACATGGGGTGCTATGGCGAACTTCCTGGCAAGGCTCTTTTAAGTAGTCCCTTTTTATATTGAACAAAAATCTGTTCTTTTGCAGCTTTAATCCTTCCACAGAAAGCCTCCAAATATCCAGGAACAGTGTGGCTTTGGCATGAAGATAAACAAGAGTAGTCTCTATTTTTCTTCCAAAGCCTTAAAAAATCAATATATCTCTCAGAGGTACGTGTACCATCCAATAACTGATTATAAAAGCTGGTCAGTGCTGAGAACAGTCTCCAGCTTGAATCCTCAAGTTGCCCAGGATACAATGGGATCAGGTGTCCAGGACATACTGCTACTTGTGATGCATGATCCAGGGCAATAAGTCAGTCCCAGATTGGTTTTTACTCTGCGGGCCAGCCCTCCAGACTCTCCCGAGAACCTGCATCATATAAGGAAAATATTCCCTCCATGTCTTCATCATCAGATCCAGAAACGTGGCTCCTTATTATTGCTGGGCTTTGGATTCTTAAATGCAAAAGGAGAAGGAGTTCCCATTTTTAATCAAGAAGGGACAACTGTATGAGAAGGCTATGAGCTATGGGGACCTGGGCTAGGCTTTTCCCTCTGCACAAAATGAGAAGAAGCCAGATGACCTTAGAGACTCTTGCAGTTTGATGGGTCTGTTTGACTTCGTGACATTAACATTATATCAGCAGAATAGCTTCATCTCTCCCCTTCTCAAGCCTACATTCTATTACAATCAAGACTGATGGCATAAATACAGCCATGCTAATTTAGATTTTAGTTTGATCAAAACTTGCGCTTACCTTTATCAGAAAAATAGTGAGCAGTGATGGTTTGTTTCCTAAGGGTGAAGGTTCAGAATGTGTGACAGGTGAAGGGTCCAGTCGGTCCTCTCCCTCCACTTACCCTGTGTACTCAAGGCACATTTTTCAGAAGACTGACAGTGCCCTTAGAAGATAATTTAAATTCCAGTCTTTTCTTTGAGACCATTTTAGTCCCTCAAGTCATTTAAAGTTTGGAAAGTGAGTTGCACTCAGTTTGTATTCTTCTGAGATAATGTCCCCAAGATCCAATTATGATGAAGGCATTGGAGAAATTTTGCTGCCTGCTTCCTCTCTCTTTACTTCCTTTTCTCTCTTTCTTCCTCCCTCTTTGCCTTTTCTCTGAACACTAATCCCATTCACAGAGTCCAGCAGCTGGCCAATCACTGATTATAAGACTCATTCAGACCCCCAAGTCTTTTCTTTTATGATATAGCCAAGCCCCATCACTCCAAGACTGTGCTTATACAATGGTGTTTGGAAGGTCTGAGTGAAAGACATACTTTCCCTTTAAAATTTCAAGGGAAATTCATAGGTCCCATGAATCAACCTGCCCTATTCTTCCTCAGTCTTCCCTAACTCTCCATCTAAATCATTGTCCTTTCAACTTCCTATCATCTGTGCATGTGCTCCGAGACCTCATGGGAATAACTGACAGATTGTGACCTAGAACAGGGATGGGTCCAGAGAATCGCTACATTCCTTTATTCAGCAGTGGATTATTGCATAAAAGGAGGTAACATTCTGCTTTCTGGAGTGCACCCCTAGTGGCAACAGAGAGGCACACAAAAAGAAAGTTACCAAACAAGGTAGGAAAGGTAGCATGGGGAGAATGCCCACACTGCTGTAGGAAGCCAGAGGGAGGGGGGAGCCAGACTTCCTGGAGGTGATCCAAGGTCATGGTGTGCTGGAGCTGGCTCACCAACTGCACACATCTCCTCCCAACTTCCGATCAGGGACTTAATTGGTAGCTAAAAATTGGACATCGTGGGAGTGTTTACACCACAGAATCAGCAAATGATCCAGATCAGGGCTTTTTTTGTTCATTTGTTTGTTTTTTGTTCTGGAGATCCAGTTGTTAAACATTTACTAGCACACCACTGGAATGAAGAGAGGCGGTTTGCCTGGAGTGGGGAAGCACCCCAGGCAGAAGGTGCTAAGTAAACAAAGGCACAGACAAGAGAAGAGCTCAGGGGTGGGGGGTGATCAGCAATGCAGTGTTGCTGAAGCATGAATGTGTTGCTGATGGGGAGGGAGGCAGGGCTGGACTTGTGGTTGGTCTTTTGGGGCATCCTGTTTCTCCTGTAGGGGATGAGAAAGTATTTAGGAATTTCAGGTAAAGGTCTGATATGGTCAAGTTTGCATCTTAGATTGATCCTTCTGAGCACAATGTGAAGGGAAGATTGGGGGCAGGAGGACAGGGACTAAACAGATAGGGAAACACTTTCCACAAGTGAAGATGAGGACATTATAAGGGAAGTGATTGAGGGGTGGTGAAAACAGGGAGATTCAAGAAGTATTTGGTAGATACAAAATACAATATTAGCATTTGGCTGAATATAGAAACCAGAAAAGAGAGTAGAGTCAATATTTGTAGGTCAGGTGGTGGGTGGATGATGATGACACTATGAAAGTAGAGAATATTGGCTAAATTGCTGATTTTAGGGATTAAGATTAATTCAGTTAGGGGCACAGTCTGTGTGAGGAACATCCAGGTAGAGATGGGTAGATGTCTAAGCAGAAGACTCATCGACTCATTCATCGCTAAGGGAGCGTGGCAAGAACCCTGCAGATGCTTGTACTCCTCTCCTGTCTCCAGATACAAATCTAACGATATTATCATGGGAAATTGTTGGAGACCCCTCCCCCAAATGCAAATGTGTAATATCTACAGGGTTTCCTTGACCTCTGAGTCACTAGGGGCTCATCCACTGTGTTATGAAGGAGGTTTCCTGTTGGCAGGAGAGGAAGCCTCCAGAGTTCAGTGACCCAGAGGAGGTCAGCAGGGATGTGGACAGTCAAGGCTGAAGGATCAGAGATTAGGGTCAAGCAAGGACTGAAGAAGCTGCTGTGACAAGTGAGTAGGCCTGTTTCACTTGAGCCCAGGAGGCCACCTTAGGACCAGTGGAAGAAGGGAGAAGTTAGAAAAGGCAGATATCAGGTCCCTGAAGAACTTCAACAGCCCAGGCCTCCTGACAGCAGCATTGGAAGCTGTGTGCCCCCACTTTGAAATGTTTAAGCAGAGTCCAAGAAATCACTTGCTAAAGAGAGGATCCCTCTAAAATGTGGATTACAGGAGAGGACTGAATTGGTTTAATATCTGAAAATTCCGTCAAGCCTCAAATTTTATGTTCCCTCATAAAATAGAAGCCTTTCTCTAAAAATGATTGCCCCATCCCTTAATTTCTGATATCCTCAGATAACCTCTTTAGACATTGTATCATTACCAATTCAAAGAAATTATCTCTTCTTCAGAGCCAGATGCAATTCACAAGCCTATATCCTAACATCAGTTTCTCCACCTTTAAACTGAGAGGTCAGTGATATGGAAGACTGATATACATCAGAAGTGCATGGGTCTACTTCCGGCCAAGATGGAGGCTTAGACAGACATGCTGCATCTCCCTCCACAACTAAGAAGGACTACAACTACCTCAAAACTAGAGACAACCAGAAGTTCCAGAAAGCTGAGCTATGTGGAAGTCCAACAAACAAAGATATAAAGAAGAAATACTCATCCAGACAGATAGGAGGGGCGGAGAGGACGCAGTGTGGTGGCTGCAGCAGCGGTGGCAGCAGTGGGCCAGCAGAAAGTGCAGTCACATGTTTTAAAAAGTGGGGAAGGACACCTGGGAGCACTCCAAATACCAGACCAGATTGCACAGCTCATGGTCCCAGTGCTGGGGAAAATAAAGCCTCATTGCTTTTGACTGTGCAAACCAGTGGGGGTTGGGGCGGAGGAAGAAACTGCCAGTCTCTCAGCAGAGTCTGCTTGTTTAAAGGGCCCCACAGTCCTAGAACGTCTGCAGACCCACCCACCCTGGGAACAACAGCCAGGGCAACAACTAGAGGGGCACCAGTTCCATACAAAAGTGGGAGAAGTTCCTGGAAAAGGGGCAAGTGCTGAGCAAGCGGCATTGTTCCCTTAGACTCCTCACCCCCCACAGCTCCACAACATGGTGAAATGGGTTTCCCTCTACTGAAGAATACCTAAGGCTCCGCTCCTGACAATGTAACAGGTGTGATAACTCTACCTAAGACACAGAGGCAAACAAACACAGGAGCCTGTCAAGATGAGGAGACAGAGAAGTATGGCCCAAAAGATGGAATGGATCAAGGTTCCAGTGGGAGAACTAAGCAATGAGGAGATAGCCAACATAACAGATGAGGAGAGAGACAACCTAACAGACACAGAGTTCAAAACACTGGTGATAAAGATGCTCACAAGCTTGCAGATATGCTTAAGTATGGCAGACGCATAAAAAAAGAAGTGAAGGTTATGCTAAATGAAATGAAGGAAAATCCACACAAAACCAATGGTGAAGGGAAGGAAACCAAGATTCAAATCAATTATTTGGAAAATAAGGAAGAAAAAAACAGTCAACCAGTACAGAATGAGGAAACAAGAATTGAAAAAAGTGAGAGGCTTAGGAACCTCTGGGACAACTTTAAACATACCAACATTCAAATCATAGGGGTGCCAGAAGGAGAAGAGGAAGAGCAAGAAATTGAAAGCTTATGTGAAAAAATAATGAAGGAAAACTTTCCTAATTTGGTGAAGAAAATAGACATACAAGTCCAAGAAGCACAGAGTCCCAAACAAGTTGGACCCAAAGAGGACCATACCAAGACACATCATAAATAAAATGCCAAAGTTTCAAGATAAAGAGAGAATCTTAAAAGCAGCAAGAGAAAAGCAGAGAGTTACCTACAAAGGGGTGCCTATAAAACTTTCAGCTTTTTTCTCAAAAGAAACTTTGCAGGCAAGAAGTATTCAAAGTGATGAAAAGCAAGGACCTATAACCAAAATGACTCTATTCAGCAAAGCTATCATTTAGAATGGAAGGGCAGATGAAGTGCTTCCCAGACAAGGTAAAGCTAAAGGAGTTCATCATCACCAAGCCATTATTATATGAAATGTCAAAGGGACTTACTTAAGAAAATGAAGATCAAAATTATGAACATTAAAATGACAACAGACTTATAGCTATCAACGACTGAATCTAAAAAATAAAAATAAAATCCAACTAAGCAAACCAGAATAGAAATAGAATCATAGGTGTGGGGATCATTTGGAGGGTGATCAACTGGGAAGGGAGAGCGGGAGAAATGGGGAAATAGTGCAGGGATTAAGAAGCATAATTGGTTGATAGAAAATAGACAGCGGAAAGTTAAGAATAATATAGGAAAGGGTGAAGCCAAAGAACTTATCTGCACGACCCATGGACATGAACTAAGCGGGGTGGGATTACTGGAGGGAAGAGGGGTACTGGGAAGAGGGGAGCAAAGGGAACAAAAATTGAGACTACTGTAACAACATAATCAATAAAATATACTTTAAAAAAGGAAGTATATGGGAAGCATTTATTTATAAAACAAAACAAAGCAAAAAAGACTGACCTCCAAGACCATCTGCAAAGGAGGACTCAAAAATCTGTATTTTTAACCAGCACATTGGTAGTATTAGATAGCCAGAGCTGTGCTGTTTTGGGCATCCTATGGCAGAGCCTGTTGACATCTGGTGTTCCTAATCTCTTTGGTAGTAAAATTGTGATGATCTACAATGTGGCTTTGGATATTCAGGAATGCTAAGCAGATTTACATGGGACGATATCCTCAAAGCATCTGAATGGCACTAGATGGTGTGTGGCTCATTTCAACTGAGGAGTGGGCTCTAACCATCAGGTAAGATTTTATTCCTTAGGCCAAGGCCCAGAGTGGCAGAGGTACAGACAGGTCAGGTGTGGTTACAGGAGACAACACACAGGCCTAATCTACAAAACAGATTTCTGAAGACTTTGATAGGCATCCCATGTTACAGGCTCTAGAAATTCAGTTTGGTAAGATCATTCAGAGAAGAGGATCAAGATCGGATGAACTGATTCCTACTAACTAAACTGACAAAACACTGAACTATTAACTAGATACCTAAAGAAATAAAACTGTTAAAGAGATAAGAACTGTCATGTTTTCAAGCCAATACATTCTCTCTTTATAAGGCTGTCTATGCAGGAAGTCAAATAATAATAGAAACTTGCTGGGCAAGGAGGAACTAGATGCAGAGGAATGGGCCACGTGACTTCAATGGCCAGGGTCACTGAGCTGTGATAGCTGGAGGTCCCCAATTACATGACAAGACAGAGTTAGAGACCTCTGCTTCCCTGAAAAGTGCTGGAGACACACAGCATATGCAGACATACAATTTTGCTTTAAGTATATTAATATCATTGATTAGACAGAAATGTCCCTCATTTTATTGTTTCATTGTTTCTAGAGTCTGCTCTTCCTGCTTTTGACTGATATCCAGCCCAGCTTTATATGACTTGGTTTTATGGTTGAATCCCATAGGGTGAGTTCATTTACAACTTTAGGGACATCATACTGTGGTCCCTATGTATTCAAAAAACAAACATGCATTTTCTGCCTGCAGCATTCCTAGGGATGAAAGAGGGTTTAAAATGTAAGTATCCAATCAATCTTCTGTGACAGAATTTGTCTTACTGGGCTTCTCTGTCCATTCAAGACTGGAGAAAATGTTCTTTGTGCTGATCCTGCTGATGTACCTGGTGATCCTGCTGGGCAATGGGCTCCTCATCCTGGTGACTGTCCTTGACTCCCATCTGCAAATACCCATGTACTTCTTCCTGGGAAACCTCTCCTTCCTGGACATCTGCTACACAACCTCCTCAGTCCTCCTGGTCCTGGATGGCTTCCTGACCTCCCAGGAAAACCATCCCCTTCTCAGCCCCTACTGTGCAGATGTTTCTCTCCTTTCCCATGGGAGCCACAGAGTGTGTGCTTCTAAGTATGATGGTATTGGATCAGTACGTGGCCGTCTGCAATCCCTGAAGTATCCTGAAATCATGAGCAAGTCTACCGACGTGCCCATGGCTGCTAGCTCCTAGGTAGCTGGAAGCTCCACCATCCTGGTGCAGACATCCCTAGCAATGCAACTGCCCTTCTGCAGGGACAACATCATCAACCACTTCACCTGTGAGATCCTGGCTGTCCTGAAGTTGGCCTGTACTGACATCTCCATCAGTGTGATTAGTATGGGGGTGGTCAGTGTGATCTTCCTGGGGCTCCCAATTCTGTTCATCTTTGTCTCCTACATCTTCATCTTCACCACCATCCTGAGGCTCCGCTCTGCTGAGGGGCAGGGAAAGGCCTTCTTTACATGTCCTGCACATCTTACTGTGGTGATCATCTTCTATGGACCATCCTATTCATGCATGGGAAGCCCAAGTCAAAGGATGCAATGGGGACAGACAAAGAGGGCCTTTCAGACAAACTCATCTCTCTCTCCTGTGGACTTCTGACCCCATGTTCAATCCCATCATCTCTAGTCTGAGGAACAAGGATGTTAAGACTGTTGTGAGGAACCTGGTGACTCAGAAACACTTCACCCGGTGATGGGGAAATACGTCCTGTGACCCACACACTCTGACTCACTTGAGTATCTCATGCAAAGTAATGATAGGTGAGAAACAAATTGGGTTCAGAGCCACACTACTCACATTGTGGTCCATGGACCAGTAGTGTCAGCATCATCTGGAAGCTTATTAGACCTGCAAACTCTTGGGGCCCATTCCAGATCTACTGAATTGGAATCTGAATTTTAACAAGATCCCCGAGGCGATTCATGTTAAACTTTGAGGAGAATTGATTAACGGTGTGTTGCGGATGCTGTGGTGGGTGTGCTGCCCAGACTTCATTCCCACCTCTCCTAAGGCTGAAGCTCTTGTTACTGTAGCTGTAGGGAGTGTTGGCGGCTGACAACATTCAGCTGCGTCCCTCTGCTGGCTTGCCCTTGGCCCAAGAGTTACCTCACCCAAAGTCACACATTCTTCCCACAGGCACAGAATAAGGAGATGGTCAGAGGAATTCAGACCCCAGTCTCCTATGCCAGCTTAAAACCCTCCCTCATGTCTCTTGTTTTGTTCTGTTTTTCTTTTCCTCTCTTAGCTTTGAACTCGTACCCTCAGTTTAGTCTTTTCCTTTAACCCTGACCTATTCTTAAGCCTTATAATTTCTTCTCCTGACAGGACTCTCACATTGGTGCACCTCCCACCCTGACTCTTTCCTGCTTCTGAACTCCCATACAACTTAGGGGCACTTGGCAACCACAGACTGTAGCTGCCACCTGCTCTTGTCATTTCAGCTCTCTTTCTGGTGATGGCCCTTGGTACATGTCTCATGCTTTCTGTTTTTAAGGGCAGAGGCCAGGCCATCAGCTCTGGAGGGACAGTGTTGAGGGACTGCAGTGAGGGCCAGCTGCTTTGGACCATGTAAAGTCCGGTGTGTCTGTTGAGAACAAGGCAAAACTTCTACCTCTTGTTTTTGACACTTAGCCTTGCAAAGACAAGTGCAGAGACCCTGTAACAAATACCACTGTGGTCAAAGCACAGTCAGACTTTGTTATCCCTCTGCTTCCAGGAAGGTCAGCAAAGACAGGACAGGAACCTCCTTATCTAAGGAACACTTCTTTGTAGTGAGAATTAAGATTTGCATAGAACTCTCTGCATCTTATCTAATTGAGCTTATGGGACACAGGCCCTAAACTCCTGTGAGGACTCTCACCAAACTTTAAATTGCCTCTGAGATTAAAACTGTCCCCAAACATCCAGAGCTCTAAATTGCTCCACAGCTCCATGACAGAATCTCTGGGGAGAGGGCAGGGGCAAAGAGCAGAGGGTGTCTGCCCTGAGCGTGCAGGCTGGGCTGCCAGGGCCACTGAGAAGCAGCTCCTCGGGTTGTCCTTTCTCTTGTTATCATACTGGGCATGGAGAAGGCCACTGAAGAGGAGCCACCAGAGCCCTTTCTGCTATGGTCAACCCTCAGTTTTCTTTATCTTGCTGTGAAATTTGAAGGGACTGCCCGGCCCCAAGACAACTAAACAGGATTTGCTGGATGCTCCCAAGCACAGCATGGTAGATTGGGCTTTACCAGGGATGGTCAAGGTTGGCAGCTGAAGCAATCACCTCCCAAGCCCAGAGGCCTTTCCAGCCTCCTCCCTGCCATGAGACTTCTCCAGGCGAGCTCCTGCCCCCACCATGGCCTCATCCCCACACTGGGCAGAGACCAAGTTCTCTCCGTGGCTAAAGCTTCTTCAGGTAGGTGGGAGGAAGAGAAGAGGCGGTTGTGAGGGAGACCTGGTCACAGCTGCCATGTCTCTGAAGGGTTTTTCTAGGGGAAGGGAGCAGGCATGTCCTAGGAGTCTAGACCCATGTGGGGACAGGCAGAAGTGAGGAGTGGGGATGACATTAGAAAAAGGAAATTTCTCCTTATAGTAAGGGAAGACTTTCCAACAATCAAGTCTGTCTGACAAAGGCATGAGAGCCATGCACTCACACAACTCAAGATGTTCAAAGCAGAAACGGGAAAACTGTGTTTCATAGAAGGTGTTCGTACAGGACGGGGTGAAAGAAGCAAGGCTAATTATTTTACAGCACTTCTGCCAAGTCTGAGACTCTCCAGTCAATGCTATTGATATCTCTAAAATCAGATCTCTTTTCCCTAAATATTTCCAGTATCCACAGTTAATCTCTGAAAATTGCATGAGGATAGCTTCAGGCTGTGCCCTGTTTCCCCCATCCAATCTTCCCCACCAAGCAACTGTGTAATTGTTGTAGATGTACTGTGTGAAGCCCAGAGACAGCTCACCCACCCAAGCCCTGCTACAAGACAGATATTTTGGAGAAAGGTGGGACACCTGTATCTTTCATGAGGGTCCTAGGGAGAGCGAGGAGGACCAAGACCCCATAATTGCTCCTCTGCTTCTCAGTAAACCTGCTCTGGTACAAATAGAGGAGGCAGAATATAATTAGAGAGTTAAGGGAAGGAGCCCTTGGGAGAAGGTTGGGAGCCAGGCCCCAGTCCTGGCCCTGTCTGCACTGTCTGTGACCCCTCTGAGTTTCAGTTTCCTCATCATTAACATGAGCAGTCTGGGCTTGAGCTTTTTTCTAAAGCACTAGACCATTCTCCAGGGACTGAAGGACACCCTATAGGCAGCACCTCCTTTGTGTTGGCCTCTCTGCAAGGTTGGGTGGGACTGTCTGCTTTCCTGTGGAAAAAGCATTACTGTGGCATTGCAGTGGCAATCATGGTCAACTCAGATAGAGAAGGATCTGAGCTAGGAGTTGTGACTTATAAAATAACTCCAGAAGCATGGAGTCTGGTCACAATGTCACAGATGCTCACAGTGGGAGGCTTATAGGACACTTGTCCTTGGAATCTGTTCCTGTCCCCAACCCCTGGAGCTGGAGCAGGCTGAGGACACTGCAATGCTGTGGACAAAGGCCATGGCAAGAGAAGGGGGATGTGGAAGTGCTTCTGTTAGGGTCTCCCTGGTCTATCGGGTAGAAACTCCTATTGACAGTGTCATGAAGAGGGATCACCAAACAAACTCCTAAGAAACAAACTATAAACCAGGCATCAGGTAATCTTCCCAGCTTGTGGTCATCACATTCCTTCCATACAGGACTCCAGGTGAAGCCAAATTACCATCAGAAAAATTATTATACAAGCACAGAATTAGAACAAGGGGAGTGAGGTTACATCAGTGGTCAGCATCAGGGAATATAACCGCCTCCCAGGACACTACAGGTACCATCTGGGACAGGCAGGACTAGCCAGGGGGGCAGTGAGTGCTGACCCTCTGAGTCTATGTTTTGTGGTCCTCATGTACGTTCATCCTTATGCATCCCTCCCTTCAAATGTGTTAATGCTATTGATCCAGCTAAAATTCTTTCATATATCATGGTTTGATCAGATTTCCAGGCTATCCTTTTCCTGCTTTTGATGTGATATATCCTAAGTACAAGATCACTTTAGTAGACAGTGAATTTTATCTCTCAGACACTGATACTACAAGTTGGTGTGTCAAAGGGTACAATTATAAGTTCTGGAAATATCTCATTGTAATCCTCACATATTGATCCTATAAATATGTGTTTGCTGTCCTCAGTTTTCCTGAGGGTAGGAGAGAGATGTTAAAATGGAAGTGGCCAACCAATCCATTGTGGCAGAATTTGTCTTACTGGGGTTGTCAGATCAGCCAAAGTTGGAGAAAACGTTCTTTGTGCTGATCCTGCTGATGTACCTGGTGATCCTGCTGGGCAATGGGGTCCTCATCCTGGTGACCATCCTTGATGCCCACCTGCACACGCCTATGTACTTCTTCCTGGGGAACCTCTCCTTCCTGGACATCTGCTACACAACCTCTTCCATTCCTCTGGTCCTGGATGGCTTCCTCACTCCCCGGAAAACTATCTCCTTCTCAGCCTGTGCCATGCAGATGTTTCTCTCCTTTGCCATGGGAGCCACAGAGTGTGTGCTTCTGGGCATGATGGCATTTGATCGCTATGTGGCCATCTGCAACCCCCTTAGGTACCCTATGGTCATGAGTAAGGCTGTCTACGTGCCCATGGCTGCCAGCTCCTGGCTGGCTGGTGTAGTCAACTCCTTGGTGCAGATCTCTCTTGCAGTACAATTACCCTTCTGTGGGGACAATATTATCAACCACTTCACCTGTGAGATCCTGGCTGTCCTGAAGTTGGCTTGTGCTGACATCTCCATTAATGTAATCAGTATGGGGGTGGCCAATGTGATTTTCCTGGGGGTCCCAGTTCTGTTCATCTTTGTCTCCTACATCTTCATCCTCACCACCATCCTGAGAATTCCCTCTGCTGAGGGCCAGCGAAAGGCCTTCTCTACCTGTTCTGCACATCTTACTGTGGTGGTCATCTTCTATGGGACTATTCTTTTTATGTACGCAAAACCCAAATCAAAGAATCCACTGCGGGCAGACAAACAGGATGTTTCAGACAAACTCATCTCCCTCTTTTACGGAGTGCTGACTCCCATGCTCAACCCCATCATCTACAGCCTCAGAAACAAGGATGTGAAGGTCGCTATGAAGAGCCTAGTGAGTCAGAAATACTTCAACCAGTGATAATGGGAGGAAGCAGTGTATCCTGTGATTCTGTGCACACAGCAGATCCCTTAGGAAATGACCACATGATAAGCATAGACTTGCTCAGTTTCATTACAAAACTGCCCAAACAATGGGGCTTTCCTGAATGATTGACAATGCAACATCAGCTCTGTAGAATGAAGGGAGGATTGTGTTAAATCATCCATAACCAAGAATAAGTGACTATTAAAATGTATTCTTAGTCTGAAAAAATAAGCAATAAAGTTAAAACTTTGTAAAAATTTTTACTTCTTTCTTTGTTCATGTGCAGGCTAGTTGCAATTTGTAAGTCCTGGTTATGCTGTTTTCTGCTCTGTGTAATGGGGAACATGGAAATGAGGAACAGCCCCTAACTAATTGGTGTCCAAACTAAAATCCAATCTGCATTTTGGAAAATTACCAACACCAAGACATGCCAAATGATACTATTTAATGCCCTTTGACTGTAGAAGATCAGAGTGTTTCCAGTTTAATTATTTCCTGTTTAATATCCTAGAGCCAATTTGGGGGGATTCCTTCTTCTCTTCCTGTACACAGAGCACATCTATTCCTACCCAAACCTGTGGAGGAGGAATTTGTGTCAACACTAATTAAACTCTGGTATTGTTAGCCAAGAACAAAATTTCTAGCAGTCTCCATTTAGACAAATCATTACTACAATTCAAAGTTTATACTGAGTTGCTTTGTTTCACTGAAATTAATTTTTACAATTATCCAAACCCCAATGGACAAACTCAGTTTCTTCTGTCTCTTCAGGATTTGGACACTGGCACCAATGGCTAAAAATCTACTTATAATTGCTCTTCTCGTGAAGAACATGGGCTTTGGAGCCAGAGTGATGAGGAGGTGGCTCTGCCTTTGTAACTCCAGGCACTTAGAAAATTTACTTAATCTTGCATACCCTTGGCTTCCTAATTTGTCAAATGGAAATAATTAAAATGATCCCATGGAACTGTGGGATTAAATTAAAAAGAGATATAGTGGGTAGCTCAGAATAGCAAATATCCCAATTAAGAAATGAATATTTTTATTGTTAATTAAATATGTTAAATAATTCCTCTAAGGAAGCCTTATGACATTTGAAGGAAGAATTCAGTACCACATGTAACTGAATCAGTTCCAATTTATTATTGTTGCACCCTTTTGGTTGGCTTTCTAGCTTATCAGCCAATAGTCCCATTTCTCTGGGCACTTTCCTCTCAGTCATCCTTGTTCCTTATCCACAGAGATAAGAGACACCTGTTTGTGCTCTGTGACACTGACCCTACCTAGACCAGTCAGATTCTTTTGGGGGGAATTCCATTAATACTCAAGGAGTGAGTCCTGGATCCATAATCTGCAAACTCGGGTGCTATGGGGTAATTGTGTTTGACTGTGTGTACTAGGGAGAAACCAAGTCTACAAAGAGAAAAGAAAGAAGAGCTAAAGAGCAAAGATGAGAGATGATGAGGCAACCTCACGTGTTCACAGTTTTTAATTCAGTTTTCCCCAGGCCTGGCTGCATTCTTGCACTTGTGCTTCTAACAGACTCCCTATATCCTTATACTAGATTCTACTTTTCACTTGTCTATGTTAAGTTACTTTCTTTGAAGGGGGTCAAAAAATAACATCTAATATGATTATTAACTTCTATAAAATACTCTTTTTCATATGCCATGTGGAAACAGAGTGCCAGGCTGTCATGCAGAAGTCTTACAGAAATCAGCTTTGAAACAATTTTTCTGAACTTAATATGGAGTACTTCTTATTATCAGTTGCTCCCTTCCTGCTATAGTGGCTGTGCCTTCCGTGGATTCTATGTCCAGGTGTATGTATGATATAGAAGGTCTTGGTCAAATCTCTGACCTCTCACATAAAACCGGGTGACCGTGAGTGTGTGTCCTCTGCTTTTGAAGAACCTCAGTGAAGGGGGAGTATTTCACATCTCAGCCACACCCATGAATTTCCCTGGATCTGTGTTTCCTTTATCTAGTGGGAGAGTCAGTCCCTTGACAAGAACATTGTTCCTTCTTACAGGAATATTTCATTACTTGAAGACAAGTCAGGTTTCTCTCACTTCCTTAGCTGTCTGTGTGCCAGGCATGTCTGAGTCTCCATCTTCCCCACTAGGCTCAACAACCAATAGATGATTCAAGAAATTGGTGCCATCCAACCTTTACCACTGGTACAATGAACAGAGTAGCCATGATTGCAGAAGGCTGTCTATGGATTAAACAGCAGGCGTTCTCACTCACAAAGGCTGCTGTGGTTATTTCAGTAGCTGATTGTTTAAACTGTCAGCAACAGAAACCAACCCTCATTAGAAGAGACTAATCAGTCACTTGGTGGTTAGTTAATTGCATTAGACCAATTCCATTCTGAAAGGGGCAGTGATTATTAATCTTGATTACAATTAACACCTCTTGAGTTTGGGTTGCCTTTTCCTTCAGCAGGGCTTTAGCCAACATCACTGTCTAAAACTCATGGAGGGTTTGATTCAATGGCATGAGACCCTGCATTACATCTCATCAGTCCAAGGGACTCATTTAGCAAAGTTAAGTACTGTTGTGGGATCATGATTATGACATATACTGTATTGACCCTTCCACATATGACACCATCCAGAAGTAGCTAGCCCAAGAGAATAATGTATTGTAATGTTTTGAAAGAATAGTTAAGTAAATATACAGAAATCTGTTGTGTTTCTATACAACAATAACAAATGACCAGAAGGAGAAATTAAGAAAATATTCCTATTTACAACTGCATCAAAAAGCATAAAATACATAGGAATATGTTTAACCAAAGGGGTAAAAGACCTGTACTCTGAAAACTATTGGGTTGGCCAAAAAGTTTATTTAGTTTTTTCTGTAAAATAAAGATCCATGTTTTCATTTTCACTAATAACTGTATTGATTTGGATATTTTTGAGTATGTTGGCTATCTCCCACATAGTATATAATGTTGATTGTTCTCAATTAATGTCTCAATTTTAGAGTTATCAACTTCAGCTGATCTACCCGACTGTGGAGCATTATCCAGTGAGAAATCTCCAGCACGAAACTTTGCAAGTCACTTTTGACACATTCGATCAGTCACAGCACCTTCTCCATACATTACACAAATCTTCCTTTGCATTTTGTTTGCATTTTTACCTTTCTTGAAATAATTAAGCATTAAAATGCCAAAAATATTGCACATTTTCTTCCATCTTCAATATTAAGTTGGTTACACAAAAACTGATCAATTGTGATTTTTTAAAATGCGCACTTATATGACAGCTGTCACAATATAATCTAACAAAAATGTTTTGAATAAAGTTAAAGACAACTAAGCATTGCTAGAGCCATCTTATGGGAAAATAAAACCAAACAAACATTTTTATCAGCACTATATACACCATCCATTCTCACTTCTGAAATTTAAATACTGCATTTCCCACTTCCTTCCTTCCTTGTCCAAAAATGTATTATATACTCAATGTTGCCTCACGATCTTCAGAATTTTCATAGAATTATTATGCCTATGTGAATTTCCTAAGTGCATATATTAAAACTTGATTTTCTCCTGTTAATCTGCCTCTATTAATTTGATTATTAGCCCAGCCAGAAGAACTTAGAAGGTGGGAGGAAAAGTAATAATATATTTTATCCCCTACATAAGGTACAGGTTAATGATTTTTGGTAAATGTATACAGTTGTGCTATTATCACTACAAACAAATTTTAGAATATTTACATCATTTCTAAAAGTTCTGTCATGCCCATTTGCAGTCAATCCATTACTCCAGCTGCAGGTAACCATTAATATACTTATTTCTAGAACAATTTGCCTTTTCTAGAAATTTCAGATGAATGGAGCCATATAATATAGCTTTGTGTGGCTGATATCTTTCACTTAGCATGATATTCTTGAGGCTCATTCAACTGTAACAAGTATCAGTAGTTTGCTCCTTTTTATTATGGAATAGTATTCAATTATATGGATGTACCACATTTTGTTTATCTATTTGCCCATTGGTGGACATTTATATTGTTCTCAGTTTTTAACTATTATAAATAATGCTGCCAGTAACATTTATGTACACAACTATATGTAGAATTGGTGGGTCATATGGCATGAATGTGTTTCACTCTAAGGAAGTGCCTGCATGAAGCAAAGGCATTGTGCATTATACATTTTGATGGGGCTAGGTAGGAGCATCAGGTTTCAGAAAAATGTAGGGAGCCAATCAGCCAACTGATGGTACAACAAAAGGCTTGTTGTGCAGATGTGGCCAGTCTGGGATTAATGTTCGTAACTGAGAAGCAAATGAAACTACCCAAGTGACCGAAGAAGATGATGGTGTGGTGGATTCCAAGAAATGACAAACATTGCCGAACAGGGAGTCTGACGTGTTAACAACATTTCTTCTGTTACTCCAGAATGTCAATTAACTACTGAGGACAGTTTCCCAAACTTAATGTGCTATAAATCACCTGGGAATTTTGTTAAAATGCAGTTATGGTTCAGTAGACCTGGAGAGGGACTGCAGATTCTACAGTTTTAACAAGGTCTCAAGTGATGTCACTACTCGTCTTAGACCAGACTTTGAGTAGCAAGTACCTAGGATTTTCTGGTAGAAGTGGTCGGGTATTAAGGTTCATTCACTAATTCGTTTGCCTGATTGATTTGTATATCCTTGTTTGAGCAAGAATTTTGAGACAGCTAAAAGTGAATCAAAATAAAGCAAAATGACATAAATTGAATGTGGGACTATATGCTCTGTTTCCAGGAATTGTGAAGTGGCTTGCATTAATCCATCCCCTCAAGTATAACAATTTAAAATAATGGACAAAATATAATAAAAACAACTATATGAAGACACTGAATAGTTCAGAGAAAGTGAAGAGAAGCTGAAAACTGCAGGGAAGTCAAGACAGAAGATGGGAAGAGCATTTGGTGAGTTTGCCATTTTTATGGATTTTCATCTAAAGATAGCCTTTAGTTGTTGTCACATGGTTTAGCTAAAAGTCATATAGAAACCAACAATTTTACTGGTTGAGAAGTCAGAATACAGGGTTTGGGGCAACCACTGCTTATGAAAGTGTGTGTGAAAGTGGGAGGTGGATTGAATCTAAGAAAGGAGAGAGCCATATAGAAATAGTCTCAAATTTTGCACATAAACTCTATCCAAGTGTCTCAATGACTACTTAACTACCTGTGTGGGGGGCAGACTTCAGGCATTAATCAATCTTTTAAAAATCACTTACTTGTGCCCTGAATGATGTGGCTCAGTTGGTTGGACATCATCCTGCAAATCAAAAGGTTGCTGGTTTGATTCCCAGTCAGGGCACATGTCTGGGTTTCAGGTCCGGTCCCAGGTCAGGGCATGGTCAGGGTGCCTATGAGAGTCAACTAACTGATTTTTCTCCCTCATATTGATGTTTCTCTTCCTCTCTTTCTCCCTCCCTTCCCTCTCTCTAAAAATAAATACATAAAATATTTTTAAATTACTTAGTTGAGATATAATTCACACACCATAAAATCCCCCCATTTAAAATGTACAATTAAATAGCTTTTAGGTATTCATAGTTATGCAACTATTACCATAATCTAATTTTAGAACATTTCATTATCCCCCAAAATACTAGAACATTTCCTCACCCTATACCCATTAGCAATTATTCCCCATCTCTCCTCACTCCCCTGCACTAGGCCACCACTAATCTACTGTCTGTGAAGAGAAAAAATTTTAAGTGTTATAACTTTGCTCTAGAAAGTAAAGAAAAATATAGTCACAATTAATGAATAGATAGGAAATCTTAGCAGAGAAATAGGGAAACTAAAAAAATAAAAACATAAAAATTCTAGAACTAAAAACTGAAATATTTGAATTAAAAATACTAACCAGCTATGCTTTCAAATTATTGGAGATAACAGAAGGAAAACTTAACAAAATGCAACATAGACCAATAAAATAGTATTCAGTCTGAAAAACAGATATAAAAGATTGAAAAAACAATGAGTCTTCATACTTTGGGATCATAAAAAATGGCCTAACATATATGTAACTTGAGTCATAGAAGAAAAGAGAAAGAATAGGGCAGAAAAATATTTTAAAAAGCAATAGACAAAAATATCCCAGAAGTGGTGACAAACATGAAGACACAGCTTCAAGAAATACAGAAAACCTCATGCATAAACATAAATTTTAAAATATAAGATTATATAATAACATTAAAAAATGAAAATTATAAAACATATCATAGACACATTGTAGTCAAACTGCTGAAGAGGAAAAATAAAGAGAAAATCTTAAAACCAGATTTGAATGTCTGGTGGCTTTTCATCAGGAAAAAAAATGCTAGAATATATTGAAAACTATTTTTTTAAATATTTTTTAAGAATTCTGGCCAAGAGAGAGGCATAGACAGACACACTGAGTCTCCCTCCACAACTAAGAAAGAATACAACTACCTCAAAACTAGAAACAACCAGAAGTTCCAGAAAATCAAACTGCATGGAAGTCCAGCAAACAAAGATATAAATAAGAAATACTCATCCAGACAGGTAGGAGGTGCAGAGCCGGGGTGGAGAGGACTCGGTGTGGTGGCAGAAGCAGCTACAGCAGCAGCAGTGGTGGCAGCGGCAGGCTGGCAGAAAGAGCAGTCGCATGTTTTAAGAAGTAAGGAAGGACACCTGGGGAGCATTCCCAGCTCCTCACCGGACCTCACAGCCCATGGTCCCATCACCAGGGAAACTTAAGCCTCATTGCTTCTGACTGTGCAGACAGTGGGGGTTGGGGTGGAGGCAGAAACTGCTGGTCTCAGCAGAATCTGCTTGTTCAAAGGGCCTCCAGGGTCCTAGAATGTCTGCACAGCCACCCATTCTGGGAACGATGGCCAGAGCAGCAGCTAGAGGGGCGCCAGTCTGGTGCAGAAGTGGGAGAGGTGCCTGGAAAAGGGGAGAGTACTGGGCAGGCAGCATTGTTCCCTCTCAGACCCCTCCCCCACATACAGCCCCACAATGTGTTGAAACAGGTCTCCCTTTACTGATGAATCCCTAAGGCTCTGTCCCTTACAATTTAGCAGGAGCGACAGCTCTACCTGGGATGTGGAGGCAAACAAACACAGGAGCCTGTCAGAATGAGGAGACAGAGAAGTACGGCCCAAAAGGGGAAACAAATCAAGGTTCCAGTGGGAGAACTGAGCGATGAGGAGATAGCCAAACTAACATATGAGGAGGTAGACAACCTAAGAGATGAAGAATTCAAAACACTGGTGATAAAGATGCTCACAGGCTTGACAGATATGCTTGAATACGGCAAACGCATAAGAGAAGACCTGAAGGCTATACTAAGTGAAACAAAGGAAAATCCACACAAAACCAACAGTGAAGGGAAGAAAACCAGGGTTCAAATCAATGATTTGGAATATAAGGAAAAAAGAAAAGAGTCGACCAGTGCAGAATGAGGAAGCAAGAATTTTAAAAAATGAAGAAAAGTTCCCAAATTTTGCGAAGGAGATGGACATACAGGCGAGGGAAGCACAGAGGGTTCCAGGCAAGCTGGACCCAGAGAGGATCACACCAGGATACACCATGACTGAGATGCCAAAGGTGAAATATAAAGAAAGAGTCCTGGGGGCAGCAAGAGAGAGGCGGAGAGTTACCTATAGGGGGGTGCCTATAGAACTATCAACTGATTTCTCAGAGAACACTTTGCAGGCAGGAAGGGACTGGCAAGCAATATTCAATGAGATGAAAAGCAACTTATATCCAAGATTACTCTATCCAGCAAAGCTATCATTTGGAATGGAAGGGCAGATGAAGTGCTTCCCAGACAAAATGAAGCTAAAGGAATTCATCATCACCAGGCCATTATTATATGAAATGTCAAAGGGACTTACTTAAGAAAAAGAAAATCAAAACTATGAACACTAAAATGACAACAAACTCACAACTATCAACAACTGAATCTAAAAAATAAAAACCAAATTCAACTAAGCAAACCAGAATAGGAATAGAATCATAGGTATGGGGATCATTTGGGAGGTTATCAGCTGGGAGGGGGAAGGGGGAGAAATGAGGAAATGGTGCAGGGACTAAGAAGCATAATTGGTTGGTACAAAATAGACAGGGGAAAGTTAATAATATAGGAAAGGGTGAAGCCAAAGAACTTATATGCACGACCCATGGACATGAACTAAGGGGGGTGGGATTGCTGGAGGGAAGGGGGTACTGGGCAGAGGGGAGCAAAGAGAGAAGATATTGGGACAACTGTAACAGCATAATCAATAAAATGTGCTTAAAAAATATATTTTAAAGAAGAGAAGAAACCATTATTCCAGAATTCTATAACCAGTAAAAATCTTTCAAGAATGAATACAAAATAAAGCTTCTTTTAGATAAATAAAAAACTAAGAGTGTGTATTTTTGCAGATCTAAAGTACAAGAAATGCTAAAGGAAGTTCTTCATGTTGAAAAGTTATGATACCAAATGAAAGTTTATTTTTTTTAAGAAGGAAAAAAGACACTAGTAATTATAAATATGTGGGGAAATAGAAAACTCTAATTTTCTCTTAATTTTTTTAACATTTGTATGAGCATTTAAAGCCAAAACTGTAACATTTTATTGTGTGGTTTATGGCTTATGTTGATCTAATACAGATTATGTAGATCTGAGCACAGATTATCTGGATCCTCTGCTTTAGGGTCTTTCACAAGACAGCTATCAAAATGTTGGCTAGGGTTGGGATCTCATCTGCAGGTTTGACTGGGGAGGGTTTAGTTCCAAGGGTTGTTGGTCTTAAGACCCCAATTCTACATTGCCTGTTGCCCAGAGACTTCCTTCAGTTCCTTCGCAAATGGGTCTCTCAAATCTGGCAGTTTGTTTCATCAAACCCAGCAATAGAGTGTAGTCTCAGGGTTAAAAGCAAGTCACTTATGGGGAGGAAATTACACAAGGCCATAATTCCCAGAAGGCAAGAGTCACTGGGGCCATCTTAGAGGCTGCTTCCATACTCCAGATTCCATCAGCATAGAATGACCTCCCTGGACTTTGTCCAATACCTCTTGATCCATGAAGGTTTTGTTTGTTTGTTTTTGTTTTTAAGATTTTATTTATTTTTAGAGAGGGGGGGAAGGAAGGGAAAAAGAGAGGGAAAGAAGCATCGATATGTGAGAGAAATTGGTTGCCTTTTGCACAACCTGGCCTGTAACCCAGGCATGTGCCCTGGCAGGGAATCAAACCAGCAACCTTTTAGTATGCAGGCTGGCACTCAATCCACTGAGCCACACCAGCCAGGGCTCCATGAAGTTTTTTAAACAAATGACTATTGAGGCTGTGGAAGAAATAAGCCCAAGACCTGTGCCAAGCTGTGTCCCTAACATTGTCTTCCCCTTCCCCCCATCCCTTATCTATCCCTTTATTTGCAAATTCTCCTCCATTTTTCAAGGCCTGGCCAGAAATTGGCTCCTCCTTGAAGTCTCCCCAGTGTGCACAGTCGTGACCTTGAGCATTTGGTTTAGAAGTTTTGTGCCCACAGCTGCTGGTTCCATGTGTCATAAGCATAGCATGTTTATAAATAATTCTTATCTTCCTAGATGCTCTTTTCAAGAATGTTAAGCACTTTGAAGTTTGCAGAAATTCCATCAGGTCATGGAATTGCTTCCTTTGATGTCCTTCAGTGGCTTAAGAGTGGAAAGTTCAAGCAGGAACAAAGTAAGGAGAAAAAGAAGTCTTCGTGGAGCGCTTTCAGCATAATTGGATCTTGGGGACATTGCCTCAGAAGTATAAAAAGTTTTCTGACTTTCTGATTCCATTTCCAAACTTTTAATCACTCCAGGGAACAAAGTAGTTCCAATTACAGTGCTGATTTCAAATTTCCTTCTATACGTACTAGTTGTTCCTTTGGGTATTTTTCCTAAAACACAGAACCAAGACAGAGGGAAACTGGCTTGTACCACTTCTTCAAATAAGACGTGGATATCTTGGCTTGGGTCTTTCAAACTGGTGGTGCTATTTCTGGCCCATGTCTGTTCTCAAGACATAGGAACCCCTTCTCAGTAGGTTCCTGATCAAGGTAAGTGAGAGTTCTTACAAGGGTAATCCTTAATCTTTTATTATCGCAGTAACATTTTCAGCTTCTGGATTTTTTTCCCAAAGGGGTTGGGGTTTGAGAAGGGAAGAAATGAAACAATTTCAGTGGTATTACAAAGATTGAGGGCTATGCAGACCTCTTTTCCGTGGGTCAGAAAAACTGAGATGGCAAGAAACCTATGAAAATTTTAAGTCTCATTTCATGGACTCACATAACTTCAGAGGCCCTTTGAGAAATGAGAGGGTCCCATGGTTTTGGAGCCTCGTCTTGTACAACTCCTAGGAGCACCATTCACTTTATAGCCATGAAAATGGTTGGAGTTGTGCTCCAGAGGGCATCATTTATGTTGTGTACAATATAAGTGCAGTGTCCTGGAGCTGTGTGTCACCGTGTTCTGGATTCGAAGCAGCTTCACGAGCTGAGCAGCCCATACTTTTTGGGCCTTGCTTCCCCACTTCCACAAGAAGGGCTCTGCTTTACATTTGAGGGCTATGACTTTAAGAAAACAAACGTTCTCTTTCTTAAAGAGTTTGAAATCATTTCCGTCTTCTAGTCCCAGTTCAAAATAGGGTAACCTGAGGGTTGAAGAGAAGGAAGAAGTACTGAAGTCCATACAGCAGGTTAGAAGTTTAAGAAGAATACAGCCCAAATCTGTGACTTATAGACCTGATGACTTTCCACAAATTCAATGCAGTTTCAGAAGGAAGCTGACTACTATCATATGAATGAGAAAAACTCAGAATGCTACCTGCTTGTTTCAATATAAGGAATTGTCTAATACTCCAGAGCTCTACAAATAATGGAGTACACTGTTTGGTAAAATGTACTCTTTATCATTAAAAGAGATCAAGCCAAAACCAAAAGCTACTCTTCAGTGTGGTGCAGAAAAAGATCTAGAATGGGAGTGTTGGACTAAATTACTTTGAGAGTATAATTAGTGGCAGGATATTAGTCTGGGCGACATACCCAGGTAGCTGAGCCAAAACGCTCAAGGACTTTAATGTCCACTGATTCTTTTGTGGACACTAATCCAGAGGGAAGGTGACCCAGTAGGATGATAAATAAAAAAGCACTGCTTTAGTTCCTAAGAGAACTAGATTTCCAGACGCTGTGATCCCTTGTGGGTTTTGGAGTTTGTTTTATCTTCATGAAACATCACATTCAAACTATTAAGGACATATCAGCATTTCCAGAGCAGAGTCACTGTGGAGACCTCCCCACTTTCCCTTCTATCTCTCCATGTTCAGTCTCCTTTTGTCCTTAAAAATACTAGCTGGATTCTATATCATCAAAGGAGCCTTCCATGACCCCTATTCCCACCAATACCCCAAATGTCCTTTCAGATGCTCTGGCCTTTCCTAAACCCTGATGCCTTTCCTCTCTGCTAGACTGCGAGTCATTTAATCCTTGGCCACGAGTCACCCTTATTCCTCATAGGAATTGTCATACCTACATACTGGGTGATTAACAAGTGTTTTGGTGGATGGATGTTCAGACATAGACAAAGGGATGGATGGATGAACAGATAGATGGATGGAAGGAAGGAAAGCCCTGGAGCTGATGCTGATCATGAGAAAGGAGATACTGGGAATAGCAGGAGTATGTTTTCTGTGAGAATCATCTGGAGAGAAGAAATAAAATGAGTATTCACAACTAATCATATCACCAGTACCTGCACAGCGGAAGAACATGGAGCAAACTTAAAGTCATTTTTATGATAGAAATTCAATGAGATAAATTGCCATGTAAGACATAGAATCACTAAAATGAATGTGTTATAGTTCTTGTCTGTGATTAAACCCATTAAATTATCAGAATCACCATTTTAAACACTGTAAATTTGACATCCTATTGCTTCTTTTTCTTGGAAAAGAAATGGAGTTTGTGGACTTTCAGAACGGTTTTCTAATCACTCAGCCTGACTGAACTCAAGACCAGATGGCCTGCACCGATATGAGGCAGAGAATGCTGAGTTTGGATCTCAGTATTTTCATCAGTTGAAAGAGGAGACCTACCATGCAAAGTGCCAACCAGACAGCCTCTGTGACAGAATTTATTCTCCTGGGCCTCTCAGCCCACCCAAAGCTAGAGAAAACATTCTTTGTTCTCATTCTGCTGATGTACCTGGTGATCCTGCTAGGAAATGGGGTCCTTGTCCTGGTGACCATCCTTGACTCCCATCTGCGCACGCCCATGTACTTCTTCCTGGGGAACCTCTCCTTCCTGGACATCTGCTACACAACCTCCTCAGTCCCTCTGGTCCTGGATGGCTTCCTGACCCCCCAGGAAACCATCTCCTTCTCAGCCTGTGCTGTGCAGATGTTTCTCTCCCTTGCCATGGGAGCTACAGAGTGTGTGCTTCTGGGCATGATGGCATTTGATCGCTATGTGGCCATCTGCAACCCCCTCAGGTACCCCATGGTCATGAGCAAGGCTGCCTATGTGCCCATGGCTGCCGGCTCCTGGACAGCTGGAAGTACTGCTTCCATGGTTCAAACATACCTTGTGATGAGGCTGCCCTTCTGTGGGAACAACATCATCAGCTACTCTACCTGTGAGATCCTGGCTGTCCTGAAGTTGGCCTGTGCCGACATCTCTATTAATGTGGTCAGCATAGGAACGACAAATGTGATCTTCTTGGTGGTCCCAGTTCTTTCAATCTTTGTCTCCTACATCTTTATCCTCACTACCATCCTGAGGATCCCCTCAACTGAGGGGAGGAAAAAGGCCTTCTCCACTTGCTCTGCCCACCTTACAGTCGTGGTCATCTTCTATGGGACCATCTTCTTCATGTATGGAAAACCCAAATCCAAGGACCCATTGGGAGCAGACAAAGAGGACCTTTCAGACAAGTTTATCTCCCTCTTCTATGGGGTGGTGATCCCCATGCTCAACCCCATAGTTTACAGCCTGAGGAACAAGGATGTGAAGGCTGCTGTGAAGAACCTGGTGAGTCAGAAACACTTCACCCAGTGATGTTTGGAGAACAGATGTCCCTGTCATTCTGTGCCTCTTGGCTGCCTTCACACACCAGTCTCAGGAGACTGTGTCCTCCAAAGAATATACATGTAAAGAATAATGACCAGAAAATCAAATTACACATGGAATGATGAATCTTAGCTGTTACTGGGCCTAGTTTTTTTAAACAATAAAACCTAAGACCTAATGGGAGAGTGACTTGATGGAATGGAAGTGGAATGCTACTTTTAAAAAAGTAGCAAATTTTCTGATCTTCTACTAGGCAAGTCTGAATTCACCTTTGTGAAAAGGTTGCTCCTCTGTCTTGGGAAAAAATAGTTTAGTGTACCTTTGTGTTATATAAAGATCCAAAATCCTACTCTAGTGATAATGTGGGGCAAAACTTCATGACAAAACAGTATTACAGATGAAATGGCACGTCTTCAAATTTTATTTTTCTTGGAGGCACGGCTAAAATTGGAGACAAGAATAGAGTTGGTTTCCTTCCTTTCCCTGAGACTTAGAGAAGTTGGAACCATGTAGATTCCATGTCAGGCATTTCCTCTGAGCACAAGCAAGCTGAATCGTGTAACACACATGTGGAGCATCTTCACCTGGGAACATTCATAGCTGGAATTCTTTAATTCCATCCAATTTTAAGGTTCATTTTTTTTCTGCCTTCAGTAAGTTTTGTTTAAGTACATAGTCTGGCTCTATAGTCTGGGCAGTTAAAGAATGGACCTATTGGGAGAGAATAAAGCAGTGTGCCACAGCAGGAGTCAGAATAATAAGATGTGATCAGCAGAAAATGAAATAAGATGCCTAACAAGAGGTCCAGAGGTAAAATTGAAACCAGGAAAAATGACCCCACAAGTTCAACTACCTGCCACCATGAAAGCCAGATTCATGAGACAGGCGCTGGTGAGAAGGAAAATGGTTTTATCTGAGGTGCCAGAAACCTGAGAAGATGGCAGGCTCATGCCTCAAAAACCATCTTAACATCTCAGTGCAGGCAGAAGTTCTTATAAGGAAGGAGGGAAAGCAGAACAAAGAGATGAAAGGGAGGGGGTTGAAAAGTTCTCGACGTTCAGACCAGCACAGTCTGTTCAAATAAGGACCTCAAAATTGGTCATCCTGTTTTTATGGTTGAAGGTAAGCAAATCTCCCAGAGCTGGAATGACTCAAGGTTGGAGTCTGTATCTTTGGAAGTTATTTCCTAAGATTCTTATACAAACATACTTTTTATCTACAAGCTACATATTAGTCAAAGTCAACATTTACAGAAACAATGTCAAAAGAATGGAGGGATATATTACAATTCCCCACTGTTATAAAATGTGTGAGAATCTCAGTCAATAGTGAAATTAAAAAGGGCAAAGATTTGTGAGGCAGAGGAATTCAAACATCTCTTTTTCCTTGAGGCAATTGGATGTCTATTTTTTCCTGAGAATCAAAACTTTTTAATAATAATTTTAAAAAGCTCTCTTGCCTGCCTTGCTTGGGTGACTGGGGTTTCTCCAGCCTGAGATGTAGCTAGCAACTCTCTTTGGCCCCACAGCACTCTCCTGCCCACATTGGGCAGAAACATGCACATCAATCACTGCCTGTGTGGGCCCTAAAATAGTCTCAGGCTGTAAGTGCGAGCACAGGGGGCATGTTCCTGTTTCACCATTTCAAAGACAGTACTATTTGTTCCATCCTGCTGTGAATTTGCCTTTCCCTATTAAGCATGGAGTCATTCCAAGTACTTTGTAGCTCATCACATAGAAGATGCCAGTATTGTGAACCATTACAAGTCAAGAATTGACTTAAAAATGAAACATATCTGCAGAGCAAAATTCCTTTTTGACATATTTTATTTCACTAGTTTTGACTTGAAAAACTGTGCCTAATTCCCACCCATATCTTCCTACAGAACTGAAGGAGGTGTTCCAGCTGCTCAAAGTACTGCCAGCAGACAGCCTTCAGCCGTCACTCATCTTCAGGAATTAGCTAAAGAGGGCTCTTAGCTAAAAAAGAGCTAGGTCACCCAACATCATGCCCCTTCCTCGAGGCAGCCCATATCCAATGACTGATTGATGGGGGATATAAACAGCTTGCCCCAACTAGGGACAATTCTGAAGGGACATCCCGGTGCCTGAGCTCCCCAGGGGTTGACCAAAGCCTTTGTTGACACTGCATCACAGCCTAACTTCTCCCTCTGCCCAACCCTGCTACCTTATCCTCCCTTCCACCAATGTTGATCTCAAGAGAGCTCTCTAAAAACCTCCTGCACCCCAACCTCCATCTCAGAGTCTGCTTCCCAGCAAACCCAAACTGAGATACCATGCAAACTCCAATGCTCAACTAACATGTGTTCTCTTTTCATAATCTGTGAACATCGGACATACTTAGTTAGCAAAAATCATGTAGAATAGTTGGATGCAGCAGTATAGTGTAGTGTTAGCAACTGAAGCTTTGGAACCAGACCTTGGTTAGATTCCAGCTCCCCTATTTATCATGGTTGTAACCTTAGTTTGTTTTATTTTGTAGATAACTTCTCTGACATCTGCTTACCATTCCCACCCTGCCCACATCCCTAGTTTAACATTTCCCAATCTTTTTCTTGGTATAAAACACATAGAAAATAATGGGATTTGAATGGCACCCTGGGGTAAGTGGGTAAGTCTATTCATGGCTGAAAGCAATTCACCTGGGGTCTTAGGCCACTACATGTCCTACTTAGTGATCTTGGGGGTCTCTGAGCTTGGCATATCTGGAGCATGTGGCATACTAGCCAGAAAGCCCTACATGAGGCAGAATGTCTCCTCCCCTAGCCACTCAATGAAAGAACAGTCATGCCCCTTCTCCTGGCTAATCATGGTTTTTTTCCAAGGAATTTGGGATTTGGATATAGAGACCCTTGTTAGTTGGCATAGGACTCTTGAACTGAGGGGCCACACAAATTCAGAACTGATGTGGCCATGTGCCCTGTAGGACAGAGAAAGCTCATCTGCAGAGAGATGGCAAATGAAATGCATAAAAAGAACTAAACTCACGTGAAAACAGAAATAGAGGCTGCAATACATAAATGAGCTAAGACTTGGAGAAGTCATTTTTCTTTCATTTTATGGGCAAATTAAGGCCTACAGAAAAATGGAGAGAATAATAAAATGAATCCTTAGGTATTAGCCTTGCAAATCCAACAATGAGCCACTCATGGCCAATCTTGTTCACCCACACCTCCATGGATTACTTCTCCCTCTCCTGGATTATTTTGAAACAAATCCCAGAGTATCATGGCATTTGTGTTGGAGCCTAGGCACGTTGGGTCAAGGGCCTCTTAGGCCCTAAAATCATGCTTCCTTACAATTCACACTGTTGGTTTGTATAAATGTTTTACTGCATCAATATGTTATGCACAACCTAAAATGTTTGTAAAACTGGAAATTAAAATAGATGAGATAAAGAGAAGATAAGACAGAAGAAGGAGAGCTAACATGGGACAAAGAAAAAAATAGGTGTGGGTCAAAAATTCATTTATTAATTCAGTCAGCAACTATTCATTAAGTGCCTGCTGCAAGTCAGGTCCTATTTTTATGATTAGGATACATCTGTGAACAGTATAGGAAAAATCCCTGCCTCTGTGAAATTTACATTCGAGCAGGAGAAAAACAGACAAGAAACAATCAATAAAATAAATAAGAAAACAAAAGAGGGTGTTAGAAACTGCATGGTTTCAGGACTGAAGCATAAAGGCGGACTGAACACATACATCTAATTTTGCTCCTTCCTGAAACCCACAAAAGCTTCAATAAAGTGGGGTTTTTTGTTTGTTTTGTTTAATTTTTTTGCAATGACAAAAGTTACAAGGTTAAGGAGAAGAAATGAAACATCAGAATGATAACATTTTGAAGGCTGGAAAAATGGATGGATGAGTAGTCATTTCCCTAGTAGATTTGTAACAGAACCCTTGGGTTGCCCCAACTGAAACAAAACCCATGTGCTGTTTAGTTAGCGGCCCGATTGCCCGCTGCCAGAATTATAACTCGTAATACCAGAGTTTAGTGAAAAGAAAAAGAATTGTTTATTTACACATAGTCCTGCCTCCCCCTCCCAGACCTGGCCAGTCTTAGGAAAGTCAGAAACACTGTTTCCCTACTTCCTAGGCACAGTTCAGCTTTACCAGCAGCTGCCAATCACTCAGTTCTGATTGGGGAGGTCCTTTCTGTGCTGTGGTGCCCTCCAGCTCTCAATGCAGGACCGCCTAGATTCTCAGCCTCCTTGCAAACTGCCTTCTTCCTGCAAACCGCGTGGATCTCCTCTCCTCAAAACCGCATGGCGAGAGCTTCTTCTTCAAGCAGCCTGGAGACCCCTGCCCCTCCAAGCCACATGGAGGGAGCCCACAAGAGCCAGAGAGTGAGGGCGTGAGGGCCAGAGAGAGCCTGAGAGAGAGAGCCTCCTAGAACCAGAGCCAGCCCAAAATGTCCGCTGCTGCTTCTCTCTCCTCCCTGCCTCCTCTCCCTCACTGTGTCCTCTCACGCAGTGGTTGTTGCAAACAGTTCTCACCGTTCACAGAACCCTAGGTAGGCTCTGTCTGCTTCTTCCTTACCAGCCCACAGTCCAAGATCCCGCCCATCTTCCTGAGTCTTGGAAGTAAAGCGGATCTTTGCAACAATGTTTCTAGCCACCAGCTCCAGGCATGCAAGGGCATCCTGAAAGCTGCTTCGTGCTCCCTATCTCCCAGCCGCAAACTCTGGGGTTTGTTTTTGAACTCCCCTGTTTCTGTAACAGATTTGATAGAATCAAATCTTAAGCCTGAAACTAGGAGGGCTGAGCAACAACCAGATTTCTAACACAGAGGAAGTCACCATGCCAGCTCCCTTTGGGGCTAGGGAGCAGGAGGGACTACTAAAATAAGAAGGATTCAATGAAAAATATATTTAAAAACAGTCCCCACACCTCCTCTCTCATTCCATAACATTGGTCAACTGTCCCTTTTCTACCCCAACAAAAGATTTACTTCCTGCAAAGTATAAAACAATGGCTCTCTGGACTGAGGGACAATGGGCGGCACAGTTGAGAGCAAGAGTACTGTAACCTTTCAGGGAGAAAACAACCATTATTACAAAGGATCAAGAATTAGAATGGCTTCTGACTTTGCACCAGCAGGACCTTCAAATTCAGAAGGAAGATGATTTCCAATAAATTCTTAGAATTCCATACCACACTGTGGTGGTTAATTTTATACTCAGCTGGGACATGGGGTGCCCAGATATTTGGTCAAACATTATTCTGGGTGTGTCTTGAGGGTTTTTTGGGATGAAATTAACATTTGAATTGATAGACTGATTAAAGCAGATTGTCCTACTCAGTGTGGTGGGTCTCACCCATCAGTTGAAGGCCTGAATAGAACCAAAAGGCTAGGAGAGAACACCTTCCTTCTGACTGCCTTGAAGCTGGGACATTGGTTTTCTCTCTGACATTCTTTCCTGTACAGTACTTGCCTTATCTTGACCATACACTGATAAAATTTCCTCTTCTCTCTCCACGTCTTGGTGCTTGCGTTAGCTGAGGACACTCATTTCACCCCACATACATTTCTACTTTTCCAAAGAGTGGGAAATAAGCCATAGTGAGAGCTTAGAGGCAGAAAACACATAGCGACCACTTGCTCTGATGGTGTTTGTGACAGGTGTCTGGTATCTAGCCACACTCCGGCTGTGCCTGACTTCCCCTGAAGGGGCTAAAACCATAAGCTTATATCCTCAGGTGAGTCTTCCCCCAGACAGTGGCAATTTTTCCCTTTACATGAAAAGGTAGGTTTATGCTTGTTATTAAGTTTTATAAAAATGAAACATGCATTGTACACAGATACATGTGTAGGTGGTAAAACCATGAAGAAAATCAAGAGAGTGTATATTCTCTTTTTATTGTTGTTTTATTAAAACAACATCTAATTATTACCTAACAGTTCTGTAAGTGAGAAGTCTGGGTGAGCTCTGAGAAAATTCAGATTGTTGGCAGAATTCAGTTTGGGTGGGCTATTGGTCTACAGCCCTGGTTTCCTTGCTGGTTATTGGCAGGGGTCATTCTCAGCTTCTCGGGGCAGTTCTCTCATCCTTGCTGTGGTCCCCTCCATTCTTAAATCCAGAAATAGCAGGTGAAATACTTCTGATGCTTTGAATCTGTCTTCTAGTTCTGCTGCTAGTCAGAGAAAACTCTCTGCTTTAAAGGGTTAACCTGATTGGGTCTGGCCCATTTGAACTTTAATTACATGGACAAATTCTCTTCACAGCAGCACCTATTTAGTGTATGAGTACAAAGATCATGGGTTGAGATGATATCATTAAGTTCTGCCTAAAATAAAATAATTTCCATGGAAGTCAGAGTAGTAATTACCTCTGGAAGAAAGATAAGAGCAACTATAATTGGGGTAAGAAATAGGGGGATTCTAAGGCACTGGAACATTTTAATTCTTAGCCTGTGGTGGTACATGGCATGCGTTTTATTATTTTTCCTAAAATATTACACATAAACTTTTTACACTCTTTGGTATTTATATTTCACAAGGAAAAATATCAAGGCAAGGCATAATGATTTATGACCATGAATGTGGCATATACAGTAGTTCCTCTCTGTATCGCGGTTCACTTATCACGGCCTCACTGTATCGCGGGATTTTTAAACATATTATATTTAATTATTTATTGAGGGTTTTTTGCTATATCATGGGGTTTTTTGGTACTGTATATGTATGTTTTTAAAGTTACATAGTTTTAAGAGTGTAGAATATGTTTAAGAACATAAGTAGTGTTTATAAAAGTGTGGAAAAGGTTAATAAGGGAGTGGGAAAGTTTAGTAAGGGACTGGGAATGGTTTATAAGTGTGTGGGAAGGGTTTATAAAGCCTTAAAATATATATAAATACTAAAATAAATGTAAGGTTCCCACTTCGCGGATTTTCACCTATTGCAGGGGGTCTAGAACATAATACCCGCGATAAGTGAGGGAATACTGTATTTGATTCTAAGATTTTTAGAAGCCTATGCACATGGCAGGTGTGTGTCATTTGTGAAAGAAATGAGAAGACTGACCAAGTCTTCTATTTGTTCCTGACACTGGGAAGGCTCCTCTTGGACACCAAGGACATCTGTGGGACGAAAGCTCCACACGTGCTGCCCAGCATCTTCAGCATCCACATTAAACAGAAGGGGAAAACTAGAACGTGGTTGGGAAACTATAGCATGTCAGAAAGCAGCGTCCCTGGTTGAAGATGCTCCTGTCTGATGCCTAGGTGGTCACAGCTTTCAACTGGGATCTTGGAAGTGGAGGATACCAGATCCCAGTGGCAAACCAACCATGCTTTCACAGATGCACAGATATGGGGTATTCATGCACACACAGGTAATAAAGACTTCAAAAAACACAACATTACTTCTGCAATCAATGGGCCTTTTTCAAGTCCATAGCTGCTGTGAAAGTCTCCTGGCAGGAGCCCAGACCAGACTCATTTATGACCTTCCCAATGCCCTTTAAAGGTCTGGCCTATGGTAGAAGTTCAGAATTCATTGGGTGGGATACGGACAAGAGGGCACTTTCCAGTCACTTGCTTCTTTCTAACCCTCAGGATCCTGAATTTGGAAATGGCCCAGGTACTACTGAACTACAAGGATTTTCCCTGTGTCGTGGGTTTTACATCCTCTCACATCGATCATAGGCTCTGGGTGAGAGTTCTCACAGATTGGGGGTTGATGTAAATTCTGGCAGGACCAGAGTGACACTTCTTCACTGGTGCTTTCAGTAGCTCAGTGGGATGGGTTCATAGAGAGGGAGGGGGAAGAAAGTATTTCTGGAGGAACTTCAGAATAAATTGGATCTTGGGGACAAAATCCCAGGTGTATAAAGTTTTTAAACTTTGTCACTTTAGTTTCTAAACTTTAAATTACTTCAGGGACTCATATAATCCCAATAGCAAGGTGGCTTTTAAATGGCATCATATACACAACAGATGGTCCTTTGTGGATTTTACCCAAACACAAGAAAACTTAGCTTTCACCCATTTCAGGCTGGAACGCCTCTGACTGCTGTTTCAGACCAGACTGTGGCTATTTTCAGACTCTGGACTATTCCCAGATCTCAGAGAAGTAATTTTCTTTATCAACCTATTTACAAAAAAATTAAAAGGTAAGCGAGCACTTTTAAAAGAATATATACACTCTTGTGGTCCCAGCCCCATTGCTGTCTTCATCCCTCGAGTCTAAGTGGCATGGGGGTAACTTGAAGGAAAGGGAAAAGGACATCTCAGTGCTATGACGGAAAATCCAAGAATGAGAAGTTCGTGAGATCATTTAGGCCCTGGGAAGGAATACTGCTAAAAGTAATCCATTCCAAAGTGAGTATGAGGGAAAGGAGGCTCAGAGAAGAAAGGGGACTTAACGGTTCCCACATGTGGAGTGATTGGCGCAGGCCAGTTCTTTTGGCAAGTGCTCCACAGGAGTTTGGGAAGCAAGTGAAGGAATGAATGAATGAATAGCTCAGGGTCCCATACACTGTCCAAAAGAACTGTAAAAGAGGAGGGAAGTCATATCCAAAAGTGCTTGGAAAGGGGAATGGCTGGGAATTTAAGATGAAGACCCGTTAGTTCAACCAGACCCTATGTCCCAAAATGAAATATAACACTTCTCATAAAATTGATTAAAATGAATCAGCCACACATGGTATAACTGAAAGTAAATGTGTAATTCTTATCTTGTGATTAGGCATATTGAATCCAATCAGGTAGCATTTCAAATATCTTTATGGGATAGCCGAATACCTGAAGTAGATTTTGATTTAATTTTCTGCATTTTACTTAGAACAACACAGAGAACCATTCACGTTACCAGAGCAGTTCTCTAGCTGTTCAGTAAAGTGAGTTTTCTCACTGGCTTTCTGGCCACTTTGGGCATCAGAGAATCATGAAGATGGCTTTCTGAGTTCTTGCAAGTGACAGTAGATGCACCATGAACAGGTCCAATCAGACCTCCCCAGTGGTGGGGTTCATTCTCCTGGGCCTCTCTGCCCACCCAAAGCTGGTGAATACATTTTTTGTGCTGATCCTGCTAATGTACCTGGTGATCCTGCTGGGCAATGGGGTCCTCATCCTGGTGACCATCTTTGATGCCCACCTGCACACGCCTATGTACTTCTTCCTGGGGAACCTCTCCTTCCTGGACATCTGCTATACAACCTCCTCAGTCCCCCTCATTCTTGACAGCTTCCTGACCCCCAGGAAAACCATCCCCTTCTCAGCCTGTGCTGTGCAGATGTTTCTCTCCTTTGCCATGGGAGCCACAGAGTGTGTGCTTCTGGGCATGATGGCATTTGATCGCTATGTGGCCATCTGCAACCCCCTCAGGTACCCTATGGTCATGAGCAAGGCTGCCTATGTGCCCATGGCTGCTGGTTCCTGGGTAGCTGGAAGCTCTACTGCCATGGTGCAGACATCTCTAGCAATGCAACTGCCCTTCTGCGGGGACAACATCATCAACCACTTCACCTGTGAGATCCTGGCTGTCCTGAAGTTGGCCTGTGCTGACATCTCCATCAATGTGATCAGTATGGCAGTGGCCAATGTGATCTTCCTGGGCATCCCAGTTCTCTTCATCTTTTTCTCCTATGTGTTTATCATTGCTTCCATCCTGAGGATCCCCTCAGCTGAGGGAAGAAAAAAGGCCTTCTCCACCTGCTCTGCCCACCTCACAGTCGTGGTCGTTTTCTATGGGACCATCCTCTTCATGTATGGAAAACCCAAATCCAAGGACCCATTGGGAGCAGACAAAGAGGACATTTCAGACAAACTCATCTCCCTTTTCTATGGGGTGGTGACCCCCATGCTCAACCCTGTCATCTACAGCCTGAGGAACAAGGATGTGAAAGCTGCTGTGAGAAACTTCATATTTCATAAACATTTTGCCCAATGATGGTGGGAAAGTTCTGATGGTTCTTTTCCCCTGTTTGCTGTCACCTGAGAATCTCAGAGGACAAGATGAAGGGCCAATTGCATCAAAGGTTACATAGGTAAATCTAATTTCATAGATGGCTATGCGTGAACAAGAAGCATTTTATGGGACTTGTTTTTTTTTTTTTTTTACCTTATCGTATAAGCAATTTTACAAAAGTATATTCCTGTTGGTAAAGCCTTAGTTCTCTATGATATATAGTGAACAAATTGATGTCAAAGAAAAGTAACTCTTCAAGTTTTACTTTTGAACTTATAAAAAGCTCTAGTCTGAAGGCCTGTAATTCAATGGCTCCTTGGCTTCTTTCTTTGAATATACTGTATTTGAATGGGTCCTTATTTTTATGTTACCTTTCAACTCTTCCTATTCTATACTGAATACTAGTAATATTTTTATTTCTATGCTCATTGCTTTTTCTCCTCATTAATTCTTAAAACTGTTTCCTAAACTGTTTCCTCCCTATGTCTCCATAATTAACTCCTTTTCCTTCTCCTTAATCAAGGTCTCCACATTCAAACTCTTGGAGCAGAGAGGGTAGTGAGGAAGATGTTGCAAAACAGATACAAGAGTCAAAGGTTTGGGCTTCTTGTCCTTTCCCTTTTTAAAAATGTTTTTCAGCCCTGGCCGGTGTGGCTTACTGGGTTGAGTGCCAGGCTGCAATTTGAAAGGTCATTGGTTCAATTTCTGGTCAGGGTACATGCCTGGGTTGTGGGCCAGGTCCCCCGTTGGGGAACGTGTGAGAGGCAACCTATATATGTATCTCTCACATGTTTCTTTCCCTCTCTTTCTCACTTCCTTCCCCCTCTCTGAAAGTAAGTAAATAAAGTCTTTAAAAAAATGGTTTTCATCTTTGGGTTCTGTCCTTAAATAGCATGGGCCTCCTCTGGGTCATCAGAGTAATGTGGAAATGAATGTGTGTCAAGGAGAATGAGGTTAATTCTTTAACCACCTGACCATCACTTGCTTTCTACCTAAGAATCCCCAAAGCCACACAGAGATCAGAGGGAAATGGAAGTGATGTTCACCAGGAAACATGTAAGAATCACTCACATAATTGGTGAGGAATTCCAAGTCAGCTAATCAATACTAATCAATCTAGAAGTCCAGGGAAAAGAATGAGCAGAATGGAAGACTTCTGATAGTTGACAGAACCTTTTAATTCAATAGAGAGGAAAAAACTAACATCCAAAACAGCCTTTGCTGAAAAAGAGTTATTGAAGGAGGATTTGTAAATGTTAGAGAAAGTTCTCATAAGTATCCTCAGTGAAATTCAAGTGGCTGTTGAATCAGTAAAACAAGCACATTCTATAAAAAGAAGCTAGGAGAAAAGATGACTGGGAGCTAAGAACATTTTCTTAGGTTCAAAAAAACCCCTACATAATTAATCAAATAAATTTCAGTAAAAATAATAGAAGTAGATAGGCCAATGCTTGAAAATGAATTTTAAAATTAAAAATAACTTAAATTGATCTCCTAGACTCAGAGAAAAAAGCCAAAGAGATTTAAGTTATTTGAGAAAAGATGAAAGATAGACTAGGGGTGTCCATTATAGAATTCATGGGGAGAACACAAAACAGATGAAAGACAAATAATAAAGAGGGAAAAAAGCCTTTCAATGAACAGATGTTTTAGATATTCTGCTCATAAAAGGTTTATCAATCACCAGGCAAGAATTTTGGCCAGAGACATACATATGTAAACCCAAGAATAAGTATTGATACACACCAAAACAATTCTACAGACTCTTCTGCAGAAGAAAAGCCGATTACCTAAAAGGAAATGAGAACCTGATGGGCACTGGCCTGCTGCTCTGCAGAGCTGAACGTGAATGTCAGTGGAACAAGGTTGACAGAGTTCTGAGGGAAATGGGTTGTGATACGGACTTCTGCACACAGCTGACCACTAACAGATGTGAAGGTTAAAAAGACACTCACTGTCATGTGAAAACACAGAAATAACACACCCTCATAATCTTTCTAGGATAGAAACTTTAGAAAGTTGTCCCAATAAACAGTTAAAAATAAATAACTGAAAGGGTGTGATAGACATTGTATGTAAAAACAGTAGAGAATGATGAAACACATAAGGCCAATAAATTCTAATTAATTCTCAACACCAAATTTGCAAATAAAACACACAGAGGTGAACAGTGACAATGAAGCAAAGGTGTAACTGCAGCTACAATTCTGCATGACTTCATCAAATTGGGAAGTTGAATGCCTTAAGGTTGGTTCAATATTCAAAGTTCAGTCAATGCAATCTACCATAATAACAGGCTAAATAAGAAAAATCACATGATTATATCAAGTGAGGCAGGAAAAGCATTTGAAAAAATAACACCCTTTCATGATAAAAATATTTAGCATTGAACTGGAAGTCCCAGTGCAGTTAGGCAAGAAAAAAAGGCAAGTCTAACATTTTTGAAAGAAGAAAAAAAAAAACTATTATTCTCATATGTTATTATTGCCTATATGCAGAAAATTTAAATAATTTAGAAATTTAAGTATTAAAAAGAGAGTTTAGCAAGGTCCATAGGCACTAAATCAATATACAAAAAAATTATGTTGCATTTCTATATTCCAGCAATAAATTATGAAATATTTTTAAGGATACCAAGAAATATAGATATATACTTACATATTTCAATATAAAATATATTTTATATATTTATATTAAATGTCACCATACAGAAGAAAATCTGGCAACAGAGTTTCAAGATCCTTATGCATAAAATTATAAATTAAAAAATGTGTTGAATGATAAATAAAACATAGAAATATTTCCCATTCATGGGTTGGAAAACTCAATATTATAAAGATGTTAATTCTCTCCAAATTGATCTACAGAGTCAATGTAATCCCATTGTTAAATCCCAAGAAGAATTATTGTAGAATTTTATAAGCTGATTCCATAATTTACATCAAAGTTCAAAGGACAGAGAACAGCAATGACACATTTGAAGAAGTACTGGGTTGGGGTAAAGAGACTTACTCTACGAGACCAAAACATACTATAAAGCAATATTAATTAAGGTAGTGTAACATTGACACAGGAATAGGAAAACAAACCAATGAAAAACAATAGAGATCTCAGAACCAGACCCATTCACCTTTGTGGACTATGCTGTACAACAGAGATGGTATTGGAGATTGGTGGAGAAAAGGATGGGTTGTAACCACAAGTAGGACAATTGGGAATATATATGAGTAACAGGAGAAATGTATAAAATATTTATAACAGTATTGAGCTGGGAAGCAACCCAATTATTCATCAAAGCAAAATGGATAAATATAATGGAATTTAGCAATACAAATTAATGAACTTAGCTATGCTCAGATACATGAATCTCGCAAACATAATACTGAATGAAGAAACAAGTCAAGAAGAATATCTACAAATGATTCAACTTATACAGAATTTACAAAGAGGAAATTCCAAACTATACTGTTTAAGGATGCAAAAATATTTCACAGGTGATAAAGACTCAAGAAAAGCAAAGAAATAATTATAACTTAAATCAGGAGTGTGACTATCTCTGGGCAGAGGGGAGACCAGGAGTAGGAAGGAATACCCAGGAAGCTTCCAACATACTGGCAATGTCCTGTTTCTTAAATTAGGTGGTGATTGCTTTATTATTCTTTAAACCTCAAATGTGTTTTCCATACTCTCATAAGCATTTATGCATGCATATACTATATTTCACATTTTAAATTATCTTAAATTCCAAAAGTTTAAATACAACAATGCAATGTCACCTCTTACTTATCAGATTGGGAGAGACCAGAAAGTCTCAGGACCAACATACTATGTTGGCAGTGTGGGGAAATAGACGTTCTCATACATTGCTGACAGGAACGTATAAATTGGCATTATTTATCAAAATTAAAAATATACATAAAACATATATTTTACCACATGTGCTAAATCATAAATATTCAAGGATATTTATGGTGGCATTCATTGTAATAGCTTAAGATTGGAAAATCTAAATGTCCATCAATATTAGACCAGTTAATTAATGATAGTAGATCCTTACAGTGGAATACATACGTGCAGCCATTTAAAAGAATGAAGCAGTGGATTCACCACTTGTGTGGCTTTGGACAAATTGCTTAACATTTCTGTGTCTCAAAAATGGGAACCAGGAAGCAAACAAACACAGGAAACTTCCGGCCAAGATGGAGGCCTAGACTGACATGCTCCATCTCCACAACTAAGAAGGAATTCAACTACCATGAAACCAGAAAGAATCAGAAGTTCCAGAAAATAAATGGAAGTCCAAAGTATGAAATTATAAAGAAGTGGTGTTCGTCTGGACAGGTAGGAGGAGTGAAGCCAGGGAGGAGAATTCAAGCTCTGCTGTCCATGGCAGCAGCAGCAATGGAGGCAGGACAGCGGTAAGCACAGACATCCATATTTAGGGAGAGATGAGAAGCACCTGGGGAGTACCCCCGGCTGCAGACCATACTCGTCAGCTCGTGATTCTAAAGTCAGGGAAGACAGACCTCCATTGCCTTGGACTGTGAGGCCCAGAGTGGGTGGGGACAGAGGAGGAGGCTCCCAGTCTCTCAGCAGAGAGTGAATGGCAGGAATCCATCTGGGACCCCCACCCCCACAGAAAACACCACAGCGTGGTGAGACAGGTCTCCTGGTAGTGACGAGTGAACAGGGCCCCGCCCCCTATAGCGTAGGAGGTGTCACAGCCCTGCCCAGGAAGCAAAGGTAAACACAAAACCATCAGGATGGCACAGATCATGGTAGAGATCCCAGTGACGCAGATGACCAGAGAGCAAATAGCTAATCTAATGGCTGAGCAGATAGGAAACCTTTCTGAGGCTCACTTCAGAGCTTTGGTTATAAAAATGCTTACAGACCTAACAGCAGACCTTAAACAAGACAGGGAAGGAATGAAAGCTAGTTCTGCTGAAATTAACAAAAACACATACAAAACTAGTGGTGAGGGCAAAAAAAACAGGGATCAAATCAACAAATTGGAACATAGGGAAGGAACAAACACTCAACCAGTGCAGAAAGAGGAAACAAAAAGTGAGGAAAGTGAGAAGAGGCTCAGAAACTTATCGGACAGCTATAAGCGGGCCAGCATCCGAATCACAGGGCTGCCAGAAGGTGAAGAAGAAGAACTAGAAATTGAAAAATTATGTGAAAAAGTAATGAAGCAGAACATTCCTTACTTGGGGAAGGAAATAAACTTACAGGTCCAGGAAGCACAGAGAGTTCCAAAAAAACTAGACCCAGGGAGAACCACACCAAGACACATTATAATCAAAATGTCAAAAATTAAGGATAAAGAGAGAATCTTAAAAGCAGCAAGAGAGAAGAGAATTTCGCACAAAGGGGTCTCAATAAGACTCTCAGCTTATTTCTCAAAAGAAACTCTGCAGGCAAGAAGGGACTGGCAGGAAATATTCAAAGTAATGAAAAGCAAAAACCTACAACCACAATTACTCTATCCAGTGAAGCTGTCATTCAGAATAGAAGGGCAGAGAAAGTGCTTCCAGGACAAAGTAAAACTGAAGGAGTTCATCAGAGCCACACCACTGTTATACAAAATATTAAAGGGACTTGTTTAGGAGAAGGAGGATCAAAACTATGAACATTAAAATGAAAGCTGTATCACAACAACCAGCAACAGAAGCTGCGGAATTGAAACAAAGGCAAACTAAGTAGGCAATGAGAGTGGGAAAAGAATTATAGGTATGGGCAACATTTTGGGGGGAGGTCAGTGGGGAAGGGGAAGGGGGAAAAGGGAGGAAGATGGTACAGGAATTAAGAAGCATAGTAGGAGGGAGTGGGGTAGATAGGAAGATGTAGAGAAGCACTATATGCACAACCAATGGGTATGGACTAAGGGGAAGGGGACAGCTGGAGGGAGAGGAGTCACTGGGTGGAGGGGAACAAAGGGAAAAGAAATTTGGACAACTATAATAGCATAAACAATAAAGCATATTAAAAAAATTTAAAAACCTAAATAAAAATGGGAACCATTGTTTAAATCCACTTAAATGATTCAATCCATGTAAACGAATTTACATATGGTAAGTGAACAATAAACCTTAGGTACTGGTTTTTTTTCCTCACATTTATGCATGTCATTCGTTACTGAAAGGAACCCCTTTTTCTGTGTAAATGTAGATTCCTTCCCACTAAAAGCATCTCATAATTACCAAATGAGTTGAATTTATAGTTGTCACTTAAGCATCTCTAATATGTTGTCACTTCTAATTCAAAAAACAGTCTTAAAGATTGAAATATAAATGTTCATGACTCTTAGGTATTCTTTTCTCATAGTTCATTTGTATTTTATTTCATTTATAGTTTTGTTTGAAAAATATTTTCGGCCCTGACCAGTGTGACACAGTTGGGCGTTGTCCCACAAGCAAGGGGTCATCAATTGATTCTCAGTCAAGGCACATGCCTGGGTTGTGGGTTCAGTCCCCATGCGGGGGGCAACCAATCAATGTTTCTCTTTATCCCTCCCTTCCCTCTCTCTAAATAAACACATATTTTTAAAAAATTTTTTACCTGATGTCTGATATAAAAAGTATTGTTTAAAAAATAATAATAAAAGAATGAGGCAGCACTATTTTTTTCCAGAAAAACTATCCAAGGTATATTGTTAAGTTGACAAAAGCAAGATATTAAGAAAGTGTGCACTTGTGCTAAATTTGTCTCCAAAATAGTTCTTGGTATATGCATAGACTACTCTGGGGCAGGGAGTGGGAGGAAGCATACAAGAAATTGCTAACATTGATTGCCTCAAGGGTGATTGGAGACAGATACTTAATTTTTAAATTTTGTTGCAAGTACAAGTAATACCTACTAATAATGATGATGATGATCGTAATGATGATAATAATGAGATGATAATGATAAAGAGAATCAGGTGAATTGAGATTGAAATCCCAGCTCTATCACTCAAAAGACACATGGTCTTCGGTAAATTGTTTAACTTTTTAAAGTCCCTTCCTCAAGTAAAAGAAAAAATAGAGAGAAAATAACACAATAACCCAGGGAAGACTGGCAGTGGATACTCAATACACACGCATTGTGGGATGGTACTGAACTTGTCCGTGTAAAGTGATTGCTGCACCGACTTTCATGTGGGGCCAGCTCAGTGAGTGTAGCTAATTCTGCTGCTGCTGCCTTCATGCTTAGACATCTGTCCTGCCTCCCCACTGAATATATAGGACTTCAACAATTGCCCTATGTATACTGAAGTGAGCACTGCTTCCCCGAGACCCCAAGGAAAGCTCCACTCCGACTCCAATTGGCCGCAGTCATGGCCTCTAACCAGGATGGGGATGTGGTCCCTGGAGCCCCCAGAGACACTGAGGGCCTGCACCCTGTGCACACTTGACACTCCAAACTTTAAGTTGCTTCTGGGATTAGCAGGGTCCCTTTGGATGGCCACAGCTGCCGCAGACTGCTCGCACTGCTGGGGAAATGTACCCCTTGGGGCTTCTGAGACTTCTGATGGGTCCTTTACATGAACAGTCTATGCTGAGACGCTCCGGGCTCAGCTGGCACAACTACGAGGAAGGCTGTGAAAGAAAAGTCCACCAGAGGCTGTTGCCGGATCGATTTAGGAGGATAAAGAAGAAAGAGACTCAGAGGTAAAGCAAGTCAGGCAGGGAAATATCGGTGGCCTTTCTCTGGCACCCAGATCTGGTCTTGGAGTTAAGAATCGTGTATGGGATCAGGGTCTCAGAGAAGTGGCCACAGCAGGGTGCAGGTGGGGAGAACTGGGTTGTGGTGGAGACCGAGCATTTCCCAGAAGATGGATTTTCCTCCTCGCCCTGACTCTGCTCCCAGAAACCTTTCTGCAGCTGATGCTTGCCATTGGCCATGCCAATGCCCTACCCTTGCTGCTCCAGCCTCACACAGCCTCCAGGAGGAAGGTGGGCAGACAGGACCTCCCCCTCCCCCACATTCTGCAGCGATTTCTCAGAAGAATGAGCCTTCCCCAGGGTCAGAGGGTGAGCAGACAGGCCAGCAAGGATCCAAGCCCTGTCTGTCTGGTTCCCAGTCTGTGGCTAGTTCTTTCTATTTTTCTCACTTTCCTTCTATAAACACTCAGATTTTTTCCCCTCCTGAATACAAAGTAACTTGTTCCCATCGTTTTAAACAAATATATTGGTAATACCCATATATGTGACACATTCATGTTGGACATGTATAATGTGTTATTGAATAATATATCCTCTTTAATTGGGCTAGCTCACTCATTTCCTTATCATTTAGCTAATATTTTATTAACTGTCTACCAAATTTCCTCCTGGCTGGTTTGGCTCAGTGGATTGAGTGTCGGCCTGCGAGCTAAGTGTCGCTGGTTCGATCTTCCAGTCAGGGCACACCAGAGAAGGAAAACTCTGACTCCAAAAAACCTCCGCTGCCTTGCGGCATACCTCTTCAGGGGAAAGGCTAAGGAGAAGGGAAACTCTGACTCCAAACCTCCGCTGCCTTGCGGCATACCTCCTCAGGGGAAAGGCTAAGGGAGTAAACCCCGACAGAAAATCCGGAGCCGGAGTCCCTAAGGCGGTTTGACGTTGTAGTCAACACCGGCAACTCCTGCGGCGCACCTGAAGCCAAGCTGTATTGACTCTGTCTTTCCCCTTGGATCCTTCAGCTGCGAAGAGAGGGGGGGTCTGCTGCATGGGCAACAGCTGGCCCTCCATATCACCCTGCCCAGGCTTTGTAGCTTCACTGGAGAGGACACTCCAGCGTCATCGCAAGATGTCGACTCAACACGGGAGGAGACAGATACCGGTTATAAGCTCATCCGATTGGCGAAGGAAACGAGCACCAGGGGTCTCCTCTGATGGTGGGAGAGGTCATCGCACCTCACTGGACAGCTACCGCCCGCCTCAAGCTGGGCAGCCCCCAGCCAATTAGGTGCCGTCTCGCCATGGCTCACCTGCCCCACTGGGTGCGTGGGGATCAGAGAGGCATCTCTTGAAAAGTGGGCCACAAAACACTCGCACCAGGCAATTCCAAGCAAACAACAAGAAAGAAGCCTCCAGCTCTTCGCCTCGTTAGCTGGAACATCAGGACCATGTGTCCCGGACTTACTGCAGACCTTCCGTGGATCAGTGGTGCCAGGAAAACCGCCGTCATCGACAGGGAACTGGCACGACTAAACATCGACATTGCGGCTCTACAGGAGACCCGGTTGGCCGACAACGGAACTATCAGAGAAACCAACTACACCTTCTACTGGCAAGGGAAGTCTCCGGACCAACCAAGACAGCACGGTGTTGGGTTTGCTGTGAAGAACACGCTTGTTAACTCCATAGAGCCACCCACAGGAGGCACAGAGAGATTACTTACCCTCCGATTGTCAACAACTTTCGGCCCAGTCAGCATTCTTAGCGCGTATGCCCCAACCCTCTGCGCCACCACCGAAGAGAAAGAACAGTTCTACCATGCACTGGACGAAGCGTTATCCAAGATCCCCAGAAGTAACGCTCTTTATCTCCTTGGAGACTTCAACGCAAGAGTAGGAGCCAACCACATGGCCTAGCCCACCTGCCTCGGAAACTTTGGGAGAGGAAAGATCAATGAGAATGGTCAGCGACTGCTTGAACTTTCGTGTCACCACGGCCTGTGCGTGACAAACACATTCTTCAATGGGGCCACGCTGTCACATCCGCGCTGGCGCCTGCGTGAGCAGGGCTACCCGGTCATGAACCCGCTGTCACGTCCCCGCTGGCGTGTGGGTGAGCGGGGCCCCGTTGTCACATCTGCGCTGTCGCCTGGGTGAGCGGGGCTGCTCGGTCACGTCCGCGCTGGCGTGTAGGTGAGTGGGGCTGCGCGGTCACTTCTGCTCTGTAGAGGACATCAGGGGCTGCGCGGTCACGGTGCGCCGGCGTCTGGGTGAACAGGTCTCGGGAATCACGTCCGCGGTGGCATGACCGTTAGCAAGGCCGCGTGGCCACATCCGCGCTGGCGTCGTCGTGAGCGGGTCTGGGCGCGCGCTCACGTCCGCGCTCCCGTCCGCATGAGCGGGGCCTCACGGTCACGTTCGCGCTGGCGTGTGGGTGAGCGGGGCTGCTCTGTCAGATCCGCGCTTGCCTGTGGGTGAACCGGGCTGCCCAGTCACGTCCGCACAGGGGTGTGGGTAAATGGGACCTCAAGGTCACGTCCGCACAGGCAGTGGGTAAGTGGGGTTGCGCGGTCACGTCCGAGCTGTCGTGTGGGTTAGCGGGGCCGCGCTGTCATATCCGCGCTGGCGCCTGGGTGAGCGGGGCTGCCCTGTCAAGTTCGCGCTTGCTTGTGGGTAAGCGGGGTTGCGCGGTCACCTCCGCTCTGGCGTGTGGCTTAGCCGGGCCCCGCTGTCACATCCACGCTGGCACCTGGGTGAGCGGGGCTGCCCAGTCAAGTTCGCGCTTGCCTGTAGGTAAGCGGGGTTGCGCTGTCACGTCTGCGCTGGCGTGTGGGTGAGTGGGGCCCCGCTGTCATATCAGCGCTGGCGCCAGAGTGAGTGGGGCGGTGCGGTCACGTTTGTGCTGGCATTTGGGTGAGCGGGGACCCGCTGTCACATTCGCGCTGGCGTGTGTGAGCGGGTCTGGGGAATCACGTCCGCGGTGGCATGACCGTTAGCAAGGCCGCGCGGCCACATCCGCGCTGGCGTCGTCGTGAGCGGGTCTGGCCGCGCGCTCACGTCCGCGCTCGCGTCCGCATGAGCGGGGCCTCACGGTCACGTTTGCGCTGGCGTGTGGGTGAGCGGGGCTGCTCTGTCAGATCCGCGCTTGCCTGTGGGTGAACCGGGCTGCCCAGTCACGTCCGCACTGGGGTGTGGGTAAATGGGACCTCACGGTCACGTCCGCACAGGCAGTGGGTAAGTGGGGTTGCGCGGTCACGTCCGCGCTGGCGTGTGGGTTAGCGGGGCCCCGCTGTCATATCCGCGCTGGCGCCTGGGTGAGCGGGGCTGCCCTGTCAAGTTCGCGCTTGCTTGTGGGTAAGCGGGGTTGCGCGGTCACGTCCGCGCTGGCGTGTGGGTTAGCGGGGCCACGCTGTCACTTCCACGCTGGCGCCTGCGTGAGCAGGGCTACCCGGTCATGTCAGCGCTGGCGTGTGGGGCAGCGGTCCCGGGGAATCACGTCCGCGCTGGCGCCTGGGTGAGCGGTGCTGCGCGGTCACGGTGCGCCGGCGTCTGGGTGAACGGGTCTCGGGAATCACGTCCGCGGTGACATGACCGTTAGCAAGGCCGCGCGGCCACATCCGCGCTGGCGTCGTCGTGAGCGGGTCTGGCCGCGCGCTCATGTCCGCGCTCGCGTCCGCATGAGTGGGGCCTCACGGTCACGTCCGGGCTGGCGTGTGCGTTAGCGGGGCCCCGCTGTCACATCAGCGCTGGCGCCTGCGTGAGCGGGGCTGCCAGGTCAAGTTCGCGCTTGCCTGTGGGTAAGCGGGGTTGCGCAGTCACGTCCGCTCTGGCAGTGGGTAAGTGGGGTTGCGCGGTCACGTCCGCGCTGGCAGTGGGTAAGTGGGGTTGCGCGGTCACGTCCGCGCTGGCAGTGGGTAAGTGGGGATGCGCGGTCACGTCCGCGCTGGCGTGTGGGTTAGCGGGGCCCCGCTGTCACATCAGCGCTGGCGCCTGGGTGAGCGGGGCTGCCCGGTCAAGTTCGCGCTTGCCTGTGGGTAAGAGGGGTTGCGCGGTCATGTCCGCGCTGGCATGTGGGTGAGCCGGGCCCCGCTCTTCTATCCGCGCTGGCGCCTGTGTGAGCGGGGCTGCCCGGTCACCTCTGTGCTGGCGTGTGGGTGAGTGGGGCTGCGCGGTCACTTCTGCTCTGTAGAGGAGATCAGGGGCTGCGCGGTCACGGTGCGCCGGCGTGTGGGTGAGCGGGGCTGCTCAGTCACTTCCGCGCTGGCGTCTCTGTCAGCGGGTCTGCGGAATCACATCCGTGCTGGTGCCTTGGTGAGCGGTGCTGTGCGGTCACGTCTGTGCTGGCGTGTGGGTGAGCGGGGCCCCGCTGTCATATCAACACTGGCGCCAGAGTGAGCAGGGCGGTGCGGTCACGTTTGTGCTGGCATTTGGGTGAGTGGGTACCCGCTGTCACGTCCGTGCTGGCATGTGTGTGAGCGGGTCTGGGGAATCACGTCCGCGGTGGCATGACCGTTAGCAAGGCCGCGCGGCCACATCCGCGCTGGCTTCGTCGTGAGCGGGTCTGGCCGCGCGCTCACGTCCGCGCTCGCGTCCGCATGAGCGGGGCCTCACGGTCATGTCCGCGCTGGTGTGTGGGTGAGCGGGGCTGCTCTGTCAGATCCGCGCTTGCCTGTGGATGAACCGGGCTGCCCAGTCACATCTGCACTGGCGTGTGGGTAAGTGGGGTTGCGCGGTCACGTCCGCGCTGGCGTGTGGGTGAGCGGGGCTGCTCTGTCAGATCCGCGCTTGCCTGTGGGTGAACCGGGCTGCCCAGTCACGTCCGCACTGGGGTGTGGGTAAATGGGACCTCACGGTCACGTCCGCACTGGCAGTGGGTAAGTGGGGTTGCGCGGTCACGTTCGCGCTGGCGTGTGGGTTAGCGGGGCCCCGCTGTCACATCCACGCTGGCGCCTGGGTGAGCGGGGCTGCCCTGTCAAGTTCGCGCTTGCTTGTGGGTAAGCGGGGTTGCGCGGTCACGTCCGCTCTGTCAGTGGGTAAGTGGGGTTGCGCGGTCACGTCCGCGCTGGCAGTGGGTAAGTGGGGATGCGCGGTCACGTCCGCGCTGGCGTGTGGGTTAGCGGGGCCCCGCTGTCACATCAGCGCTGGCGCCTGGGTGAGCGGGGCTGCCCGGTCAAGTTCGCGCTTGCCTGTGGGTAAGAGGGGTTGCGCGGTCACGTCCGCGCTGGCATGTGGGTGAGCCGGGCCCCGCTCTTCTATCCGCGCTGGCGCCTGTGTGAGCGGGGCTGCCCGGTCACCTCTGTGCTGGCGTGTGGGTGAATGGGGCTGCGCGGTCACTTCTGCTCTGTAGAGGAGATCAGGGGCTGCGCGGTCACGGTGCGCCAGCGTGTGGGTGAGCGGGGCTGCTCAGTCACTTCCGCGCTGGCGTCTCTGTCAGCGGGTCTGCGGAATCACATCCGCGCTGGTGCCTTGGTGAGCGGTGCTGTGCGGTCACGTCTGTGCTGGCGTTTGGGTGAGCGGGGCCCCGCTGTCACATCAGCGCTGGCGCCTGGGTGAGCGGGGCTGCCCAGTCAAGTTCGCGCTTGCCTGTAGGTAAGCGGGGTTGCGCGGTCACGTCTGCGCTGGCGTGTGGGTGAGTGGGGCCCCGCTGTCATATCAGCGCTGGCGCCAGAGTGAGTGGGGCGGTGCGGTCACGTTTGTGCTGGCATTTGGGTGAGCGGGGACCCGCTGTCACATTCGCGCTGGCGTGTGTGTGAGCGGGTCTGGGGAATCACGTCCGCGGTGGCATGACCGTTAGCAAGGCCGCGCGGCCACATCCGCGCTGGCGTCGTCGTGAGCGGGTCTGGCCGCGCGCTCACGTCCGCGCTCGCGTCCGCATGAGCGGGGCCTCACGGTCACGTTCGCGCTGGCGTGTGGGTGAGCGGGGCTGCTCTGTCAGATCCGCGCTTGCCTGTGGGTGAACCGGGCTGCCCAGTCACGTCCGCACTGGGGTGTGGGTAAATGGGACCTCACGGTCACGTCCGCACAGGCAGTGGGTAAGTGGGGTTGCGCGGTCACGTCCGCGCTGTCGTGTGGGTTAGCGGGGCCCCGCTGTCATATCCGTGCTGGCGCCTGGGTGAGCGGGGCTGCCCTGTCAAGTTCGCGCTTGCTTGTGGGTAAGCGGGGTTGCGCGGTCACGTCCGCGCTGGCGTGTGGGTTAGCGGGGCCACGCTGTCACTTCCGCGCTGGCGCCTGCGTGAGCAGGGCTACCTGGTCATGTCAGCGCTGGCGTGTGGGGCAGCGGTCCCGGGGAATCACGTCCGCGCTGGCGCCTGGGTGAGCGGTGCTGTGCGGTCACGTCCGCGCTGGCGCCTGTGTGATCGGGGCTGCCCGGTCACCTCTGTGCTGGCGTGTGGGTGAGTGGGGCTGCGCGGGCACTTCTGCTCTGTAGAGGAGATCAGGGGCTGCGCGGTCACGGTGCGCCGACCTGTGCGTGAGCGGGGCTGCTCAGTCACTTCCGCGCTGGCGTCTGTGTCAGCGGGTCTGCGGAATCACGTCCGCGCTGGCGCCTGGGTGAGCGGGGCTGTGTGGTCACCTCAGAGCTGGCGTTTGGGTGAGCGGGAACCCGCTGTCACGTCCGCGCTGGCGTGTGGGTGAGCGGGGCCCCGTTGTCACATCTGCGCTGTCGCCTGGGTGAGCGGGGCTGCTCGGTCACGTCCGCGCTGGCGTGTAGGTGAGTGGGGCTGCGCGGTCACTTCTGCTCTGTAGAGGACATCAGGGGCTGCGCGGTCACGGTGCGCCGGCGTCTGGGTGAACGGGTCTCGGGAATCACGTCCGCGGTGGCATGACCGTTAGCAAGGCCGCGCGACCACATCCGCGCTGGCGTCGTCGTGAGCGGGTCTGGCCGCGCGCTCACGTCCGCGCTCGCGTCCGCATGAGCGGGGCCTCACGGTCACGTCCGGGCTGGCGTGTGCGTTAGCGGGGCCCCGCTGTCACATCAGCGCTGGCGCCTGCGTGAGCGGGGCTGCCAGGTCAAGTTCGCGCTTGCCTGTGGGTAAGCGGGGTTGCGCAGTCACGTCCGCTCTGGCAGTGGGTAAGTGGGGTTGCGCGGTCACGTCCGCGCTGGCAGTGGGTAAGTGGGGTTGCGCGGTCACGTCCGCGCTGGCAGTGTGTAAGTGGGGTTGCGCGGTCACGTCCGCGCTGGCGTGTGGGTTAGCGGGGCCCCGCTGTCACATCAGCGCTGGCGCCTGGGTGAGCGGGGCTGCCTGGTCAAGTTCGCGCTTGCCTGTGGGTAAGAGGGGTTGCGCGGTCACGTCCGCGCTGGCATGTGGGTGAGCGGGGTCGCGCGGTCACTTCAGCACTGGCGTGTGCTTGAGTGGGCCTGCGCGGTCACTTCTGCTCTGTAGAGGAGTTCAGAGGGTGCGTGGTCACGTCCAAGCCGTAGTCTGGGTCAGCGGATCTGGTGAATCACGTCTGCGCTGCCTTGTGAGTGAGTGGGTCTGCGCTGTCAGGTCCGCGGTGGTGTCTTGATGAGTGGGGCCGCGTGGTCACTTTCGCATTGGCGTGTGGTTGAGTGGAGCTACCCACAGGAGCATCATCCTGTCCCACTGGCATCAAGGGGAGCCCACATTTACTGAGTTCGTACCATGTGGGAGTCTCTAAACTGAGCCCAGGGCCTTTGCGGGCCCTCTAGGATTTGCATCCCTCCCCCAGAGTAGTTGGGGACCTTGGATCTGAGTTTTGCTGCATCAGAGGGGAACTTTGGGATATGAGTGAGGGGCAGGAGGTGAGACGTCACTAGGCAGTCAAGATGGGTTACATTTTGAATGTGGAAAGGTGGGGATAGGGCAGTGGCCTTCTGGAGGCAGGGCAGGTTTGGGTTGAGCCCCCCCAACCCAGAGAGTTTAACGTGTGCTGGAACTGTAGGAGTGGCCAGTGTTTTCAGGGTTGGGTTCCATCTGCAGCGCTGCAGCATCCTTGTTGAAATAAACCCGGTCCTCGTGGAGGAGTCTTGCTTACAGAGGAGAAGCTACCGTGGAAAGAAGAGCTCATATTCAAGAGCTGAAATCAAAGTCCTTCACCTGGGCCGCAAGTGTAACATGTGAAGCGGAGAGCAGTCACGTCTCATATGGTGTGGTATTTATTTCCTCCTGACTCTGGCTCGGAGCTTTCGTTTTCATTGCCCTGTTCTTGGCTTTTCTTTCTTTCTTCCTTTTCTCTTTCTTTCTTTCTTTCTTTCTTTCTTTTTCTTTCTTTCTTTCTTTCTTTCTTTCTTTCTTTCTTTCTTTCTTTCTTTCTTTCTTTCTTTCTTTCTTTCTTTCTTCTTTCTTTCTTCCTTTTCTTTCTTTCTTTCTTTCTTTCTTTCTTTTCTTTCTTTCTCTTTCTTTCTTTCTTTCTTTCTTTTCTTTCTTTCTCTTTCTTTCTTTCTTTCTTTCTTTCTTTCTTTCTTTCTTTCTTTCTTTTCTTCCTTCCTTCTTTTTTCTCTCCTCCTTCTTTATTCTTTTCCTTCCTTCCTTTCCCTCTCTCTCTCTCTCTCTGTCTCTCGTCTCTCGTCTCTGGTCTCTGTCTCTCTCGCTTGCCTGTGATTTGGCCTGGGCCAGGAGAGGCCCTGGGTGTTCTCAGGCAGTCAGTGAAGGAAGGACCCAACTGCTCATTTCATGGTCTCTGAGGGGTGCAAATCCTGGTACCAGGCACAGAGTTTTCCCACCAGGAGCCTGAACAGCCTGTGGTAGAAGGTCAGCTTTCACAAGTGGAAGACCATGCGGGGCTGTGCTCAGCCCAGAGATCAGCCCACTGGGGCCAAACTGCAGCGTCTCGTGTCCTTGCCATATTCAGCATGCTTGTACATGGCTGCATGTGTGTGAGTGTGCGCAGGCTCTCCGTCCCCAGCAGCTGCCTGTTACCCCAGGGAGAGCAGGGGTTCTCTTCTTCCCTCCCTGACTCCCTCGTGTCCACCCTCCTGGATCTCAACCCTGGTATTTGAGTGGTGAGCCTTTGAAACAAACAGTCTTTAAAAACCAGACTCAGAAAGGGAGGTAGGGGATTTTTCTTTCTCCTGGATGTGGCAGCTGAAGATCCCTGGAGACATCTGGTCCCTGGAGCCCCAGACTCGGAGGTTCTGGATTCACTGTGAGAGGCTGGACGTGCCGAGGGAACGATGGTCTGACATCAGAAGCAGTGAGGGGAAGACTGCCACACCACCCCCCAATGTGCTCCCGCCTGTTTTCACTTGTAGGGGCCACATCTCACCCCCTGGCCCTGGAACAGCTACACTGGTGTGTGTGTGTGTGTGTGTGTGTGTGTGTGTGTGTGTGTGTGTACACGCATACCAACCCCCCCCCAATTTTATAACTAAGATGTGCAAAACCTGTCAAGTCTGCTGCATAGTGACAGATGAGCACCTCTGGTGTGTCCAGAGCTGTGCTTGGTACTTGGAGCAAGAATATAACAGACATGGTGTCTGCTCTCAGGGAGCTTTTATACTAGCCAGGGAGGAAGATGGGAACAAAGTACAAGCTGACATTTAAACAGGAGTCACGGCACCCACGTGAAGGAAACAGCAGGGTGCTGTGAGAGACAAGCATGGGGTAGATTTAATTTAATTTATGTGCCGCGAGTAGGTGACGGAAATGGCCTCTCTGAAAGAGAATTTTATTTATTTATTTAATCAACATTGAACTATCTGCTAAGTTCCTACCACTCAAGGTGCTCCACAGCACAGGGGATAAAACAGGGAACTCCCTGTCCTCCATGAGTTTGTCCTTCCTGTGAGCAGTGATAGACAAGATCCCAAAGATAAATAGGCACTAACGAGAGGTAAGTACTAGGGAGGGGGTTTGAGCAGGAGTGACGGCTGCCGGCTGTGCCTTCCACGGGGTACGGGGCCAGGCTTTGCTGCAGGGGCGCCCTGTGGGGAGAGACTGGAATGAGTGGGGCAGCGAGCCTCACAGGTACTGGGGAAGAGCCCTCCAGGCTGCGCGAAGAGCAGCTGCCCTGATGCAGGGACGCTGTGGTTTTCAGTGCGGCTGGAGCGCAGTTGAGGGAGGCGAGAGTGAGCTGGAGAGGAGGCTGAGCCCAGGGTGCAGGGGACCCCCGTGCACCGCGGAGATGCTGGCTGTGGCCCTGAGTGGGAGGGGGAGCCCCTGAAGGTGCAGAGCAGGACAGCGATGTGATCCGATGCCTCTTTCACAGGACCCCTGGCTGCTGGGAGTCACCGAGGCAGACACTTGCAGAGGGGTGCCGGGAGATTTAGGAAGGGAAGGGGACATACCTGTTACGCCCCCAGGGCGGGGCTCAGGCCTGGGAGAGGAGAGCTGGGATCCCTTCTGAGTCCCGCCTGACAAGACTGGAGGACATGCATAAGCAGCCAAGGACTGAGGAGCCCTGCGTGGCACCTGTTTGTGACAGGCTTGGAGTTGTTATTCAGTGACTGGGGTGGGGTTCCGAGGGTGAGGAGCCAGGATGCCTGGGCTGATGTCCCAGCTCAGCCGGGCACTGCCAGGCCAGTGGCCTGGGGTCTCTGAGCCCTGGTTTCTCTGTGGTAAATGGATATCGTGACACCTGCCACATTCAACGGGGCTGCTGAGCAAAAGAAATGGATACAAAAGTGCTTCAGGCATTTTAAGCACAGTACAAATCTAAATGTAAAAGGAAACCTAAGTTTGGGTTCTCAAGCTTCCAGATTTGATAACATTGGAAACTTTCTCCTTGAAAGATTTCTGAACCAAAGGAAAGAAAACATTTCCTTTCCTTTTAATGTGATTAAATTTTTTTCTTGGAATAATTTTAGGTTTATCAAGAGATGTAAAGTGAATACAGAGAATTTCCATATTCCCTTTACCCAGTGTCCCCTAATGTTATATTTTACATAACTATGGCACATAGCTTTTAGGATTTGCTTCTTGCCTTTAAGCCTTGTCATTTTAACTATGATGTGGACCTTCTTGAGTTCATCTTGTTTGGGACTTTCTGTATTTCCTAGATTGTATGCCCATTTCCTTCACCAAGTTAAGGAAGTTTACTATTATTATTTTCTCAAATAGGTTTTCTATTTTTTGCTTTCTCTCTTCTCCTTCTGGCACCATCATGATGAGGATATTGGTATGCTTGAAGTTGCCCCAGAGGCTCCATATACTATCTTCATATTTTTAGATACTTTTTTCTTCATGTTGTTCTGACTGGGTGTTTTTTTGTTTTGTTTTGTTTTGTTTTGTTTTTGCTTCCTTATATTCTAAATAGCTGATTTGATTCTCAGCTTCTTCTACTCTACTTTTGATTTTCTATACACTGTATTTTTTAAATTTCAGTTAATGTATCCTTCATTTCTGACTGGTTCTTTATTATGGTTTTCATGCTCTTTTTTATGCTATTGATGTTCTCATTAAATTCACTGAATATCCTTATAACCAGTGTTTTGAACTCTGCATCTAATTGATTGCTTGCCCCCATTTTGTTTAGTTCTTTTTCTGGAGTTTTATTCTGTTCTTTCATTTGTGCCATGTTTCTTTGACTCCTCATTTTGGCTATCTCCCTGGGTTTGCTTCTATATATTAGGAAGAGCTGCCATGACTCCCTGGCTTGGAAGGGTGGCCTGATATAGTAAGTCTCCTATAGGGTCCAGTGGCACAGCCTCCCCTATTATTCAAGCTGGGCACTCAAGGTGTGCCCACCATGTGGGCTGTGTACACCCTTCTCTTATAGTTGATACTTGATTGCTATTGGCAGATCAATGGGAGGGATTTAGCCAGGCTGCTCAGCTATAAGGACTGGGTATGTGTAATGACCACCAACCTCTAACCACTGTGGGGTCAGCTGTGCATAGGTCCACTCCACAGAGCAGAACTACTTCAGCAGGGCTCTGGTGTCCACTGAGTCTGTCCTTTGAGTGTATCACTTATGGAGGTGGTCGGGTGATGGTGCTCTGACATGGTCTGTTGCTGTCCACTAGTTGTGCAGGTTCTGGGGCCTGTTCTAATCTATAAAAGGGAATGATAACACACTTCTTCCCTTCAATTCTCCTAGATGTGCTATTAGTAACTGTTTCTTGAACTTAGTATATGTATTAACTTATCCCAAAAGTTATAGCTTCTTCTCTTATTTAGTAATATTTGTATCACATCAGCATCTCTTTTTGATCTTTTAACATTATACTTCTCAGGATATCTCAATTTTGCCACATATCTCCCTCACCCTGGAAGTGGAGTTAAAGTTCCATGGTAATATTTTATTTTATTTTAAAGTTCCATGCTTATTAATTTCTAATTTTGCTGATTTAACTGAGATATATCTTCAAATGTATTTCTTCAAAATCATCAAACCTCTCTAATGCCACCTATTGCTCTATATCCTTGTAAGTATAAAAGATTCACTTTCAGATGATTTCCACTGTTAAACTTTATTATGCCCATTCCTTTCTCTTACGTGCAGTGCGCATGGGTTGACCCATAGCGAAGGTTCCTAAATATTCTGGTTGCTCCATAGCTCTACCACTGTAGCCCATTCCAGCTGCTTCTGAGTCCCAGATCATTGAACCTCTTGGTTCTCTGAGACTGCCTCTTGGGCCCCTGTACAAAACCCTCTGATAGGGTAATGCCCAGCGTCTATACACTGGAAGGATGGCACAAAATCTCAACAGACTGGGAAACCACCAGGGCAAGCTGGACAATACAGAATTGTGGCAATGGCCGCACTTATATCAATATGCAATCTGAAAATGTCAGCACTTTGCAATCTCCCAAACTCAGATGTAAGTCTCTCCCCCAGGGTGACCCCCAAGGGGACACAGTTCTGATGGCCAAACTCTGGCTCCTGCCTAACAATTCAATGACTGTGCGTGATTTCTGGACGTGTGGGAATTCAGAGACCTTCCCTGCTACGAGTCTGCCACCTGAGAGCCTGTCTAGGTGCAGCTCTCAGCTCTGGGCACCAAGCATCTGTGAGGCATTAACACATGAACAATCATGTCCCTGTTTTGAGTCATGGCTCTTTCAACTGTAAAGTGGGGATAATAAATATCTCTAAAACAATATTATTGTAAAATTAATGAGTTAATGTGTTTAAAGCACTCAACCCGATGCCTGGACTATAGGAGATACTAACTAAATTATGTCTGTATTTAAGCCTATGATCTCCCTGGCTGGTTTGGCTCAGTGGATTGAGCGTCGGCCTGCGAGCTAAGTGTCGCTGGTTCAATCTTCCAGTCAGGGCACATCAGAGAAGGAAAACTCTGACTCCAAAAAACCTCCGCTGCCTTGCGGCATACCTCTTCAGGGGAAAGGCTAAGGAGAAGGGAAACTCTGACTCCAAACCTCCGCTGCCTTGCGGCATACCTCCTCAGGGGAAAGGCTAAGGGAGTAAACCCCGACAGAAAATCCGGAGCCGGAGTCCCTAAGGCGGTTTGACGTTGTAGTCAACACCGGCAACTCCTGCGGCGCACCTGAAGCCAAGCTGTATTGACTCTGTCTTTCCCCTTGGATCCTTCAGCTGTGAAGAGGGGGGGGGTCTGCTGCATGGGCAACAGCTGGCCCTCCATATCACCCTGCCCAGGCTTTGTAGCTTCACTGGAGAGGACACTCCAGCGTCATCGCAAGATGTCGACTCAACACGGGAGGAGACAGTTACCGGTTATAAGCTCATCCGATTGGCGAAGGAAACGAGCACCAGGGGTCTCCTCTGATGGTGGGAGAGGTCATCGCACCTCACTGGACAGCTACCGCCTGCCTCAAGCTGGGCAGCCCCCAGCCAATTAGGTGCCGTCTCGCCATGGCTCACCTGCCCCACTGGGTGCGTGGGGATCAGAGAGGCATCTCTTGAAAAGTGGGCCACAAAACACTCGCACCAGGCAATTCCAAGCAAACAACAAGAAAGAAGCCTCCAGCTCTTCGCCTCGCTAGCTGGAACATCAGGACCATGTGTCCCGGACTTACTGCAGACCTTCCGTGGATCAATGGTGCCAGGAAAACCGCCGTCATCGACAGGGAACTGGCATGACTAAACATCGACATTGCGGCTCTACAGGAGACCCGGTTGGCCGACAACGGAACTATCAGAGAAACCAACTACACCTTCTACTGGCAAGGGAAGTCTCCGGACCAACCAAGACAGCACGGTGTTGGGTTTGCTGTGAAGAACACGCTTGTTAACTCCATAGAGCCACCCACAGGAGGCACAGAGAGATTACTTACCCTCCGATTGTCAACAACTTTCGGCCCAGTCAGCATTCTTAGCGCGTATGCCCCAACCCTCTGCGCCACCACTGAAGAGAAAGAACAGTTCTACCATGCACTGGACGAAGCGTTATCCAAGATCCCCAGAAGTAACGCTCTTTATCTCCTTGGAGACTTCAACGCAAGAGTAGGAGCCGACCACATGGCCTAGCCCACCTGCCTCGGAAACTTTGGGAGAGGAAAGATCAATGAGAATGGTCAGCGACTGCTTGAGCTTTTGTGTCACCACGGCCTGTGCGTGACAAACACATTCTTCAAGTGCAAAGAGATCCACCAGGTGTCATGGAGGCACCCCCGCTCCCGCCACTGGCACCAGCTTGACCTCGTCATCACCAGAAGAACGGATATTGGCAGCACCCTCCTCACCCGCAGCTACCACAGTGCAGACTGCGACACGGACCATGCCCTCGTGGTAAGCAAGGTGCGCATAATGCCGTAGAGGTTGCACCACTCCAAGATGAAGGGTTGCCCACGCATCAACACCAGTTGTGCCAGCAACCCAGTTAAGACCCAGCAATTCATCAACAGGATGGAAGATGCACTCGGCGAGGGAATGGCGGCAGATGACATTAGCGAATCCAATTGGCCACGTCTCCGCGACGCCATATACAACTCCGCCATTATTGCTTACGGGAAGAAAGAGCGGAAGAACGCTGACTGGTACGAGGCTCACTGGGAAGAAATGGAACCCGTGATCGAGGCTAAGAGGAAGGCCCTACTGGCTTACAAGGCCACGCCCACTCCCAGTACACTTCAAGCTCTACGGACTGCCAGGAACAAAGTCCAGAAGACCGCCCGCCACTGTGTCAACACCTATTGGCTAAACCTGTGCAGAAGCATCCAGGAAGCCGCCGATATAGGCAACGCACGAGGAATGTATGAGGGTATCAAGAAGGCAACAGGCCCAATCCCCTCCAAGATCGCCCCCCTTAAGTCCAAGACAGGTGAGGTCATCACTGACCAGGAACAGCAAATGCGGCGGTGGACCGAGCACTACCTCAAGCTGTACGCGACGAGGAACACCGTAACAGACACTGCTCTTAACGCCATCCCAGACCTACCAGTCATGGAGGAGCTAGACACCCCACCTACTGCGGCAGAGCTCGGCAAAGCCATCGACCGCCTCGCTTGCGGGAAAGCACCAGGAAGCGACGGAATCCCTCCAGAAATCCTAAAGAGCGGGAAACCAGTCCTGCTACAGCCGCTCCACCATCTACTCTGTCTCTGCTGGAAGGAGGGTTACATCCCCCAGGATATGAGAGACGCCAACATTATCACCATGTACAAGAACAAAGGAGACTGCAGCGACTGCAACAACTACCGGGGCATCTCTCTCCTCAGCGTCGTCGGCAAAGTATTCGCCCGGGTCGCTCTTGCCCGCCTGCAGACCCTTGCTTCCCGCGTCTACCCAGAGTCCCAGTGTGGCTTCAGAGCTGGCCGATCAACAGTGGACATGATCTTCTCCCTACGCCAGCTGCAGGAGAAGTGTCATGAGCAGCATAAACCACTCTACCTCGCCTTTATCGACCTCACGAAAGCGTTTGATCTGGTCAGTCGAAGCGGACTCTTCAGCTTGCTACGGAAGATTGGCTGTCCACCACATCTGCTTGCTGTGGTCATGTCCTTTCACGACAACATGCACAGCACGGTGTCCTACAATGGCGCAACCTCTGAGGCCTTCCCAGTCAGCAGCGGAGTAAAGCAGGGCTGCGTCCTCGCGCCTACGCTGTTCGGAATCTTCTTCTCCATGCTCCTCCAATACGCCTTTAAGGACTGCAGCGAGGGTGTCTTCATTCACACCAGATCCGATGGCAAGCTCTACAACCTGGCCCGTCTACGAGCCAAGACCAAAGTCAAAGAGGTGCTCATCCGTGAGATGTTCTTCGCCGACGACACAGCCTTGACATCACACTCCGAAGAGGGACTCCAGCAGCTAGTCACTTGCCTTTCCCACGCATGCAAGGAGTTCGGACTAGCCATCAGCCTGACGAAGACGAATGTTATGGCTCAAGGCACGGGGACTCCCCCATGCATCACCATCGACGGATACATCCTGGAGGTTGTCAACGATTTCACTTACCTCGGGTCCACCATCTCGGGCTCTCTGTCAGTCGACTTGGAGGTCAATTGGAGAATCGCCAGGGCAGCCACAGTTATGGCCAAACTGAACTGGCGAGCGTGGAACAATTCCAGCCTCACTGAGAAAACCAGACTGCGCATCTACCAAGCCTGCGTACTCAGCACTCTCCTCTATGGCAGCGAGACGTGGACCACCTACGCAAGGCACGAAAGGAAACTCAACAGCTTCCACATGAGGTGCCTGCGACGCGTCCTGCATGTCGCCTGGCAGGATAAGGTCCCCAACACCGAGGCGCTGAAGCGAGCCAACATGAGCAGTTTGCATGCAGTTCTTAGTGAGAGACGCCTCAGGTGGCTCGGCCATGTCAAAAGAATGGATGCAGGCCGTATTCCCAAAGACCTCCTCTACGGCGAGCTAGCAGAAGGCCAGAGGATGACAGGGCGCCCAAAACTGCGGTTCAAAGACATCTGCAAAAAGGATATGACACAATGCTCCATCAATCTCAACACATGGGAAGTTCAAACAGACGACTGCCTAGCCTGGAGGCTCACGGTCAGGCAAGGTACGTCACGCGCAGAGGCTGCGCGCAACGAGGAGGCGGTCCAGAAAAGATCGAGGCGGAAGTAGCGTCAACAGCAGCAACAACAGTCATCTGCCTTCACCTGTAACAAGTGCGGCAGGGATTGTCACTCCCGAGTCGGACTGCACAGCCATTCTCGGCGGTGCAGATAGACTCTCAAGAAGCTACGCCATCGTCTCTCGAGACGGACGGCTGCCGATGACGATGATTGGTAATACTGAAGAGGTACGAAGAGGAATCCTCCCATCTTGATTTTGCTATACTTTCTTTCCAGTTGCTTTTATTCACATATATCATTTACCCCTTAGAGGTCATAAGTGTGTACAATTTTGTATTCTCCCTTTTAATTTATCATTATAGTGTAATAATATTATTATAGTGTAAAAATTATAAATATAACTTGAATGTCTGCCTAATATTCCATTATATGAAATGGAATTATTACTTAAGCATTTATTGGTAGACAGGTATTTTGTTTCCTATTTTCACTCACAAATATTGTTGTCATGAAGCTCTTTATTGAGAGGTATTGGCCCTCCACTCTCATTGATTCCTTAGAATTCTTCCTAGACATGGAATTGATGCGGTGATGGGTTTTAGGGGTTTTTCCTTCTTCTAGCAAACTGCTCTCCAGAAAGGGTGCTATTAGAGTGTATGGGGCTCTTTTGACACACTGTGTTCCCTTCCACTTTTCAGCTGCTTGCTGGCTCCAGGAGGCAGGGAAGAGACCATAGTGAGACCCAGTCCTTAGGACAAGCCAAGGCACCAAATCTGCAGGATGCAGCCACAAAGGTAAAACTTTCACTTCCCCTCCTTGCTCTCCCTGCTGCCTCCTGCCCAACTCCTTCCCCTCCCTTCCCCTCCTCTGCCTCCTCTCATGTGTGTATCAGAGCTATTGTCTTCCATCCTGAGTCCCCAACCAAGCCTGACATGCCCTATATTTCCTGCTGACATTCCTTCATGTGAAACCAAAAATTCAGATCTCCCCAAAACACACACACACACAGAGGAGGGTGCAGCCACCTTTACCTAGGACTGCTCCCTCCCTGCTGGGCACTGCTCCAGGCAGTCCATGACAGAGTTGGAATGCCTGGGAAGCAAGCGCCTGATTCAGCCTTCTTGCGGTGCAGTTGGGGAAAGTGAGTCCTAGGGGGAGCAGGGGCTTGCTCCAACTACACAGAATAGCTATGTCACACAGGAGCAGGTCCCACACCCCTGGGTTCCAGGTGCAAGGTCTTCCCAGTGTTCAGTTCATTCCAACTGAACCAGCTTTTATTCGGGAATTTTCACATCACAGACACTACGATGTCCATGGACACAGCCCTTCTGTGGGTCAAATCCTGCACATCACTCATGCCCACACCACACTGCTCATAGGAAGAAGCTTCTGTGCACGTGAGGTTGTCTGATGAGAGGGGACAGGATGGCTTCTCTAACAGAACCCACTTTCCTTGGCCTCTATGACCATAGCATGTCCTTGTACCAATTCAATCTTCTTTGCACCACTGACTGTAATGTTTACTTTCCATTTTCCGGAGGAGCTGGGAGAGCCACTGGGAGGAATGTGTGATAAGCTGGGGCAGAACTTCGCGGTGGAGCGCCCAGAGTGGGCCTGCACTGAGCAGGGCCACCCTGATGTGCTGTATTGAGGGATGGGGGGAGGGTAATAAGCTTGCACATGAAAGACAGTGGAACCCATAATGGCATATGGGGAAACATCTGCTGGGTTAGATCCATGGTTCTCTCCTGGACACAATTTTGCACTCCCTTCTCCTTCTGGAAACATTTGGCAATGTCTGGAGACATTTTTGGTTGTTACAGCTCAGGGAGCTGGCAACTGGTGAGCAGAGGCCAGGAGTGCTGCGACTAAACATCTTGTGAGGCACAGGATAGCCCTCTGCAATAAAAAATTCTGCAGCCAGAAGTGTCAGTAGTGTTGAGGTAGAGAAACCTTGGGCTCTGTTCACAGGGGAGGGAGCTGCACTGCCTGGCAGCACATTTGACATCCAGTCTCCGTCACAAGAGAAGAGAGAGGGTGCTGGACAGACCATGAGACAGGTCCGAGAATACACAGAGCTGGTATTGGGGAGAGGAAATCTTTCAAAAATCTGAGCACCAAGAGAGTGGGGCAGTTATCTGATGGAAATAACTCAGAATTGGGACCTACAACCCAACCCCAGCTCTGCAATCCAATCCCACAGAGCAAAATCCTTAGCTCCCCCAAGCTTTGTTTACTTCATTTATGAAACTTGAATGGCAATATTTTTTCCATGGGACATTTCAAAGAATATGGCACAAAGTAGATGCTCATTAGTATTAACCACTCATCTTCCATCATCCACTCACTCGCCCTCTCTCTCTCTCTTACACACACACACACACACACACACACACACACACACACACATACACACACACCCCACTGAAATTAAGAAGGAGCTATAGAAATATGATCAATGAGGATTCTGAATTTAGAATCTGGGTAATTATAGGTAAGAGACTAGCAATCCTCTACGCAAAGGCATACAGGTCTTCCTATATGCCATCTGTGTGGAACACAAGAATAGGGTGGGAGAGCCAGAATACTACACAAGAATAAAATATAAACACAAAAAGACAAAGGAAAAAAATTCCGTAGTGAGATAGATTATAAGTTAATGTGTATCCCCTAATATCTGATAGTTCTGATTAGTGTGGTTCTTAATATATAATTGAGTGACCTGGTCAGTAAGGTGCATAGTTGTCATCTTGTCCTGTGGGTTCAGTCACCCCAGTTAATCCTTGTGTTGACTTCATAAAGTTCTTACCATATATTACTATCAATCACATCTAAAAAGGGCAGATGCCACTGCTGAAAACAGTCAAGTCTGGGTCGCTAATGGCGGGCCGATTTAAGAAGTAATCCTCCTTATGCCTGAGCCTTTACTTAGGCTTGTTTCTGCCTGGATGTGGATTAACACTTTTATACAAGTTCCTTCCAAATGCAATTAAAGTTTACAGAAGCTTGAAAGTTTGCTGTTTCTAAGAACTGGATCAACTTGGGGTTTTACCTCTCTGAGAATCTAAGAAAGCTCAGATTAAATAACGTTTCAATGCATTTACATTAAAAGAAATAATTCATAGCATTTTCCAGTTGTTAATCATAATGCAGAAGAAAAGACCTCCTTAACTGGGGATTAACTCTGCTGGGTTCAAATTTTATCTCTCTAAACTCTGTTCCAGCTCTGACTTTCTCTGCTTTAAAGAACTAATGACACCTCTACTGTCTCTCTCAGATGTTTTTCTCTTACACACATATGCTCTCCTATTATGTGGCAGGGACTTGGCCGCATATGAGATACCTGGGACTCCTCTCTGGTAAGCCTGATGTACTGCTTTGTACTTTACTGATGACGGAGGTGATATCACATGGAAAATTCCAATAAGACCTCCCCCATGGTAGGATTTATTCTCCTGGGCCTCTCAGCCTACCCAAAGCTGGAGAAAATATTCTTTGTGCTGATCCTGCTGATGTACCTGGTGATCCTGCTGGGCAATGGGCTCCTCATCCTGGTGACTGTCCTTGACTCCAATCTGCACACGCCCATGTACTTCTTCCTGGGGAACCTCTCCTTCCTGGACATCTGCTACACAACCTCCTCAGTCCCTCTGGCCCTGGATGGCTTCCTGACCCCTCAGTAAACCATCTCCGTCTCAGCCTGTGGCGTGCAGATGTTTCTCTCGTTTGCCATGGCAGGGACAGAGTGTGTGCTCCTGAGCATGATGGCATTCGATCGCTACGTGGCCATCTGCAATCCTCTTAGATACCCCATGATCATGAGTAAGGCTGCCTACATGCCCATGGCTGCTGGCTCCTGGGCTATTGGTGGTGCTGCTTCTATGGTACACACAACCTTGACAATTCAGCTGCCCTTCTGTGGGGACAACATCATCAACCACATCACCTGTGAGATCCTGGCTGTCCTGAAGTTGGCCTATGCTGACATCTCCATCAATGTGATCAGCCTGGGGGTGACAAATGTGATCTTCTTGGTGGTCCCAGTTCTATTCATCTCCTTCTCTTATGTGCTCATCGTCATTACCATCCTGAGGATCCCCTCAGCTGAGGGGAGAAAAAAGGCCTTCTCTACCTGCTCTGCCCACCTTACTGTGGTAGTCATATTCTATGGGACCTTATTTTTCATGTATGGGAAGCCCAAGTCTAAGAATGCCCTGGGAGCAGACGAGCAGGACCTTTCAGACAAGCTCATCCCCCTCTTTTATGGGGTGGTGACCCCCATGCTCAACCCCATCATCTACAGCCTCAGGAACAAGGACGTGAAGGCTGCTGTGAGGAACCTTGTGGCTCAGAAACACATCAGCTAGTGATGAAGGAGGGGCCCTCTGTTGCTCTCACTCCTGTGAAAGTAAGGACTCCCGTCATTATAGCTGCCATTTCAAGCCAAATCAAGTTAACTGGAATGGTTTCTCACTCCTAAGCTCATTTTCAGGGAATGCTTAACTTTTGCAAGTGTATATCCTGAATTTTGGTCATTTGTCTGACAGCTTGAGAAGATGCCAGACAATAATACTCTAACTGAATGTATGAAGGCATTCTGGATACATGGTGAAACCAGGGAGACAGGAACCATTCCAGCAAGTTGAATGGCCCTCACTGCGTCTATGCTGTAGAGTGAGTGCAGGAAAGTGAGCTGGCTCTCACGGCAATGTTGCCACCCCAACTAGATTCACCAAGAGAGTCAGAGGAATGCAAAGAAAGTGAAAACTCTTACTTTGGGCTTTTGTTTATTTAAGTCAGTTTGCCTGAAGTGTTAAAAAGAGACAAAGTCTCCATATACAGGTTTTTGGTGGGAATAATCTCTTGATAAACTGAATTTCTTTTCAATGATGTAAAAAATTGATGCTATTTTTTTCTTGATGCATTGTGCATTATGAAACACTGCTAGTAAAGTAATTAAAATCAAGGTGTATAGTGTGAAATTGATATTATCACTTGTAGCAATTCCCAACAGAAAAGCTAGTATTCTGTTAGCTAATAATTTGCATTCTGAAAAAAAAAATAGGTGCTAGGAAGGGAGGAGAGAGGGAAGGACTAAGGGAAGGAAGGAAAGAGAGAAAGAGGAAGGAAGTAAAGAAAAAGAAAAGGAAAGAAAAAAAGAAAAGAGAAAGAGAAAGATACATAGTGACTAAATCTGTTTGAAGACTTTGGGAGCTAAAGTTTGACAGGTCTCTTTGCTCCAGGAGTTCTCAGAGCCTTTAGCATGCTAAAGTACACCGTGAATGTCCAGTATATATAAAGTCTGTAGCATTTCCTCAATCTCCATAGTTCAGCACAATAAAAATGGGGAGCATTTTCTTACCTATTTTTAAATTATGACCTTGGGGCCGGTGCTTAGCCTTCTTCCTCCTATTTATTCACATTTTAAAACTTAGCCACCTGGTTTCCCCTCAGGACTTCCAGCCAAGGTGGAGGCTTAGACAGACATGCTTGGTCTCCCTCTACAACTAGAAAGGAATACAACGACCTCAAAACAAAAGATAACCAGAAATTCCAGAAAATAAAACTACATGGAAGCCCAATGTATGAAGTTATAAACCAGCGGTGCTCATCCGGATGGGTAGGAGGGGCAAAATCAGAACTGGAACGGAAAGGTCGGGCGTGCTGTTTGTGGTAGCTCCGGGGATAGTGGCAGGGGGAGCTATCCCGGCTGCAGTCGAGTCCCGGCAGCTCGCTACCCCAACACTGGGAAAGGCAGCCCCCCTCCCATTGCCTCGGAGGGAGAGGCCCAGAGGGCGGGATGACAAATCCCAGTCTCCCAGCGGAGAATAACGGCAGGAATTTATCTTGGACTGCCACCCCCCACACAAAGTGCCACAGAGCAGTGAAAAACGTTGCGGACTGCCGCCGGTCACCGGGTAGTGATGAGTACATGGGGCTCCACCCCCTACAGCCTGCCCAGGAAGCAAAGCAAAACACAAATCTGACAAAATGAAGCAGACAACGATTGAAATCTCAGTGACGCAGCTCACCAGGCAGCAGATGAGGAACCTGACAGATGAACAAATAGGAAACCTTTCAGAGGCTCAGTTCAGAGCTATAGTCATAAGGTGGCTTACAGAATTAACAAAAGATATTGAACAAGACAGGGAAGGAATGAAAGCCACTCATACTGAAACAAACAAAAACACATACGAGACAAGTGGTGAGGAAATAAAATCCAGAGATCAAATCAACAAAGCGGAAAATAAGGAAGGAACAAACAGTCAACCAGAGCAGAAAGAGGAAACAAAAAGTAAGGAAAGTGAAGAGAGGATCAGAAGCCTCCAGGACAGCTATAAGAGACCGAATATTCGGATTATAGGATTGCCAGAGGGCGAAGAAGAACTAGAAATTGAAAAATTATGTGAAAAAATAATGAAGCAGAACTTCTCTCACTTGGGGAAGGAAATAGACTTATAGGTCCAGGAAGCACAGAGAGTTCCAGACAAACTGGACCCAGGCAGAACCACTCCAAGACACATTAATCTAATTGTCAAAAATTAAAGATAAAGAGAGAATCTTAAAAGCAGCAAGAGAGAAGAAAAGAATCATGTACAAAGGGGTCCCAATTAGATTATCAGCTGATTTCTTAAGGGAGATCCTGCAGGCAAGAAGGGACTGGCAAGAAATATTCAAAGTAATGAAAATCAAAAACCTACAGCCACGAATACTCTATCCAGCGAAACTGTCATTCAGAATAGAAGGGCAGAGAAAATGCTTCCAGGATAAAATAAAACTGAAGGAGTTCATTAGATCCAAACTACTATTATATGAGATGTTAAAGGGACTGGTTTAGAAGAAGGAGGATCAAAATTATGAACATTAAAATGAAAATTGCATCACAAGAACCAACAACAGAAGCTAGGGAATTGAAACAAAGGCAAACTAAAAAGCCAACGAGAGTGGGAAAAGATCTATAGGTATGGGGAACATACTGGGGGGAGGTCAGCCGGGAAGGGGAAGAGGGAGAGGGCGGGAGATGGTACAGGAATTAAGAAGCATAGTAGGAGGGAATGGAATAGACAGGAAGAGGTTGAGAAGAACTATATGCACAGCCAATGGGCATGGACTAAAAGTGGCGGACAACTGGAGGAAGGGGGGCCACTGGGTGGAGGGGAGCAGAGGGAAGGGAAATTGGGACAACTGTAACAGCAAAATCAATAAAACATATTTTAAAAATAAACAAATAAATAAATAAAAACTTAGCCACCTGATTTTACATGAAAGAAATAAGATACTCTAAATAAATGCTTTGTAAATGATAAGCACAACAGAAATGTAAGGTATTATTAGTAGTATAAGAATGCTAGACAGTGCTTTGTGCCATGTAAAAAAGAGCAAGACACAGTTCCTGTCTAGAACAATAGACATGAAAGATAGAATGATTCAGAGATGGCAGTGGATGAACAAAAGCAGTTTTATGGCGAGTTATATTAAATCCTGAGACTATCAGAAAACATTTAGAAAGAGAATTAAGAAAGTGAATCCAATTTTGAGAACAGATCTTGGAAATTTTTGCTTCAAGTGACATTAGGTTTTCTTATATTTATTAAAGATGAACTTCATGAAATAAGGATGCACATTTTGTTAATAAAATTTCACTTTATCTTAGTCATGTTCCTAATTTCTACTTTGCACCAGGAAAGAAACAATCTTGCTAGTGCATATATATGGGAGCGACACCTAGCGGCCATTCAAACAAACTTCAGGCACTTGTGGAGCCCTGTAATACCATTGTTATGAGAGGCTTCAGATTTCTTGCTCAACCCCATTTATGTGATACATGGGATTCCCTTCCAACATCCCTGACCCCATTCATTCAGTACCTGCTTGGACACCTACAGTGACAAAGAATTCAATATTTCCAGATTCTAGCTGTTTTATTTAGCCACACTAGCACATTCTACTTTGAATTATGTTAATATATATACTCTACTACCTTCTGCCATTCAGTTATAATTTAGCTTTGTGCCTCTACATGAAATGCATCTAATTTATTTCCTTATGGTATATGAAGTTAGTTCTTCTGGTCCCCTGAATCCATTCCCCTCCAGCCTAAAGAGCCCCATTCCTTCCTCCTGTGCTAAAATCACCCAACATTACCCAACTGGCAGGTACTGAATGTGTCTAGAGCATCATCTAGTTTACTCCAGCAACGGGAAGAACGTATTTCTAAAAATACTGGGGGAATAATAATGGCACTGCTAAGCTAACTATGTCTCTCCCAAGGTACCTGAGACCAGACTGGTACAGAAAAACACTTTTGAATGTGCCCATCCACTTTTTCCCTCTCAGTAATGGCAGCCATATCCTTTTAATCACAAATTACATGATCCTGAATTGTTAAGTTAGAAATCACATTAATCATTTTCTCTAGGAACAATGGCTATCCCCACTCCCACCCTCCAAGTTCCCATTCCTTGCCTTTCAAAGTCAGGGACCTTGATCTCAAAAAGATCAAGATGCAGTAACAGGAACAAGGACAGCAAGACTGAGGACATTTCTCATTGACCTAGGTCATCAGTCTTTCTTTAAAAAGTATTGTTATAGGACCATAAAATATAGGAATCCATTCCTAAACCCCCCAAATGAAAATGACCAGAATGAATGAACTCTTTTGCGGGACAGGAATACTATTGTGTTATTCCACTTATTCTAATGTATTATTTCAACTTCACATGTTCTGGGTCAGTTATTTTTCAGGCTTTTATTCAATGACTAAAACCCCTATGAAACCTTTAAGCTGAAACTCCAAATATAAAGTGGATCTTCTTTGGTGGAAGCAGGGAGTGGGGGTGGGGGCAGAATGGACGTGGCAGGTGGTGGATGGGTAGGGTTGTACCAGCTCAGACTGCCCTTCATCTCCACCCTCCAAGAGTTCACCAATCCAGAGTCACCACCTAACTAGAGTGGGATCCATACCATTGTTGCCAGAAAATCAGAAAATTTTAATAAGAATATTTTTGTTCCATACTTAGAAATAAATTTTAGAATCTTGGGGAAAACATATTCTAAGAAAAAAATATATTACACAGTTAATCATTAAAAAGATAGACAACCTAAAGACACCAACCACCCAGAAAGAAATTGAGAAATTGTCATGCCAGGCCCAGAGTGTTTCACAGATGAATGTCATTAAATATTCTGGGAACAGAAGGTTTTAATACTGTTCAAATAATTACAGAGCATACAGCGATAATGATAGCTTCCAAATTCCTTTAACCAAGCCAGCATAACACTGATGCCGAATCGTGAAAAACATGACAAAGAAGGTACAATGGAGAAAACCAGAGACCCATATCACTTTTGTATGAATGTGTGTGTGTGTGTGTGCATACATATATAATAGAGTTCAGCAACATGTTAAAAGAACAGTACAGGGTGGAGCAAAAGTAGGTTTACACTTGTGAGTATGCAAAACACAGAGTTTATTCTTGTATTATTAATTATTGTATTATTTTCAAAATGAACGACTGTAAACCTACTTTGCCCCACCCTGTATACTGTATCCAGATATTTATTTCAAATATGTAAAGGTGGAACAATTTAAGGATATCTGCTAGGATAATTCATCAATTTACAGGGCAAGGGAGGAAAAAGGTAATAATTCCAACAGATTCCCCAAAGTTATTTGAAAAATTTAAAAATCAATTTCTTAGTTTCATGAAATTTCTATTTGTTTGTTTTTTGAATTGGTGTCAGCCCTGGCTAGGTGGCTCAGCTGGTTAAAGCATCATTCTGTACACTGATCAGTGTTTCTCACATTAATGTTTCTCTCTCTCTCTCTCTCTCTTCCTCTCCCTCTCTAGATCAATAAATATACCCTAAGGTAAGGATTAAAATAAATAAATAAACAAATAAATAGTGATGTCAATGTAGCTCCCTGTTCTCTCAAAATATTCTACTATAATGCTCTGGCTGCTGTGGCTCAGTGGATTGAGTGTCGGCCTGCAAGCCAAGTGTCACTGGTTCAATTCCCAGTCAGGGCACATGACTAGGTTGCACGTCAGGTCCCCAGTTGGGGGCGCAAGTGAGAGGCAACCACACAGTGATGTTTCTCTCCCTCTCTTTCTCCTTTCCCCTCTCTCTAAAAACATATAAATAAATAAACAAACAAATATCCTACTATACTCACCCTTCTTACTGTGATTTTGTGAGATGATACAACGCCTATGTGATGAGATGAAGTAAGAGGAACAATGCAGGCACTGTGGCGTAGTGCTAGGTTACTATGGCCTTTCTGACCAAACTTCAGAAGGGGGATCAATCATCTGTTTTTGAAATTTTTGAGAGTGTGTGGGTTCTTTACCTTGTACACTACACCTGGCTTTAGCATGTGCCCTGCAGCGTCGCCACATAGTACCAGAGTTAATCTGCCCTTCCATGATTTATGCCCTGGTGCCTCCTTTGTACTTTAATGACTGTAGGTTCTGTTGAGAATCTTCTTCCAGAAGAGCCTGGTTTTGTAACAATTATAGACTTGCTTTGGATGCTATCCTGTCTCCTTAGTCAACTTCAACTGTACAGGAAATGTGGCAGCAACTTCATTAGCAGATGCAGCCTCTCCAGTAATTTTTATATTGTTCAGTCCAAACCTATTCCTAAATCTGTGGAACTATCCCTTACTTGCAGTGAAGACGTAAGGGGATTCCTTGCTGAAGTCTCTGTATAGGCTCAGTGGTCTCTGGCACAACACATCATTGTGAATTGGAACTTGTTTTCTTCCACCCATAAATGCAATGCCTTTCCCATTTTAACTAAACACATTGCTCACTCTGGCTGTCATTTTTGCAGTTTGAGGTTCAACAGCAAAATAGCAATAACTGTTGTTGTCCTTCTTTATGATTTCATCCATCAGAGATGTGTTTTTACCATTAATCTTAGCAACTTCAGCATGCTATTGTTTCTTTCCTTAAGCAAAAAACTTCCACCTTTTCACTTAAAGGAAAACTTCATGGTCTCTCTTAGGCGTATCCAAACTGCCAGCATCATTACCTTTGTGCTTTGGGGGCCATTACTAAGTAAAATAAGGGTTATTCGAACACAAGCACTGCAAACTGAGACAGTCCCTCTGATACCTGAGTTAGCAACTAAGCGTCTAACAGACAGGGACCACGTGAGTACGCCGGACAACGGGATGACTCACATCCCAGGGTGAGATGAGGTGAGAGGAACAAGATTTCATCACACTACTCAGAAGGGAACACAATTTAAAACTTATGAATTATTTTTGAAAATTTTCACTTAATATTTTTAGACTGTAGTTGACTGAGGGTAGCTGAAACCACAGATAAGGGAAAGGACCACTAAACTCAGCTTTACGATGCTCGAACTCCAAACGCTATTTCTCTTTTGCCAGCTGGCTCCGGAAGGGCGCTGCCAGCAGGGGGTGCTAGAGGGAGAGTGGAACGCTGGGGCTGGGGGAGGGACTTGTTCCTTCCCGTTCCTTCCGGTTCCTGCCCATGTTTCCCCGCAATGCCCTCGAGTGAGGCCCAGGAGCAGCAGCAGTGTGTCCCACGTCCGCGGGGTCAGTGTCCTGCATCCTTCCACGTTCTCAGAACCAGGGGCAACGTCCCGGGTTTCAGTTCCATAAGGCCCCTTCCCAAACACCAAGATAAATTCCGGAGGAATTGAAGATTAAAATACAAACAATAAAAAAAAAAAGGTTCTGGATGAGAGAGAAGGGTGGGGATGATTCTGAAAAATGGCAGTTATTTTTTCTGTAGAATCTACGACCCAATTCCCATCCGACTAGCTCTGTTCTCCTAAAAACAAGCAGCTGCCCGGGCTCAAAGGGTGTGGGCGGGGCTGTGGCTCAGTTAAGGCCTAAAAGATGGAACTGGCGCAGGAATTTTTCTCCTCTGTGCAAAGAGATCCTGGAGACAAGCATCAGAGTCGTGTGTGGGGCAGAAAAGAGGAGGAACACTGTGGTATCTAGGGTCGCTGGAAGAGCCGGGGTGCGGAGGAAAGGTCTCTCTGCCCAGAGCGCAGGATGCCGCAGGTTTTACTAGCCTTTGCAGCTCAGGGCCTGTTGAAGGATTCTGCTGACGGCTGCCACCCCAGTCCACTGGGGCAGATTACAGGGCAGAGTACCGACGTCGGGGCACCAGGAGCCAGAGAGCAGAGCAAACAGAACCCAGGGATGGAACTGAACCGCTGGACGAACAAGAACACTCCAGGTGGTTCAAGTCAAGCACAAAAAAGTCTTTCTGGTGGAAGGCAGATTGGACACTTGTGCATTATGGGGTTTGGAAGAAAAAACATGATGTGATGCAATTGGAAGAGAATGCAAAATCAAAGGAAAGCGGGGTGGGGCGTGAGGAAGAAGGACTTGAAAGTGTTCAGAAAAGGAAATGCCAGCATTTGAATCCAATCTGCTCAACTCTGAAGCCCACGCCCTTGGGGCCCTAGCAGTACTTAGCTAGGCTTCCAGGATAAGGACGAGGAGAGACCCAGGCGGCATTCAAGAGATTTCAGAAAGAAAAAAAATTAAAAGGGAAGTTAAGCGCCATTCTGTTCTTTCTCCCAGAGGGCCTTTCACTGCCCAACACGATTCAGTTCCTCCTTTAACAAAACAGAGACTTAGGCTGCCTGGCAGACAGGCGGGCCTCAGTCCTACTTCTCCGGAAGTCACCAGGTAAATGCCACTTCAGAATACCATGTAGCAGCTTCGTGGAAGCACTAAAACTTTCAGCCCACACACATCCTGTGTCCTTCAAGTCTCTCAGAAAGAAAACATGGGGAGAATTTAGGCCCAGGGCCCTGGCAAAAAGGCTAGGGTGTGGCAAAGGCTTGTCTCCAGTCTTGGCTCTCACCAGGCTTCATAAGGATTCAGCTCAGTTACTAAGTGTGCACCCCTATACAGATTTTTGGTTTGCTGCCTCTTCCTGAACAACCCCCCCCCCCCCCCAGCTACACATAAAGACAGTTCAGTAATGACTTGCTGCCCTTCTGGCTTTGAAAGGTTATACAACTTTTCAGATCATGAGTTTTCCCCTATATAACCATGTTTTCACCCAACAACACATGCCACAAGAAGCAATATTTTAACTTAATGGTTTTAGGTAAAGATACACTCACTAGCTTATTACTCAGCACAGCAGTTTCAAGTTGGGAAATATTATATGGAGCAAATAGGAATTACTTGTCAGATAGAGAGGAACCCAAAACATCTTGCCAAGTGAAAGGATGGAAAAGGCAGGCAGCTTCTTCTGTGACTCTTTAGTGGACTGTGCACACATGCTATTTTTTATATGTTTTGAAGCATTCGTGTATTTTTATTCTGTTGTTCTAAAAGTATTTTCTGTGACATAATTTTATTTATGGTGGAGTTTGAATCCAAGATTAACATGAATCCCCAAAATGTTGAAATATCGTAGAAGAAAATAGTGCAAAAAGAAGACTGCTCCTCCCAAAGAATCTGTTTCCCATCAGCTCACCCACTTTGGCAAGTACTATGAACTTTATTATATTACATTTTACATACAAACCCTATTTTCTAATCGCTATTTTGTTACACTTGTTTTAATTGTTTAATTATTATTATTTTGTATCTGTGAGTACTATTAGGGTTTATTGGGTCGAATGAAATGCATCATAATTTTTTCCATTAAAATCAATAGAAAAATTTTTTTCATCTAATGACTTTCTCCCCTTAGCAATAACATTTTCAGGAAAGAATTGACATCTTTTTTTCTTTTTAGGATTTTATTTGTTTATTTTTAGAGAGTAGAAGGGAGGGAGAAAAAGAGGGAGAGAAATATGGATGCAAGAGAGAAACATCAATTGGTTACTTCTTGTACACACCCCAACCAGGAACCAAACCTGCAACCCAAGCATGTGCCCCGACCAGGAATCGAACCAGTGACCTTTTGCTTTGTGTGACATTGCCCAACCAACTGAGCCACACCATTCAGGTTGACAGCTGACATCTTTAAGGATAGGTGTTTTTTTGTTGTTTGTTTTGTTTTGTTTTTTGGATTATCATTGTTCTCTGCAGAGTAAAAATGAAGTTACATTGCCTCATAGAGCTCATGGCTACTATCTTGGAAACCAGCTGAAGCAGCTGGAAAATTTAAGTCCTTGGGATTCATTGCACCTGTCCCTATTCCTTGCTGTAGACCAAAGACAACATTCTCAACATGTGGAGTTTGTGATCCTAAGGACCAAAGTTTGGCCTCTTACCACTAAGAGGCAATGACTAGAAACCCATTGACTAAGGCCCATGATGACTCAAATAAACATAAAGAAATGGGTAAGTAAGAGTGAGGATTAAATTTAACTAAATATAGCAGAGCCTCACAGTAATACTGCTTATGCAAGACAGCAGTTTATTTCTCTGCCTTGTGTAGGTCTGCAAAAGTAGGTAATACAGGGATGTTGTAGGATCACTCAATTCCTCTACATCTCCAGGAACTCAAACTTGTTCTAGTTTATTGCTTTACCATCCAAATGGTGTGGTCCTTATCCTTACAGTCCAAGACTGCAGCTAGAGCTCCAGCTCTCACACCATGTACAAGCACTTGGGGGGAAAGAGTGACAAAAAGGAAGGGGGGTGTGATGGTTAATTTCACATGTCAACTTGATTGGCTACAGGATGCCCAGGTTAAATAAACATCATATGTAGGTGTGTCTTTGAGGGTGTTTCCAAATGAGATTAGCATTTGAATCTGTGAATTTAATAAAACAGATTGCCCTTCCCAGTGTGAACTAGCATCCAACCTGTTGAGGGCCTGAATAGAACAAAAGGTGGAGGAAGGAGGAATTCACTGGGATATCTCATCTTATCTTCTGCTGACTCATAAAGGGGTTTATACTATTTCTTCCCCTGGTGCTCAGGCCTTTGGACTCAGGCTGAGTCTCCTGGATTGTGGCATTTCCCAGCCTTTACAATTGTGGGAGCCAGTTTCTTATATTAATTCACACACACACAGCTACATACACCGTTGGTTCTCTGTCTCTAGAAAATCCTGACTAATACAAAGGGCATATGCCAGTTGTCCTGGAAGAAAGGTTTCTAGAAGTTGTCACACTAGTGTAATAGCATAAAAATCACTTTGGAGCAGAAATGGCTTCCCCAATAATGAAACATTCCTCCACTTCACCAGCTCTTGCGAATTGTCCTCAAAGTGCATAGCTGAATCTTCTGGCAGAAAATTCCAAGTCTCAAGAAGCAACTGGGCCTGATGCTTTAATTAATCCAATTTTACCAAACTCGAGAACATGCAAGGGGGCTACAGACACCACCAAGAGGTGTTCAAAGCTGGTTCACCATCCATCTGAAAATACTGAGGATTGATAACATTTTGATTTACCCCACAGGTGTTAAATGTCTATAGTTATAATGTAGGGTATTAAATGGGTACTAGACTTCTTGGAATGATCACTTATAATTTATATAAATGTCAATCACTATATTGTACACCTGAAAGTAATATAATATTGTATGTCAACTGTAATTGAAATTTAAAATAAAATTTTTATGTCTATAGTTATGGCCCATAGGCTTTACTCTACCCAGATTTACAATCCAGATTTAGTTTTAGTGTTCTGTAACTCTAAAGTACCTCAGTGGTCTCTTTCAAATGCTTGTCTCTATGGGAACATAACGTTCTCACCAAAAGTCTCAGGTGACTTTACCTTCCTGCACTGTAACAGGTATGTTTGGGAGCCAACTGCTGTTTCTGCAGGCTAATCACAGGCTTCAGCATCTGAGCAACAAGGACTTGGAAGGTGCTGAGCCCTCCAAAACCCCTCTCCGGTTGGCTGCACCTTGGGATCGAACCTGCAGAGAGATACAGACACTGCAGGACAGCCGTGGGTTTGAGGCCACAGCCTTTGTCCTCCGCGCATCTGGACTGGATGGCCAGGAGACTTCATCAGCATTGCTATCCTTGCTGTTTTTTAAAAACATCAAAGCTGTTGTCACACCTTGCTTGAGGGTTTTTAATCATTCTCAATCAAATGGGATTTATGTTTTTAGTAGCCACAATTATCCTAGTTTAAGTTGCTTAAAGCAATGGTTTTATTTATTTATTTATTTATTTATTTATTTATAGTTTTAAGGGACCTTTTCAGTTTAACTGAAAAGAGTTCATGCTTCAGATTGTTTATTTTAAAAAAACAATTGACTGCCATGATTTTAACACATTGTGAGAAATCCACGTTATTTTCTGGCCAAATTTTTCAGAAAATTTAAAGGAAAACTTTAAATTTTGTGGGTTAATTACATTGGAAGCTGAGGCCGAAGAGGTTATTAGGTCTCCTAGTTGTTTTGGTTTGTTGGTTAGTTTTTACATTGAGTTTCCAACCTCTAGAAGGAAGCTTGATGTTTTAAAAAGACTTTGCATTTTTGCTAAAATCTTTAAAATGAGAGAAAACATTTTAATTGGGTCGTCTTGTCACCTGGAACCTGAGACTAGTATAGGCGGTTCAAGGCGGGTGGGCTGCGCTGCTCTATAAGGTGACCCAGGACCCATGTCTTTCCTTTTGCTCCACTCTCCCCTATTCTGTTGTTCTCATTCAAATAATCAAAGCTAGCTCACCAATGTATTTTAAACACTTCATCCCAAAGAAAGCAGGACAGGGAAGGAATAGACACGTTTTTTTGAAGGACTTGACCTGGAAGTTGAAAACATCATTTCCACTAAATTCCATTGGCTAGAGTTTAGTTACATGGCAACACTCAGAAGCAGATGGTGGTAAATACAGCATTTAGTCATGTGCTCAGTTAACATTTAGGGATTTGTATTAGTGAAAGGAGGGAATGAAAAATGGATATTGAGAAATTATTGGTCACTGCCACAATGACATTTATTTCATGAATGATTGCTAGATCATGGCTAATGGTTGACTGGATGATTGGGAATGTTTGGAAGGTGATTACTTTAGGGGATATATTGGTTTCTAAAGGATCAATTAAATTTAGGGCTGATTAGGCTTCAGGAAAGGAAAACCATTGAGTATGTCTGGATTGATGTGAATGTATTTGGTGAGGTTGATTGAATTAGTTGATAAGAACTTTGATAAGATATATAATTCCTGCTTTAATATCAAAATACAAATAATGGGTTCAGCTATAAAAGTTTGGTTATTTTGAGAAGTAACATATTTGCTTTGACAAATATTAAAAGTTTGAAGTAAAAATTTGTTATATTTATTTTTTTTAAGTATTTTATTCTATCTCCTGCCTTCCCTTGTGCATTGTATGTCAGTGTCAATATTCATTCCATTTGAGGTCCACCTGGTCTCTTAAAAAGCTAGCCACAAATAGCTCTTAATAGCACCTCTCGGAAAGACACGAAAGAAGCAAATCCGATCCTAAGTAAAATCTAGTAGCTTGCCAATTTTTTCACCACTTAGGAATTATAGGAATTTAGTCATAGAATTTGAAAATAAATTGAAGTCTCTTTTTAGCCATTTTTTGTTTTTAGTAGAGACCAAGATCCCATTCATTGCAAAATGTTTTCCTAGGCATGAATGCCTGTGTTTAATCCAGGAATAATAAATGATTGACTGTTACCCAGCAGCAGGGTGGGATGGGATTCCTGGCACCTTTTTTTAAAGAAAATGAAAAACAACTGAACAGAAATTTGTTCTTTCAACAGCTTTTCTTGGAAATGTAGATTAAAGAGATTAGAATTTTAAAAAATCCTCGTTGCAATAATTAAAAAGATGATTACACAAAGCTAGTAGTTTTAAGTCAATATAAGTTGTCTGAACTAGATGTTGCCATGAGGGGCATCAACTAACAAGGCATCTTCAGTTTATTAACTTTTTTATCTTAATGGGTTCTGAGTTCAAATGTTTTCTTTTTAAAAGTAAATATTGGCTTTTGCTAAAGCTAATTTGAAATTGAGTTTTGGCTTGAGTACGCACAGAAAAGATCACTTTTGTTGGAAGTAGCTGGGAAATCCAATGTGGGAATTTAAAAACAGTAACGTATTTTAAATTATTGCATTTCACCAAACAAGTTTCTACACTGTAGAATAAAATTTTAAATTCTTTTTAAATAAAACTTTGATGCTAGGTATCACAAAAGAAAATTTGTCTCATTTTAAAAGTGCTCTAAACCAGCAAATTTCAAACCTTTTGTCCTGATGATTAGCAAAAAGTAAAAGACATAGTATAATATCTGATGTTGATGAGAGAAATTAATACTCTGATATTCTGTTGGTGCTAATGTAATCCAGGTCCATCTTTTTTTCAATATAACACTATGATATTAGGTAGACATGCAGGATAGGGAGACTGGATAAAGAAAAGAAAATTCAACCATCTTCCAAGAGAGAAAACTAAGCGGCCTAAAAGTCAAAAATCCTGTTTCACAAGTGGAGTCCCTATGCATTTGCTGTTGGGTTGCCAGATTTAGAAAAAAATCAATCAATCAAACAAATTAAAAAACAAACCCAGACTATCCAATTCAATTTGAATTTTAGATAAACAATGAATAGTTTTTGGTATAAATATGTCTACATACTTCGGGGAAATACTTACACTTTTTAATTCATTGTTTATCTGAAATTGAAATTTTACTGGGCAACTGTGTTTTATCTCACTGACCTAATTTAATATAAGATAATAATAAGAGAGGAAAGTTTTATCTCAGGTTGTTGCTTGAAATCCTGAGTCTCCTCTTTTTGTTGTCCCTTCCCCCAGAGAATGGTTATTGCCCATCTTTGTCCCAAGAACTCTTCAGGTAGTCTCTTTATTTTGCCGTTATTTTGGGGTCTGTCTTAAAATATCTTCAAATATCCCTCGTTTATTTTCTTTTTCATTCACAAGCCTTTTCAATTTCAAGTCGCAGTGAACAGCTCCAGGTACATTCAGGAGTCCATCCTGATACCCATCTCAAAACTAGGAGCTGCTAACTTTCCCTAGGGAAGGGCATAAGAGGCCAAATCCAGAAAAGAGAACACAACTAATTAAAAGGCTAAATATTCAGGGTTGGGGATGCTGAATTGCAGAGGAACAATTGTTTCACCACTGTTGGCACCTTTAGAGGCAAGCAAACAGCCTGGAACAGACAGGTGAGGAAAAGATTCTTTCCCTACATGTAATTTACTGGAACCCGATTAGTTCGAATCTTTGGTTAGAGCCATCACCACACCTCCCACCACCACCACCCAGATCTTTAGAGGCTTAAATGGCCAGTGACAAATACAAGAAAATACAATCAAATCAATCCTTAAAAATTATATAGAAACTTGGACACTGACTTAATATTTGATGATACTAAGGACTCACTGCTAAAACATTTTGGGGTGTGATGATGGTGCTGTGGTTACTTTTTTAATAAGCCCTTATCTTTTAAATACATCTTGCCACACTTGGGAATAAAACCCCAATTCCCATACAATATGTGTCCTGTCCAACTCTTCAACCACCTCTCCCACCACTTGTCATTCCTTTCTACCCCTCCAGCCACAATGATGTCCTTCCAAGTTCCTTTATGTCACAAGACTTAGAATGTGCTTCATCCAGGTTGTCACACTGTACTCCCCTTCACATCACTCAGGTCTCGACCTGAAGGGCACCTGCACACCCACTTAAGATGGACACCCTCCCAGTACTTTCCATCTCCCTACTGCTTCATTCTTTTCCACACTTCTCATCACTACCTGAAAGATAATCTCTTCATTGGTTTGCTTGTTGACTATCTCCCCACTAGAATGTTCATTCCATAGAGGAATATCTTCATCTGTTGTGTTTGGTGCTAACATATAGTACCCAGCACAGGGCATACCACAGTGCTTAACACATAGTAGAGTTCAATAACCATTCATTATTGAATGAATGAATGAGGTAGAAATCTTTCACTATAAAGAATGTACATTACTTTCTGTCAAGACGGAGGCATAAGTAGACACTCTTTGCCTCTTCGTGCAACCACAAAAAGAATTACAACAAGACTCTGAGCCAAGATGGAGGCATAGGTAGACATGCTGCATTTCCCTCCACAACTAAGAAGAAATATAACTACCTCAAAACTGGAGATAACCAGAAGTTCCAGCAAATCAAGCTGCATGCAAACACAGGAGCAAGTCAAGATGAGGAGACATAGAAGTATGGCCCAAAAGAGGGAACATATCAAGGTTCCAGTGGGAGAACTAAGCGATGAGGAGAGAGCCAACTAACAGACACAGAGTTCAAAACACTGGTGATAAAGATGCTCACAGACTTGACAGATATGCTTAAGTACAGCAAACACAGAAGGGAAGAAGTGAAGGCTATGCTAAGTGAAACAAAGGAAAATCCACACAAAACCAATGGTGACCCCTAATGGGGGTCAAATCAATGATTTGAAACATAAAGAAGAAATATACAGTCAATCAGTACAGAATGAGGAAAACAAGGATTGAAAAAAAATGAGGAGGGTCTTAGAAACATTTGGGACAACTTTAAACGTGCCAACATCTAAATCATAGGGGTGCCAGAAGGAGAAGAGGAAGAGCAAGAAATTGAAAATTTATGTGAAAAAATAATTAAAACTTCCTTAATTTGGTGAAGGGACTAGACATACAGGTCCAGGAAGCACAGAGAGTCCCAAACAAGCTAGACCCAAAGAGGACCACACCAAAACACATCATAATTAAAATGCCAAAGGTTCAAGATAAAGAGAGAATCTTAAAAGCAACAAGAGTAAAGCAGAGAGTTACCTACAAAGGGGTGCCTATAAGACTATCAGCTGATTTCTCAAAAGTAACTTTGCAGGCACGAAGGGACTGGCAAGAAGTATTCAAAGTGATGAAAAGCAAGGACCTACAACCAAGATTACTCTATCCAGCAAAGCTATAATTTAGAATGGAAGAGCAGATAAAGTGCTTCCCAGACAAGGTAAGGCTAAAGGAGTTCATCATCACCAAGCCATTATTACATGAAATGTTAAAAGGACTTATTTAATAAAAAAAAAAGATCAAAACTATGAACATTAAAAAGGCAACAAATTCACAACTATCAACAACTGGATCTAAAAAAAACACAAAAACAAAAACAAAAACTAAGCAGACAACCAGAATAGGAACAGAATCATAGGTATGGGGATCATTTGGAGGGTTATCAACTGGGAGAGGGAAGTGGGAGAATGGAGGGAAAGGTGCAAGTATTAAGAAGCATAATTGGGCAGGGTGGGGGGAGAACAATGGGGGAAAAATGGGACAACTGTAATAGAAAAAAACAATAAATTTTTTTAAAAGAAGAAGCATAATTGGTAGGTACAAAATAGACAGGGGAATGATCAGAATAGCATATGAAATGGGGAAGCCAAAGAACTTATATGCATGACTCATGAACATGAATTAAGGAGGGAGTTGCTGGAGGGAAGAGGGGTACCAGGCAGAGGGGGACAAAGGGGAAAAAATTGGGACAATCAATACAATATACTTAAAAAAAGAATTGCATTAGACTTTGGTTTACTAGAAAGAAGGACAAACTTGAACTACCATTGAGAGGGCGTAAACTATCAGGGCTTTTAAAAGTGTAAAATACTAGATAAATGGAGATTATTTATTATCATTATATTAGTGTGGCATCATGCTAGATGTTTTGTGCTCTGTAAAAATGGACAGGACATAGTCCTTGCTCACACAAATAAAGACAATAGCCAGTTGAGATTCTCATGTAAGGCTCTTGACCAAGACAAAGTTTATTGTAAGTACAGTCAATTTCCAAGAATATTAGAGCCTGTTTAAAGATAATATTTAGGAAAGTAATCATGCTCATTTTAAGAATAGAACTTTGAAAATTAATCTTGTTTTAAAAAGTTAATAAAAATTAGTATTCATTAAAAATTATCTGTATGTGAAAAAAGAATACTGTGTCAATAAAGTTCATTTATTGTAAAGTAAGTGGATCCCATTTCTGGTTTCTGTAATTTGTACAGTGAAATTATCTAGCTGCTGTAATACACAAGAGTGGCATCTAGCGGCCATTTCCATACACTACAGCTCCTTGAAATATCAAGTCAGAGAGATAGATGGTTATCATCTCATCCATCTTGCCGGTGGTTACCAGATTTCCAGATTTCACAGATGTATAAATGTTTTTTAAATGGAGGCTTATATGGAGTTGCTAAGACTAGATGGTCCTCATGTAACTAATCTTTCCTGTAGCTGATGCCACCTCATAGGCAATGGTGTGCTGGACCTAATTCACACAGGCTCGAGAGAGCCAGTTGTGCGTACCTCTTCCATTCTCAGTTACGTCACACAGGTAACTTGAAGTTGACCATAGTGACCGCCCCTCAGAAATTGTCAGATGCTATCTACTAGGGTTTTTTTCCCCACAGAATCAATTTCCCAGTACACACTCTGGTTTTAAGTGCGTTTGTGGCCTGGTCTGCTTCTAACGGTAAGTCATTTTTACAAATAAAATAAACATTAGTAAATTTATACACAAAGGATATTTATACAAGTCCTATGAGTAGTGTTATGGAAAATAACAAATTTTGGAAGCAGAATGAGCCCTTAGGTTGGTGATTTCAGCAAGTAATTCTGTGAGTGCTATTACTATCTCTAGTAAATCTGAATGTTAATGTTATTTGAAAAATTCCCAATAATGATCACTGGCATTTCCAAGTGTTTGAGTATTCATTACAGGCTATAGTTATTTGTAAATACTTAACAGAAGAGCTGCAAAAAGAAGATGTGATTGTTGCAGAACACTCCAACATGAAATCAGAAACTGCTCTTAAGTCTGGATCAACAAGAGCAATATTGAATTTAGCAGCAAAATCAAGAATAGGGCCCACAGACAAACATTTTTATCATTAAAAAAGGAAATGAGCCCCTTGGCTGAATAACTCAATTGTTTGGAGCATTGTCCCATACACCAAAACACTGTCAGGTTCAACCCCCAGTTAGGGCACATTCTTAGGTTGCAGGTTTGATCTCTGGTCAGGGTGTGTACAGGAGGCAATGGATCGATATTTCTCTCTCTTTCTCCCTCTCCCTTCCTTTCTCTCTAAAATTAATAAATATATCCTCATATGGGAATTTTTTTTTTTAAGGTAATGAGCTGTTATGAAGCAACATGTGCCTTAACACCCAACTTGATGTTTGGGACACACTCTTAATTCAACCAACATTAATGCAAAATAAAAGAAAGTTTTATAGGTCTGGAATATTTGTCACAAAACAGGACCAAAACTATCAGATGGAGCAATTAATGCTTTGTATTTTTAAAGCTTATTTTTTAAATAACAAATTTTAAATATTTGTGGTATTTTCTTTCAATTTTTAAGTAATTTTTATTTGGCATTTATTTTGTGTTAATGTTCTCTTCTTTTTAATGTTTTCTATATCAGGTACAGATCATTTTTATATGGTATTGAAATAATCTTGTCACAATGTATTGGTTAATAATAGTAAACTTTTATAAAACATATATTTTTTTACTGAAAATGTCTGAAATTTAGCATCATACTATCATTGAAAATTATTCACTGTTTCTTATGGTCACTTTTTTTTTTTAAAGATTCTATTTATTTATTTTTAGAAAGAGGGGTAGGGAGGGAGAAAGAGAGGGAGAGAAACATCAATGTGTGGTTGCCTCTCCTGCACCCCCAACTGGGGACCTGGCCCACAACCCAGGCATATGCCCTGACTGGGAATCGAACCGGCGACCCTTTGGTTCACGTGCCGGTGCTCAGTCCATTGAGCCACACCAGCCAGGGTGGTCACTCATTATTTAAAAGTCACATAAATGAAGTTATGAAAAATGCAAAATAATTTGTGATTTCAGGAACTCCCAAGAATTCTAGATCCCAATTTATCATTACTGAATGCTGACTATTAGACCAATTGGAAATTTGGAAACATTAGTTTGGATCATTGACTTTCAAGCTGTTTAAAACAGCAGGCTTCTTTTTAGCAAACAAAATCTGCCTTGAAAACAAGATATAAAAGAGGTCACATCAAAATGAAGCTCTAGCTGAAGGAGACAAAGAAAAAAGTCCCAAACTTTGCAACCAAGTTGCTGAGTGACTTGGGGCCTGTCACTTTGGTGTCTCTGAGTCTTGGTTTTCTCTTCCATAAACTGCTCATCATGGGAGATGATGTTGCTGAAAAGCTTTGCAAATCTGGGACACCTGGTAGTGTTCAGTGCCTGACAGACAGAGGACTTCCACACACCTGCTACGACCCCTGTAACATAAGCCTGATGGAGAGAGCAAGGTCTGGAACCCCAGACTCCATGCCCCAGCCTGGCCACTTTTCTGGGACTCTCTCTCTGCCAGTGCCTGTCCCTGTTAAGGGCTGGGCCTTCAATGTCAACAATATCTTGGGTTTAAATTAGAGTCATTCAGTAACTAGCTGGGATCAGGCAGTAAAAGTCAGAACATTTTATCTCATGTGAAAGTTATGGGTTGTAAAAAGGGGAGTATGAATTATGAGGAAGTTCAAAGTTCACTGAAATGAGGGCCAGAAAGTTGTATTTCAGTCTAGCAGTGCCATAAAATGTAGAGGAATCCATCAATTCCCCGCTCCCAACTCAGACCTCACAGCTGCAAAAGGCCAGGGGGGTTCGAATGACTCCAATTTTCCGCTTGGAGAATGCAAGCTGCCTCATTCCCACGCCGAGTGCACATAGAAAAAGGCATTGATTTCATTCATCTGTGGTCCGGAGTGGTCTGGCTAAGTGGAATTCTGGTATTGTTCAAGCCCATTTTGCAAATACAAAAATAAAGTTTGCTTTTCTTAACCTTTGTACCATCTTTTTAAAAAATATTATCACATGTAATAAAAACCAGCACATGCTTGTTAAAATAAACTCAAATACAGAAGTATACAAAGTTTCCTCCTTCATCCAAGCCTGTCTCCAGTGGTAATCATATCCTCCCAGACTTTTCTCAACATTTATACAAACACATGTACATGTGTAATGTAGGAGTGTTCTTATTTTTGTTTTCTTAGGGAAAAGGGCTATTTATTTGCTCTTTTTCTCTCTTTTTTCTTTATGAGACCATTCTGTAATTGGCTGGGTTTTTTTTTTTTTTTTTCTCTATTTATAATGGGCAGTTCCTAAGTCCATTCGTTTTTGTAATGGCTATTAATTCAGTTTGTAAATGTACCGCGATTTGTTTACTTCCCTGTGGCTAGATACTTGAATCTTTATGTTTTACAATGAAGAATAATACTACAAGAACGTCTTTGGACGTGTATGTTTGCACACTTGTGTGGGTGTTGCCATGGGGTAAGACTGGGGTCGCTGGAGACGCACCTGCACACCTGGCACAGGGCCTGACAGCCCCGCGTTGTTACTTTGACCCTCCGCGCCAGCACCTGAGAAGTGCGATTCCTGTCACCCCAGCCTTACCTGTGAGGTAGCCCAGCCCACCTACCCCCTGAGCCCAACCGCCCTCTTCAGCCCTGATACCTGCAGCCCCTCAGATGCCCCTTTACTCTGGTCCTTGGCCCCCAGGCATAGGATTAACAAGCAGAGCAAATCCAAGCCTAAATCTTGGTGAATACTAAAGGTTTAGTTAAAGGTACTTTGCTGCTATAATGAATTACCACAACTTAGAGGTTTAAAACAACACATGTATTATAACAAATTTGTTAGGTTGATAAATGTATTATCTTACAGTTCTGGAGGTCAGAGTGCAAAACAGGCCTTTGATGGGCTTGAGTGAAGGTAACTGCAGGGCCAGGTTCCCATCTGGAGGCTCTGGGGAATAATCTGTTTCTTTGCTTTTCCTTTCCAGCTTCTAGAGGCTGCCCGAATTCTACAGGTGGCACCTTCTGTCTCAAGTCTTTCTCCTACTGCATCCTTCTCACCTGCCTCTCCTGCCTCCCTCATCCACATTTAAGGACCCCTTTGATTACCCTTTGATTCCATTGGGCCCACCTGGATTATCCAGGATAATCCATTTCTGAGATCAATTGTTTAGCAACTGTAATTCCCCCTTGCCATATAATATGTTGTATTCACAGGTTCTGGGGATTAGGATGCGGACACCTTTGGGAGACCATTATTATGCCAACCACAGACACCAAATCTGAAGTGGTGAACAGAGCCCACACAGTGGCCTTCTAAGGAGTTGAGATCTCTGAGAACAGTCCCTCTGAGGGCCAGGGGGCAGGGGTGAGATAAGGCCAGGGAGACCAGTCCCAGGTCTGTGTACGGACAGTGGGGATGGGGTGAGGGTGCAGGGAGGGTTAGGCTGAGGGGCGGCCGCTGAGCCTGCATCTCAGAAGTTCCCGAGGACGAGGACAGAGGGCCTCTCTGTAGGATGCACCACAGCCCTGGCTTCCCAAGTGGGGCCTGTGGGAGGTTGGAAAGGCCTTGGCCTAGAAGTCTTAAATGGTGGTGAGGAAGCCCCTTCCAGCTGTGAGCCCTGCTGTCTCCTCTACAACTGAGCAGAGGAGTTGACTTGGCAGGTTCTATAGCCCGGCCTGAACTCCAGACCTGCGATCGGGATCCAAGTGCTGTCTCAAGAAGCACCGGTGGGTGTGGGACAGCCAGGCCCAACCCCAGGCTAGGCTGAGCCCCAGGATGCTCCCTCTACTCTCCCCACCCGTCCAAACACATCATGCAGGCCTGAAAGTCACCTTCACTTCCAGATGCCTGCATTTTCTGGAAACTTAGCAGCCGTCCCCCGACTCCATAGCCTCCCTCAACCAGGAGGAGACGGCCAAAGAGGTGTGTGTACATGTATCCATCCCTGTCCGTGCTCCTTTGCCTCAAGAATTTATCTGTCACTATTTCTGTCTGTGTTTGACTGTGTTTTTGTCTTTCTCAGATAGGAGTTGCTTTATTTTATAATTTAATAAAAATAACTTGTTTCATTTCCTTTGTTAGTTTCTTGCTTTTTCTTATTCAAAAGCACACCATTCACTACAGGAAATACAGATAAACAAAAAGGGAAAACATTAGAACTACAGACCCAGAGAGGGTCACTAGTTAAGACCTGGACACGTAGCTTTCTTCTGTACATCTTCCGTGCGTGTAAGTGTATTTTTACAAAAATGCTATTTTACTGCATGGCATTTATAGTTCTCTGATTTGCTCTACTTTTACTTACTGATATATGATGACTGCCCTTCCATGTGAGTTTAAATTTACCTCATTGTTTGAAGCCTGTGCTCGATGTTGCGGCTGTGCAAGGCTTCGCTGGGCCAGCCCCTCCTGACTGGTGTTTCGGCTGCTCCTGAGTTTTCACTATTATCAATGTACTGGATGAGTGGGGTGTGTGTGTGTGTGTGTGTGTGTGTGTGTGTGTGTGTGTGTGTGTGTGTGTGTAACTGTACCTGTCTTTTCAAGTGACATTTCCTGAGGGGAGCGGGGACCTGGCAAGACACAATGATCCTTTTCTACACCTTGGAACAAGTGGTTTCCTTTAAGGAAGGTATTTTTCCAGAAAACATGTTATTTCAGGGCCTCCTGATTCCAGAATCCAGCCTGTCCCAGAGAGAAACTCCACCCTCATTACAGGCAGAAGTGTAGAGAGAACAGGGTGGGGTAGAGCCCCTCCAAACAGCTGGGTTTTGGGGATCTTCCCTCTCAGACATTCTCTGGATAAGACAGGACAGGGTTCTCATCTCCTGTTCATCCAGGGAAACTGGGGCCCAGCAAGTTAGTGAGGGGTGGGGCTGGCACGGGGCTGGGTGGAACAGAGCAGGGGCGGGGCTGGGACAGGAGCCCTAGGAGGCTGAGGGGGAAGCAGGCCTGTGTGTGGAGAGTCACTTTGGGGGGCCTTGCAGGCTGACTGAGGGCTGAGGTCTGTTAGGCCCCAAGTCCAGCCCTCGGCAGATGTTACCTGGGGCAAGGCTCGTGGGATGCCCGTAGAACTATACGTGGAGGAGATCCCTTTCCTCCTCAGAGTCAGAGGCCCAGGAGAGGACAGGTGTGAGCCGGCTTATGTTCAGGGAAGCCCAGAGCAAATCAAATCCCTGGTGCTCTGACCTTCCCTTCACCCTGAAGATATAAAATGTACCCCTGAGGGTTTGCTTGAGGCAGACCACACTTATGGAGAAAAGGGAGTTTAGCTTTGCTCCCCTGGGTCTCTGGGGCAGCAGCCCCTGGTGGTCTTGGCCCACAGCACCTCACAGTGGGTGGCTGGGGTGATGGGGGGCTGGGAGCACCTAGGAGGGGACATACAGAAAGTTGTGCCTGGCGCACAGGAGGAGGCCAAGAAATGGGGACTAGCAAGAGTACTGAAGGGAACAGAAGGAAGGCTGCATTAAGGAACTAGGAGGCTTGGGGTCACTGTGGATCCACCCCAGATTTCCAGGGTGACCTGGAGCAGCCCCTTCCCTTGCTGCCACCAGATAAACACTCCCGGCTTTGCTAGCATTCTGGTGCCAGCCTAAGTCTGTGTCCCAGCACTGCCACCTCCCTCTCCTGGGGATACAGGAGCTCTGGCTGGCCTGTTCGGGGGCCCTTCCCTCTTCTCACACAGTGGGCTGCCCTGGGCAGAATGCAGGAGCACTTTGGCCAACACACATCACAACACACACCACAACACATACACAACACGCAACATACATGCTCACACACCTCATGTGTACACACACCACACACCCTCACATACATGCAACGCAACACATACATACCACACATGTACACACACCGTGCAACACAACACACACACATACATATACCACACAACATTCACACACCGAACACATCACGCGCATCACACACATACTCCACACTCATACCACATTCCCCACACACATCCTCGCACCGGCACACCCCACATACCTAAGAGAAGCAGGACTGTCAGAGCTGTTCGCCCCTTCTCTGGGTCATCATCCCAGCCTCTCCTTAACCCCAGCCCCACCCCATACCCACCTGAACAGATGCTCCTGCTTCACTGAGAAAACAGGCAATCTGGCGTGACACCCTCCCCCGCCCCCGGACACACACAATGCAGCATTATTTGTACCCCCCAACATCCCTCCTGCAGCATTGTCCTGCCCCCACCCCCACCCAGGCCCACCTCTCTGCCCCGTTCCTGCTCCCAGGCCACCCCAGGGACATCTTCCATGGTCTCTTCCCTGCTGGCGTGCTCAGTGTCTCTCTCTCCAGTCCTCCTTTGGGCCTTACACAGACTCAACTTCCCTCCCTTCTTAAAAATAATGAACTCTCCCTGAGCACAATGCCTCTGGCCACAACACCTCACTCTCCTTCCCTTCAAATTACCTGCACCTGCGACCTTTCCTTCCTCAGCTCCCACTGTCCCTGCACACACACCCCACACACACACGTGCCAACACCCTGTTCACAAGCACACCACTGTGGGGTGCTCCCTTCACTCCCCTCACACTGTTCTCACCAAGCTCACTGTCAACTGCCATGTTGCAACCCCCAAGTTCTCTTCTCTGCACCATCGATGCTTTCAGCTAGTTGACCCACCCTCTCCAACAACTACTCTCTCCTTTGCAGGCTTGCCAGGTAAAATGTAGGACACCCAGTTGAAGTAGAACCTCAGATGGACAACAAATGTTTTAATATAAGTAGGTCCCAAATAGTGCACAGGACATATTTATACTGAAAATTATTTGCGGCCTATCTGAGATTAATATTGACTGGATGTCCTATATTTTTATTTTCTGAATCTGGCAACCCTAGTGCCTGCTTTTCTGCCCCACCAACACCCCACCCTGCTCTCCCTTCTCTAGTTGCTCCTCCTTTTGTCAGCCTGCTCCAGGGCGCTGGCCTTGACTGCCTTCCCTTCTCAAACTCCCTCCTCTCCTGGGACAGGGCTTGACAGGCTGCCCATCAACTGCAGAATGAGGCCATACCCTCCCCCCCTCCCCAAGGCTTGGTTTTCAGTGACATGTGTGGTTCCAGCCTGCAGTTGTGACCACACAGTATAGGGGCAGAGCCCTGGGCCTGGGTCCTAATACTGGGTCCCGCTGAAGGGTGCCTGACCTGGAGCAGAGCTGATTCTGTTAGAGGGCAGAGAGCACCCGAGGCCCACTCTTTTCATCCCTCCCAGATCTTGCACCTCCATCTCTGCCCACCTGGAGCTCTTGTTCCCAAGTATTTCTCTGTGCCTGGGCACACTCACCCACCTCTGACTGGTCTGAGTGCCCCTGTGAACAGGTCCCTGCCGAGTTCCAGTGGAGATGCACCACCCAAGGCCCCTTCAAGGAAGGACCTCAGGGCCCACCTCAGCTGCAGATCTACCTTGCCTGTAGGCAAACTCAGGGGGGCAGCACTCAGAGACTAGCAAACGTGGGGGTGCATGAAGGGCCTACATCACAATTTGACTCCTATCCAATCCTGCTCCCTCCTCCTTTCCCTCACAGACATTGATCCCTATAAACATCTTATATCCCAAACTTGTCTCAGTATCGCTTTCAGAGAACACGACCTGCAACTGGTCCCCGAGTCCTCCCTGCAGCCAGTTCCCTTCCACGGGCATGGGTCCAAGGTGATCAAGACATGGTCCCCAGGAGCCTGGGCTGTGCTTCTCCCCTCCCATGCTCACTCACTCTGTTCCTCTCCATCCACCTGACTCTATCTCTGGCCCCTTACCTCCTGCCCCTCTGCAGCCCCAAATCTGTCTCTCCCCAAGAGTCCTTTCTGTGGCAACCACATGGCTGACGAGGCCTGTCTGGGCACACTCAGGGGCCAGAGCCCCCCTTGGGTCAGCCCTGCGCTCCTCAGCAGGCAGGTGCTGGGAGAGCTGTTTATTCAGGGCTCCATGGAGACATACTAGCCAGGAGACTCAAAATCTTGTACTCTTCAAACTATATTCTAAATATGGCACAGCATTTATTTTGTGGGTACAGAGAAAACAGATTTTCTATGAAAAAAATCTGAGCCTTTCTTTATTTGTGATGGAAACAAGAGCTTCGAATGTAACATAACCTTTTAACTTATTTGGAATTGTCTTTGAGTTCCTGATTTTCTGTCAACCCTGAGTTACTCAAGGCACTCACATTCTCTAAGAATAAAAGTGACCAATAAACATAGAGTAATAAAGTGTCATTCAAAATATTTCAAAATCTTCTCTATGGCTTTTCTGTTAATAAAGTATCCCATACTTTCTGTAACTGATTTTCTCTTCTGTTTCCTTTGGTGGTTTTCCAACCCTGAGTCTTGGGAGATCCATAAAAGGATATACATTTTCAATTGTGAAATAAACCATTTGTCCACAGGAAGCAGGCTTTTGGTTTCAGAATTTCAGGGCTGATTCCGGCAACTGGCAGAGGCGGGCCTCAGGGTTGGGCTCGGTGGGTGTGCACATACAAGGAGCAGGAAGACTCCATTAGGGGAGCAGATGAGAAGTGGTTTGGAAGAACGTCCCCTCGGCAGCGCTGCTTCCTCTGGTAGCAATGGAACCAGTTTTGTAGGTGTCCTGGCGTTCTCCTGAGTTAACCAAACCCTGTTCACAGTAACTCCCAGCTCCGCTGTAGATCAGCAGAGCTCACCCACTGTGCAGTCCGCCACTGTACGGTCTCTCACTCTTTGGACCTCTCCTGAGCCCTATCCTGTGGGTAGGGTCCCGTTGAGCTCTTAGGGGTCAGGGCTGATTCCCACCTGGTCCCACCACCATGGATCTCCCAGGTGGGAGGGCGCAGCAACCCAGGCTGGGATGCAACAGGGAGTTTGCTGGATACAGGCTAGGAGGAACAGGAATGGCCCACTTGGAAGAGTGGGACGTCAAGCAAGGCTTGCTGGGGGCGGGAGTGAGTCTGACCCACCAGCAGAGCAAATCCTGGAGGCTGCTAGGCCTCACATGAAGGTCCAGAAGTCCCGGGCACCCACTACCTGAGCATGGCGACTGGGCCCCGTGAAGAGAGAAGCCTCCTGGTGAAACGTGGCCACCGTGAAGCTGCGGCCAGGGCCCCCTTGAGGGTCCTGGGCCCTCGAGTCACAGCTGAAGCAGCAGAGGACGCAGGTGATGGCCACAGTGACCACAAACAGCACTGCCACCATACCAATCACTGCCGTTTCCATGGCCCCGTGTGGCAGCTGACACGCTGAACGACCTGGGGTGCTTCTGGGAGCCTTAGCTCCCCATCCGAAACTGGGCTCTTGGCGGTGACCGGTACTTGGCTCTTCCAGCTGCTTTCCCTGCTGTCTTCTAAGAAGATACTGATCTGAGGTTCTGGGTTGTGCCCCCTCTAGGCTGTTAGATGCCCCTCATGGCCCTACTCCGACCTCTGTCACTGTTTCCTAAGTCTGGCCAGGCTTCCAAGAGCTGGGGTCAACTCCACTGGCGGCCTCTGGAAGAAACGCTGTCCTGAAAGCCCTGCGTGCGAGACTTCCTGAACTCGGGGGAGCTGGAAGGAGGGGGCAGAAGACTTCGCTCACAGGGAGCGTTGCCAACCCGGCCTGCTGGTGACGCCTACGGATTTCAGGAGAGTTTGTACATTCAGACAAAAGACAAAATACTCGCCCTCCTGCGGATACAGGATGGCCCTGGGCTCCTCCCCTGGTGGACCTTGGGCCAGTCCTTGAATCAGCTTATCTGCTGCCTCCTGAGACCCTGGCCCTGTGCTGAGGGCAGGGACACAGGTGGGGAGGGAGACAACGCCAGCCCTGGGTAAGGTGGGGGGAGTATGTGCGCTCACTGCCAGTGCTCAGGACGGAGGCCTTTTGGGGCTGTGGCATGGGCTGTGGGGGCAGGCCTGTCTCTGCCGGCCTCCTTTTCTGCATGGGGTTGAGCGAGTACTGTTTAGTTAAGGCCAGGACATCTGAGTACCTTTGCCCTGCACTTCCCGGGAAGCCCTCTTCTGTGCCAGCCTCCCCCAGCCCTCCATGCTGCCTGCTCACGCCTGCTGTTCACCCTCAGGTGTTGAGAAAACTTACCCTGGGCTTTCCTGGCACAATAGCTCTGGCTGTATGTGGTACCATGGCCTTTTGACCTGGTGCCCACCCCAGAAGCCAGGTTACAACATGCCCAACCCTGGGTGCTACAGCCTTGGTCCTGCCTGGGACTGGGCTTCAAGATGTCTGAGTGGCTGTGATCACTTCCTGAATTCCTTCCTCCAATTGTGAGGGCCCAGGACCTTCACATCTGCCTGTCACCCTTGGTGACTGTACTTACCCTCCCCCCAAGCACACCCATGCCATCCAGCCCTGTTCCCACACCCAGATTCAGGGAGGGGGAGTAATGGAGCGGGGGAGGCCCAGGCCACTGAGTCTGCCAACACCTTCTGAGACCACCACCACATCTAAAAAGAGACCAAGTTGTTAGCCCGCTTTACCCAAACTCTGAGACGTGGAGTAGTGAGAAATAATAATTCCAGGTATAGGATGCAGCCAGGCCTTATCTCATATAATCAGTCCAGCAACCCTGTGAAGTGGTAATGCCTCTGTTGTACAGATTCAGATGCTGGTAATCAGAGGTTACATGACCTGCCTGTGGCCTTTTGCTAATCTGCAGTGATAACAAGAGACCAAATGGCTAAAGAAAGGCTTCCTGGCCTTCCCTCCTAATTCAGTGCTCAGAGAGAGCCAAGGGCTAGCCCAAGGTCACAAAGCCAGGGTCCTTTTTAATTTCTCCAAGGCCCCAGTGAACTTTCCTTAGTACCAGCTTTAGGAAACGCCCTACGCCCAGAATGGGAGAGCGACTAATGGGAGTTTGTGCTCGGTCCAGTTCTCCCTCTTCCCTTTTCTATGACGATTGAACAAACCTGGACATGGGGCTCCCCCTCTGCAAGGGCAGCGGAGGGGCATGGAGTAATCTGGGGCCATGACAGGAAGTTGGACACCTGGGGTTATTTGTATTAACTGGGACAACCAGAAGCAGAGAGGAGGACACGTGAGGAGCCAATCTGTGGGGCTGGTGGTTTCAGATCAAATTACCAAGATGAACCAGTCAATTCAGGAGACAGAGGGTTATCAGGCAGACCTGGTTTCAAGCGGGGTTATTGTCCCCTTGACTTCTCAGTTGCCTGTTCTTTGTGGGTGAATGGAGTTGCGGCCAGCTGCAGTCGGTGTGCATTGTTCAACATTTTAAAGCTAGAATAAAGGACAAGGGTACTGCCCCGTCACCTTCTGCTTTCTGTCACTTTCCTTTTCTGTTTCTGAGATTTGGGGACCCCTCTTTGATTCACCTGTAAAATAGGCCTTCTGGTCCATCCTCATAATAAGAATTCAGTATTTGAATGGAGGCCATGAGGCATAATGAGAGGGACCAGGTTATAATAGTGAAGACAGGCACAGTCTGCTTTGAAGGCTCTTAGGAGTCTTCATGGACCTCACACGGGCAGTCTGCAAAGGGGAATGCCCAATGTAGCATCTCAAGCCCAGGGCAAAAAATTAAAAAAAAAAAATAATAATAATAATAACCATGGATAAAAGAGGACAGAGGTCAGATACCTCCTGCAGGTCCCAGAGCTTAATCCGCCCTGGAGATGGACTGGAATGAGGTAGAGCCCTGGGCGCCAGCCTGGACGGCCTCCCTCTCCCCACAGCTCAGTACCCTCACCCCCAACCATCTTCAAGGGTCTCTTTCCACTTATCAGCATTATCTGGAGAGTTAAGAAGAGCAAGACAGCCATTAACATCTGCCCACAATTCAGAGGGCTACAACCTCCACCTGGTAACTATTCCCTGCCTTTCAAACCTCTCCCAACCTCCAACACTAGGGAGAGGCTCTGGGAGCCCAAAGACCTAATCCCACAGGGCCCTATGCTCTACTGGTGTCCTCAGGCCCCGAAGTTCTGGCAGTGGTTATTTCAAGCATATTTACTTTTCCAGAGAGCATGAGTCTCTGAGAATCCTTCCTGAGATCTGTTGTGTGGGCTGGTTCTGTGCTGGGGGACAGGGAGCCCTCAAAGAGGTCCCAGCTCTCTCAAGACAGGGCCCTTGAATCCTGCTATAAATCCCTGGGGAAAGAGATCAAGTGCAGTCAGAGCTCCAAAAGAAATAGTAAGAAGAATAAGTTGGAAATCCACAGGAGGGTTTCTTCTTGGACAAAGACACAGAGAGTGTCAGGTGCAAGGCGTTTTCTGGGGCTGTGTGGATGGAACAAAAGAGCAGGGGCTAGGCAAGAACCAGGCCAGGGGCCTTAGAGGCCGACCAAGAGGCAGACTTGATCCCAAGGGCAACGAGGCATTTCAGCAGATCTCTCAGGCTGCAGTGTGGAGATGCTTCAGAAAGGGACAGGGCAGGAGGTGGGTGGACTCAAGAGGGGCTGGGACAGGGATCCGGTGGGGGATGAGCTTAGGGTGACAGTGGGGACGGAGGAGGGAAAGGAGATTTGAAGGACACTGCAGAGATAAAATCAACAACACATGGCAACTCATGGTCCACTTTACCAATCCAGAACTCTAGTGTGGCTGCCGGTGTGAACTTGCCTCTCTTTCCCCCTCACCCCGCAACCCAAGTACTCACAGAGAATCCACCAGGAAACAGAAAAGAAACAGGACGTTCTGTTCCAATTAGTCAGCAGGCCCTTGACTTTCTGGCTCATTCTCAGGCCCCTCCCCACCACCTCAGCAGGCCCCCAAGCCTCGCCTCCCTCCTCTTCCCACCCCAGCTCACAGGCACAGGCCACAGGCCTGGGAACAAGATTTCCTTCCTCCCTGTGGAATCCCGCCAGTTATTCCTGGGGTATTTGGGAACATGCCTCCAGCTTTGGCAAGATGAAGTCTCTGTTGCCTGCTCCATTTTAGGGAAGAGGAGACCGAGACCTGGAGGAGGCAAGCACTCTCCAGGGCCACCCAGCACCACGTTCCCCAGTTTAAAGAACCCACCCCTCCCTCCCAACCCCATTGCCACACACAGGCATCAGGAGGGCAGGGTGGCTGGAGACTCAAGGTCTGGATAAGAAACACTGACCCAGTTACCAAAGAAACATAGAATTAAATACAGCCCACAGAGCGGACCTTCTGCAGGTCCCACAGCTCAGTCTGCCCTGGAAATGAGCTGGAAAGAGACCAGAAGTAGAGAACTGGGGGCCAGGATGGGTGGCCTCAACCCTCTGCTCTCTGAGCCCCGGGCTACCCCACAGAGCCCCACTGGTGCACAGAGAGCCCCCTCTGGACAGAGCTGCACACAAGCCCTAAGTCCTCCCTCAGAACTCGGGCCCCATACCCTTCTCACCTACTGTCCACGAGGCACTGCAGAACCCACCCGGTCTCCCCCAGTGCACAGCCAGCCTTCAAGCCCCAGGCAGGAGCCACCACTCCAGGCGCTCACTTCCCACCAGAGAGGGAGGTCCCAGGGTAATGCAGACCGGAGCCTGGCCGCACCCTCCCTCCCACTGGAGTCGCAATCAAGAGCCTCTTCACAAAGCTTCTTGGTGGTTTTTCATTTTATTTTATTGTATTGTAGTGTATTAAGGCACCAGTGCATTAACTGTACAGCCTCCTACTGCCTTCTCCGAATGAAAGGCCATTGCCAGGGCCCCTCGCAGCCAGCTCCGCACCTCAAGCCTGAGGATGTTGCTGTCCGAGGAGGAGCACTTCAGATGCAGCAAGGTAGGTCTTTCACGCAGCGGAGTGCAGCGGTGCGCTTTTGGTGCCTGCTGAAAGTTATAGTCACAAGGCGATGTCCATCCCCCCCCAAAATCACCCCTACTCTCGCACTCCTCACCCTCCAGTGTGCGCAGGGCCACCCCAGGTGTTCCTCTGTCCTCTGCCTCTGTGGTTCACTGGGGCACCATATGCAGGTGCAGCCCAAGAAGATCCAGGCGCAGTTCCCAGCGTTCACCACAGAGGGGCGCCCTTCTGCACGGGAACAGGGTGGTCCACTCCTCCTGGAGATGGTAGGGCAGGCTGTGGCTGCCATCCACAGGCATCAGCGGTGGCCTCGGTGGGCATGGACGTGGGCCTTGTGGAGGTGGTGGTGGTGGAGGCCCGCATGGTGCATGTGAGACACATGGCCAGGATGATGGGGATGGCGAAAGTGCCCCAGGCGGCCCCGGCCCGGGAAGAACCAAGGCCGGGTCCGCCGAATTCGGTTTCTCCTCACAGCCGGACGGTTCCCCTCCACGTCATGGTCCTGCTGTCCGCTGTACAGGCAGGTGGCCAGCAGCAGCAGCAGCAGCAGAACGGCCACAGCAGCGCCTGTGAACAAGCCCACGAGAGTCGTGCTCCCCAGGAGGCCTAGCATCTGAGAGCTGGATCGTCCCCTCTGCTCAGTGGCTCCTGCTGCTTCCTCCCCTCCGGCGGCCTCTGCTCAGCCCTCGCAGTAACTGGACTTTATTGTCTCAGCTCCTGCAGACTGGAAAGCTGCCAGGGAATGTGGACACAGCCTCTCCGGGCTGGAGCTGCAGGCCAAGGGTGAGGCCAGGCAACTGTTAACTCTAGGGAGGCCAGGGTAGGCTGGGTGGGGACAGAGGACTGTCAGGCAGGGAGCTGTGGAGGGAAGAGCCCTGTGTCTGGAGATAAGAGGTCTAGGCTCCCATGACTGCTGCCTGGCCAAGTGACCAGGCCAGCCCCTCCATATCTCTGGGCCTCAGCTCCCTCCTCTTTTACTTTATTTATTTTTTATTTTTTTAAAGATTTTATTTTGTTGATTTATTTTTAGAGAAAGGGGAAGGGAGGGAGAAAGAGAAGGAGAAAAACATCAACATGTGGTTGCCTCTCATGCCCCCAACCAGGGACATGGCCTGCAGCCCAGGCACGTGCCCTGACTGGGAATCAAACCAGCGACCCTTTGGTTCACAGGCTGGCGCTCAATCTACTGAGCCACACCAGCCAGGGCTCTCTCCTCTTTTGAAGACAGTGAAACACAGTGATTAAGAACATGGGTTCTGGAACCATATGACTCACTAGCTCTGTGAGTGTGCACAAGGTTACCTAACCTCTCTGTGCCTCAGGTTTCTCGTCTGTAAAATGGCTACTGAGACTATCTTCCCTCATAGGGTTGTCTAAGGATTCAAGGAGGTAAGATTTGGAAAGCAATTAAACCAGTTCCTGACACATGTTTGCCATCAATATTATGGTGGTGGAGTTTGAACTAGATGACTGGGAGAACTTGTCATCTGAGAATCTGTGGTTTCCTGTCCTCCAGGCCACAACCCTCCAGGACCGAGTCAAGCATCGCAAGCATATGTTCATGATATAGTCTTTCCTATAAGCCAGCCTTTGGTCCATGCTCGGATCGTCTGATCCGGGCCTTAAGAACCAAAAGTGCCCAGCCACCTGTACAACCGACCACCAGTCCTCCAGGTGACACCAGCACGGAGAAATAACATGGAGTCAACAAAGCTGACTGTGCTATTCACTCTGACTTTATTAAAGCAGGTTCACTCAGCTTTATTGATACAGATCTAATCCAAATCTATACTAACCTAATAACAACACTAATGACTCAGAAACAATCAGTAATAACATCACATGAGAGAATTGGCAGTTAACAAACACGAGTCCGAGAGTCTCAGTCTGCAGGTCTCGGAGAGAGCACAGTGGGCAGGGGAGCCATCAGCATCTTGCAAGGGAGAATCTTCAGAGCCAGGTGGGCAGGAGGACAGGCGAAGTCCTCAGTCCAGCAGGGCAGGGCCTCCGGCAGCTGATGCCAAGGGACATTAGCATGGCATGGAACAGTGCTCTGATGTGTGAAGCTCAGCTGTCTCAGCAGTGGTCTGTAGACTGCCTCAGTTGTACCCTTGAAAGTGGTATATCCATCTTTCTGGGTCTCTTGATAAGTGTCTTGGCACCCCTGATAGCAAGTGGGCAATTTCCCCAGGAGCCTATACATGGGTGGTCCTGCTCTGCAGACATGGCTGTTCTGGTCATGTGTGTAGATATCTTAGGTGTGTCTCCTTGCCAAATGTGTCTAGCGTGACTTAGGTAGTTTCCCTCTTGAAACAAAGTGTCATGGCTGACTGGCAGCCATCTTAGTTGACATGAGTGACTCCTCTTTGTTTTATATACTTTATCCTATCTTGACTGGACCAATGCTTTCTACATCAGGTTATATTAAACAAATTGTCCCACACTTCAGGAGCTCTGTGAGGCAGCATGGGCAGGTTATCTTCATTCAGGGAGGCTGAACAACTGTCTCTAGGTCCTTGGTCCTGCCGGGCCTGGGAACCAAGAGCACTGGGGCATCAGCCCATGACTGCAGGAGGCAGGAAAGATGCTGCTGAGCTCAGACAGGCCAGGCCCCAGTCCCAGTCTCCTGGCTTCCAGTTCATCAGTCTCGACTTGCTGTACACAGCAGGCCCCTTGCTCCCCATCTCACTCTCCCTGCCCAGCAGCCTGGACATGCTATGCCTGCTGGTGGAGAACGACAGAGCAGGCAGGACCTGAGCCAGTGCAGACTCTTCTCCCGCTGCTGGCCCCAAATCTCCACCGTTCATTTGTTGACTCACACGCTTCAGGGATGGGCGCCCACTGTCTCACTTGGCAGTCCTTGCTGTGGTGGGCTTGTCGGGCTGTTCTCAAAGCTCTTCCTCACACAGGGCCTCCCCAAAGCCGCCCTTGTGTGCCTGCATCCCTGAGACCATTGGTGCCCAGCGGCCCTCCTTGCTGAGTCCCTGCCCTTTCCTCTCTGCTCCTTCCTGTGTGTGTGCTCATCTCCTGCCACCTGGAAGAATGTTCCAGCAGCTGGCAAGGCTGGCTCCATGTGGCCTTGGGCAAGTCCCTTCCCTGTCCCAGCCTGTTTCCTCTGGAAAAGTGTCAAAGAAAGAGGTGACCTCCAGGGACCTTTCCTCTCTGACCTCGATGGGAGATGAGCTCTCGAAGGGAGGCCTCAAACCCTTAGTGAAAACTTTCTCTGGATGAAAATGCCAAACATTCCTTCAACCAAATTGGGCTCAAGGGACAGCAGGTCTAATGAATCCTGGGTCTTTCGGCTCCCCAGGGGAAGCCACTTGAACTTTTAATGATACTGGAGTAAGAACTTCCTCCTGCCCCTCTTGGGGCCCTAAGAGCCTAACTCCCTTCCCTAGGGGCCTGTTAAGGAGGGAGTCTGCTAGAAGGAGGGGGAGGAATTTCTCCTTCTTCTGAGTTTCTCCAAGAGGACTTCCACACCACACCAGCCACTTGCAGGACTTTGGTGAGCACAAAGGATCTCACAGAATCACCTAGACCCCACCCTCAATGTCGGCAGCCGTCCGTCTCGAGAGACGATGGTGTAGCTTCTTAAGAGTCTATCTGCACCGCCGAGAATGGCTGTGCAGTCCGACTCGGGAGTGACACGGTATCTGTCTCCTCCCGTGTTGAATCGACATCTTGCGATGACGCTGGAGTGTCCTCTCCAGTGAAGCTGAAGCTACAGAGCCTGGACAGTTGGGGAAACTGAGGCCAGAAAAGGGAGGGGACTTATCTAAGGGCCCCCAGCTCTGTAGGTAAACTCATGCATCATGAAATATGTGCACAAACTGTATCACAAGTGCATACAAGCTTCATACAATCTCACAAACTTATACTAGCTGCAAGTGGTTCGTGGTTGTCCCGTGTTAACAACCATTGTTTTGACTAATTGGTGGCACCACCTAGTGGTCACACTGTAAATAAATCCGTTTTATAGTCTGACCTGCCAAAAGACATAGTACATACCCTCATTTTTGTTTATAGATCATAATTTGAACCCACGCAGTTAAAACCTCTCTGGTCCAAATTCTGGTCCATAACTTAAGGAATTTATACAATATCTAGTGCAAGTGAAACCAGATTGATAGATGTATAGCTGTCCCTTCCCTAAACATGGCCAACTGGACCTCCCAATCTAGAACACTGAACCACAAACAATGGAGTTGGTGTTTTCTCTTTCTCCATTACCTGGTGCCAACATGCTTGAAAGTTACCTGCACAATCTTTTATAGATACATTTGAATTCCAAACCCAAACAAACATAAATCTAGGTACCTCTGTAAAGTAAGCAAATAGAGAAAAATTTCTAGACATATGAAAAAGATATAAGGTATTACATCCTCATTAACAAGGTTACTAGAATCTAAAAGACTGAGAAATAGTAAATTCCCAATTTTATATTCTAAATAACATTCATATGTGAATTTTTATTTATACACGAATTTGGGGAAATATGCAAAACAGGAAATTTACTTTAGATTGAAAACTAAATCAGGGAAGATTGCTTTGAGAACCCTCCCACAATTCTGAAAAAATAATAGATTGAGAAAGAAGAGGAAACACCTAGGAAAACAAATATACTTGTATAATAGACAGTCCAGAAGTAGAGAACAGAGCCCGTGGAGAAACAATCATTAAAGAAATACAGAAAACTTCCTGACCTGAAGAATTAAGTCTTTAGATCAAAGGTGCCCTGAGTACTAGGCAAACTATTTGAAGAGGCCAAGCCAGATTATCTAGGTATATCAAGGTGAAATTTTAACATTAAAAATGTTATATAAAAATATATAAAGGTAAGTGCTTTCCTTTATACACTTTAATTCATAATTGTGAAAACTTGGAAGCAACCAAAATGTCCTTTGGTAGTTGAATGAATAAATTAAAAAATAAGGTACATTCAGATAAGGGAATATTACTGAGCACTGAAAAGAAATGAACTACCAAGCCAAGAAAAGACACAAAGAAATTTTAATTCATATTACTAAGTGAAAGACACCAATCTGTGAATCTGCAACTGCTCTAAAAATAGGGTCTAAAAAAAAAAAAAAAGGAAAGAGCCCTGGCTGCTGTGGCTCAGTGGATTGAGCATTGGCCTGCGAGCCAAGTGTCACTGGTTCGATTCCCAGTCAGGACATATGACTAGGTTGCACATCGGGTCCACAGTTGGGGGCACGTGAGAGGCAACCACATAGTGATGTTTCTCTCCCTCTCTTTCTCCTTTCCCCTCTCTCTAAAAATAAATAAATAAAATTATTTTTTTAAAAAATCAACCAATGAATGCATAAATAAGTGGAACAGCAAATTGGTGTTTCTGTCTCTCTCTCTCTCTCTCTCTCTCTCTCTCTCAAATCAATCAATAAAAGTTTTAAGAATTAAAAAAGGAAAAAAGATAAAGAAAATAATCTTACTAATAACAGGAGTGTTTAAGCTATTTCAAAGAATAGAGAATCCTTTGTTTTAAAATTTGTACAATTTACTTTATAAAACTAGCATAACCCTGATACCAAACCTGCAGCCATAGCACAAAAACACTAGACAACAAAACTGTGAAATTTCTAGAAATAATTTAACAAGATTCCTAACAGAAAAAAAGAGATAGCATTTTTCTGAGGGCCACGAAAGAAGACCTGAATGACTGAAATGACATCTGGTGCCTGAATGAGAGGAGCTTGTATTATAAGTCCACACTAAATCTCAATGAGTGTTGATTATGAGTTGTTACATGTGATAAGGGTAATATTTTGAAAATATTAACATGTTTCTTTATTTTGCCTTTCCAAATACATGAGCTTCTTCCTAGCTGGTCCAGGACATCATTGGAAGAAAAATTTGAATATTACAGAAAAAATACAAACGAAGAGAGACAAAGTTAATATGCAACCTTTGACATTCAAAATAGACCTTTCCTTGCACATCAAGTTATTTTCCTGAGGAAGTTTTCTAAATTTTTAAGAATTTATTTTAGAGAGAGAGAGAGAAAAACATCAATTTGCTGTTTTTCTTATTTATGCATCCATTGGTCGATTCTTGTATGTGCCCTGACCAGAGATGGAACCCACATTGGGATGATGCTCTAACCAACTGAGCTCCTCAGCCAGAGCTTCTCCCCCTTTCAAGACTAAATCAAGAATGAAGCTCAGGACATGCCCATGGTGTTCTGCCATAATGTAGAAATCTACCCCTTTCCTCACATGAGGTTTGAAACTCTAAGGTTGACAGAGGCCATACTATCCAGGGCCAGGGGAAGCCGAAGGGATGACTAGAAGGAGAAGAAAGAGGAATGAAGTGTGAAGTATGTGCAGCAGCCCCCAGGGAACTCCAAAAATAAACAGAAAGTCAGCTGGAGGATGGGGGAAGAGACAAGTAACTGAGACACTGATGTTATTTGGATGCGAAGTGGGTCTACAAAATCTGGGTATTCATGAAAATGTGACCTCGGCTGTGCACAGAGGGCAGTTAGTGCTGGGAATGTTTGCGTTCCAGCTGTGAGCTTATGCTCAGACAATAGTCTGGAGAGCTGCATGATGTAATGTTAACTGTGCTTCTCTCTGAGGGGTTATAGGTGACGGATTTTTATTTTGACAATTCATATTTTTAAAAATGTCATGTTACTTGTATAATAATAGTGGAAGCAATAAAAGTTATAGCAGCTTAGAAAAATATTCAGAAACCATTTCCACACAGATAGAATAGTCCAAATTCTAGCCAAGTAATCCATCTCATTCACCAAGGTTGAGAGCCGCCAGACTCCAGAGCTGGAAATGCGATGGGTGTCAGCCTAAAGATGCCAAAAAGTGGCAGAAATGTACATGTTGGCTGTCCTCAGGGATGTGCAGGAGCTGATTAATCCCAGGGAACTGCTTTTCCATACCTCTCCTGGATGGCGCGCCCATGGGCTTTTAGACATGCACATGCAAGTAAACATAATAAACTTGCTTGAGCCTCAGTTTCCCCTTGTGCACAATGAGGGAAATGTTGGAGAAAGATGGAAGCTCTACGGTCTAAGGTTCTTTCCTCTCTGACTTTCCAAGTCTCTGTAACTTTCTGGAACCACCATCTGAAGGTAATTGTGACACTTAGAGTGATATTCATTTATTTAACTAACACCCATTTAACCAGACCCTGCATTTAGTGCTGAAGTTAGGGGGAAAAAAGACACAGTCCTTGCCCTCCGGGTATTTTCTACCTAAAACAAGAGCCAGAAATATAAATGGTTATAATGTATCAGGTAAATATGGGGGACCTGTGTTCATAAGGTCCCAGGAAATTGCAAAGGAAGGGGTCATTCATAAACAATAAACTCCTTTCCCTTTCTTCTCCAACTTACTCTTTTAATGCTTGCTACAATACACTTTACAAAATTATCTCATTTAAACCTCACAACAACTCTCTTATATTTACATTACATATGAAGCTTAGAGAGTTAAAGCACTTGCTGTGGGTCACATAGGTAGAAGTGGCAGAGCCAGAACCAAGTCCAGGGTTGCCTGACCCCAAAGCCTAACTGTAACCCATGGTGACACTGAGCTAGACTGGAAATATGGACTGAACAAGTCATGGGAGAGAGAAGCCCAGTTTCTCAGAATCCACACGTGACGAAAGGAGGCTATAAAAGGATAATGGAGAAAAAAAGGGAAGAGTCTTTCAAGGACTTTTGCCCTAAAAATTTGAAAACTTCCTGATTAGGCTTTTGGAGAACAATGTTCAAAGAGATAATAGTTTTCCTGACTGGTTTTCCAAACTACCTTCTCCCAAAAAAAGAAAGTCTTTTTAAAAGTAGGCAATAATAATTTTTTAAAAGATGGTTGGATAGATAAATTGATATGTGATCATGCAAATCTTCAACAATTGTAGAAACTAGGTTTACATATATGACTATTCATGCTACCATTTTTTTCAATCTTTCTATGTGTTTGAAAATTCTCACACACAGACAAAAATGTTGGGGGGTGGGAAATAGGCAAAAGTTGGGGGGGAGAAGGGGAATAGAGTTTTTAAGTCCATATGGTAGCCACTAGCCACATGGCTACTGAGCACGAGGAGTGTGGCTAGTCTGAGTTGAGAGGTTCTGGGTGCGTGGTAGAGACTCTAGATTTTAAAACCTTAGTATACAAAAGAATGTAAAGTGACTCATTAATAAGATTTATCTTATTTAGATGTTAAAATGATAATTTTTGATACATTTGGTTAAACAAAATATATTATTGAGATTAATTTCACCTGTTTCCTTTAATTTTTTTAATGTGACTACCAGGAAATTTTAAATTACATTCTTGACTTGCATTGTATCTCTACTGGATAGCACCCTCTAGACCAGTGGTTCTCAACCTTCCTAAAGCCGCGACCCTTTATTACAGTTCCTCATGTTGTGGTGACCTCCAACCATAAAATTATTTTCGTTGCTACTTCATAACTGTAATTTTGCTACTGTTATGCATCATAATGTAAATATCTGATATGCAGGATGTATTTTCATTGTTACAAATTGAACATAATTAAAGCATAGTGATTAATCACAAAAACAATATGTAATTATATATGTGTTTTCCGATGGTCTTAGGCAACCCCTGTGCAAGGGTCATTCGACCCCCAAAGGCACCACTGGTCCTGTTTCTTTGCTCTATCTATCACACTTGCCCTGGACCAAGTCCTGTGCTGGGAGGCAGAGATGAATCAGACACAGTCACAGCCTCAGAGAACTGAAGGTCAAGGTCCTGGGGACAAGCCAAGACAGAGCTGAAAAGATCAGAGGATTTCTGCATCGTGGGAATCTCAGTGGCTTTCTTGCTGTGAGTGTCCACTTGGTGCCTTTGCATTGGACTTTTGGATTAGACCTTCCTAGAGAACAATAGACAATATATGGGGGTATCTGAGGTTGTCAGGATGACTGGGGAGGTGGGGTCAGCATTGCTCATGCAGAAACCAGGGATGATAAACATCCCACAGTGAGCAGGACGATCCCACATGAAGAAACATGTCCAAAACACCAGAAGTGGACCTGTTGAGAAACCCAGAAGTAAAAGAAGAATAACACACCTGTTTTTGTATATGTCTGTAGTCCTTTAATCTGTTTGATGGGCTCTTTCAATCTGTAGAGTAACATGTTACTTATAAATTCTCTTCTGCCAATATAGCTAGATGATGATAAATAAATAATAAATAATTTCCTTCCCTAGCCCCATTCTTTCCATTAGATCGACCTCAAATTCCTATTACTTGGGATGGAAATGATAAAACTATCACTTGATATTTCTTTTCACATATTTATGTTTTTAAAAAGATTTTATTCATTTATTTTTAGAGAGAGGGGAAGGGAGGGAGAAAGAGAGGAAAAGAAACACTGATGTGTGAGAGAAACATTGATCAATTCCCTCTCCCACATGTCCTGACCAGGGATCAAACCCACAATTTAGGCATGTGCCTTGACCAGGAATTGAACTGGTAACCTTTTGCTTTGCAGGATGATACCCAACCAATTGAACCACATAGGTCAGGATTCTTTCCACATCATTACCTTTTGGCAGTGCCACTGGAAGTATTCCTTAACTCGACTCTCTGGCTTGGTACAGAATCTCTAATTAGTTTTTATTTTCATATTAGCTTGTCATTTTTCCATGGATGAAAAACCTACTCTTGTCCCTCTGATGGTATTAAATATTACACTTCTCTCAAAGTCTTCTGCTTACTTTACTGTTTCCTTCAATGTAATCCTCTTCGTTGGGTTTGGTTTCTCTCTTCTCTGGTGTTGCTTGTCCATACTGGTAGTCGTGCCTTCTGATTTAAGATTCCCAATTGGCCTGTCAGCTTCCATTTCCTATCTCCAAGAATTATAATGGAGGGACTAGGAGTGTTACTGGGATGATGTCATTGGGACTTGGCAGCTCCTCATTCCTCCAAGGACTTCTCTGAGTCTCTGGTTCAAGCATTGACAATGACTGACTAAGTCTGAGGGCAAATGTCTCTGATGCTTACTACCTGAACCTGCCAACTTGCTGCAAATTAGAGTCCCCTAACCAGCTGTCTGATGGCTGCCTTCTTAACCTTCCTCATAGTCCTCATAGTTGCCTCTGAACTGAGAGCACCCTCAATACTGTTCCCCTCAGTGAAGTAACTCCTTTCTTGCTTTGTTTGGTTCCAGTTTCCTCCAACAACCCAATCTCCTTTGCTTAACCATTTTTCAGGCATACCTCTTTCAGGGTGGCACTTTCTCTCGTTGTCAGTGTTGTTAAGAATATATTTTTATTTAAACTTGCACAATACATGTTCTATCTTCTACAAATTTTCAGGAAGATCTCCAGACAACTATTGAGCCCCCAAACTGGGCTGGCACCAAGGACTCAAAACCTTATTTTCTGGACCAAAGTTGGGACATGGTTTTCTGATTTTAAGTTTATTGACATGAAAATCTATCCATGTTCATTAAAGTGAAGTATATGTGAGGGTTTACTCTCACTGATAATGACATAAAGATAATTACAAAGCTTAGAGAAAAGAACATATCAGTGAATAGACTGTTGGATTCTGAGAGAATAAATTCTTTTAACACAGATGTGGTTTCTTTTCTCAAAGTCCCCTAGCAGTGAGAAACTAGTTAAGTCCAAGGTGGCAGGATAGACAGCCGCGTAACTGAGGTACACAGATTTTGTGTCTACCAGATTTTTAGGTCTGTCATCCTGCTGCCATAGTGATCTGTCTGGACCTGAGCCCTAGAATTCAGGGCTTCACATCTGTTCCAACCCTCTGCCCCCATACCCAATTGTCCTGAAAGAATGGCCCAATGCCCACCAGGTGGAGCCCAGGAGCTAGAGTCCATCAGCTCGCCCCCAGATCAGTCTTGCACATTATGACAAGAATAAAACATAATGAGGAAGAAGAGTTTACCCCAGAAATGCAAGGAAAGTTCAACATTAGGAAAAAGTATATATTGATGAAAATCACTTCATTAACATATTAGAAAGAAAAGAGCTCTATGATCAGGATATAGTAAAAGCCCTGGATTAATGGAGAGATGTATAATGCTTCTGGATAAGAAAACTTGATTTTATACAGATGTCACTTATGCCCTCAAATCTGTCAATAAGTTAAAGGCAAAATTCCAGAAGAATTTTTATGAGATCTGAAAAGCTGATTGCAAAATTTATCTATAAAAGAAAATATACAAGGATAGCCAAAAAAAATTATTGGAAAATGCTAATAGGAGGGAATTTGTCCTAGCAGATAACAAAACACTATAAATCTATAGTAATTTAAAAAGTGTGGAACTTCTGGCCAAGAGGGAGGCCTAGACTGACACGCTCCATCTCCCTCCACAACTAAGAAGGAATACATTTACCGTAAAACCATAAATAACCAGAAGTTCCAGAAAATAAAGCTACATGGAAGTCCAACGTATGACATTATAAAGAAGTAGCACTCATTTGGACAGGTAGAAGGGGTGAAGCCAGGGTAGAGAGGTCAAGCTGTGCTGGCGGCAGCAGCTGCGGCGATGGCAGCGGGATGGCGATAAGCACAGACACCTGTATTTAAGGAGAGGCAAGAAGCATCTGGGGAGCACCCTCGGCTGCAGACCTGACCCGTCAGCTCAAAATTCCAACACCAGGGAAGGCAGACCCCCATTGCCTCGGACTGTGAAGGCCGGAGGGCGCAGGGATGGAGGAGGAGGCTCCCGGTCTTTGAGCAGAGAGTGAATGGTAGGAATCCATCTTGGACCCCTACCCCCACACAAAACACCACAGTGTGGTGAGAAGGGTCACCTGGTAGTGACGAGTGCATGGGGCTCTTCCCCCCATAGCACAGGAGGTGTGACAGCCCCGCCCAGGAAGCAAAGGTAAATACAAAACTGTCAGGATGGCAGAGATCATGATAGAGATCCCAGTGATGCAGCTGACCAGCCAGTAAATAACTGATCTAATGGATCAGCAGATAGGAAATATTTCTGAGGCACAATTCAGAGCTTTGGTTATAAGAATGCTTACAGACCTGACAGCAGATCTTAAACAAGATGGGGAAGAAATGAAGGCTAGTCCTGCTGAAATGAACAAAAACACATATGAAACAAGTGGTGTGGGAAAGAAAACCGGGATCAAATCAACCAATTGGGACATAGGGAAGGAACAAACAGTCAACTAGTGCAGAAAGAGGAAACGAAAAGTGAGGAAAATGAGGAGAGGCTCAGAAATCTATGGGATGGCTATAAGCAGGCCAACATCCAAATCATAGGGTTACCAGAAGGTGAAGAAGAACTAGAAATTGAAAAGTTATGTGAAAAAATAATGAAGCAGAACTTTCCTAACTTGGAGAAAGAAATACAGGTCCAGGAAGCACAGAGAGCTCCAAAAAAACTAGACCCAGGGAGAACCACACCAAGACACATTATAATCAAAATGTCAAAAATTAAGGATAAAGAGAGAATCTTAAAAGCAGCAAGAGAGAAGAGAATTATGTACACAGGGGTCCCAATAAGACTATCATCTGATTTCTCAGAAGAAACTCTGCAGGTAAGAAGAGACTCACAAGAATATTCAAAGTAATGAAAAGCAAAAATCTGCAACCACAATTACTCTATCCAGCGAAGCTGTCATTCAGAATAGAAGGGCAGAAAAAGTGCTTCCAGGACAAAGTAAAACTGAAGGAGTTCATCAGATCCAAACCACTGTTACATGAAATATTAACGGGACTTGTTTAGGAGAAGGAGGATCAAAACTATGAACATTAAAATGAAAGCTGTATCACAACAACCAACAGCAGAAGCTAGGGAATTGAAACAAAGGCAAACTAAGTAGGCAATGAGGGTGGAAATGGAATTATAGGTATGGGGAACATATTGGGGGGAGGTCAGCAGGGAGGGGGAAGGGGGAAGAGGGAGGGAGATGGTACGGGCATTAAGAAACATAGTAGGGAGTGCAGTAGATAGGAAGATGTCGAGAAGTACTATATGCACAACCAATGGGTATGGACTAAGTGGGGGGGCAACTAAAGGGAGGGGTTCACTGGGTGGAGGGAAACAAAGGGAAAAGAAATTGGGACAACTGTAACAGCATAATCAATAAAGCATATTTTTTTAACAAGTGTGGTACAAGGACAATAAGAGATAATGAAATTTCTTTAGAACATAACAGTGGGTCTAGAAAGGGACTCATAAATATATGTGAAATTGGTATATGATAGAGATAGCATTTTCAAATTAGTGAGAAAAGAATTCCTTTACAATAACTTCTGTTGAGGAGAGTAAATAAACTTACCATACCTCACTCACCAAATAAATAAGTTCAGATAAAACAAGAGTAAAATTTTAAAACAAAACTCAAAGTATTAGGAGAAAATATAGAAAAGAAAATGTATTTAAAACCTTGGACATGAAAGAAAGAAAGAAAGAAAGAAAGAGAGAGAGAGAAAGAAAGAAAGGAAAAGAAAAGAAAAGAAGGTAAGAAGGAAGGAGAAACAAAGAAAGAAATTTGAATACTCAAAATAATTAAACTTCTATGCAACAAAAGACGCCATAAACAAACAAAAAAGACAAGTGACAAAATGTTTGCCACTATATAATATGTGCCCACTATATAATAGACAATATATAAAGAACTCTTAGAAATCAATATTTTTCATAAATATAGAAATGGGCACAAAACATGTAGAGACAATTTTAAAAGGAAATTTTAAATAACAAAAATTGGTATATGAAATTTTGCTTAACATTCCTACTTATCAGAGAAATGCAAAGTAAAACAATGAGATGTCCTTTTTTTAATCAATCATAATGCAAAATTCAGAAGGCTGATAACATCCAGCATCAGTCAGGGTATGAAAAAATGGGTATTGTTGTATATTTAGTGGAGATTTTAATTAAGATAGCTGTTTCTGGGGGCAAATTAGTTCCATCTTCAAAAATGTAAATAATCATATTTTTGATCCATAATTCCCTATTAAAATATATCTCCTATGAAAATATCTGTATGTGTGCCAAAAAGTTGTATAAAATTATATTCTTCACAGCATTGTTTGCATAGCAGAAGAAAAACACTGGCTGGCAATAACCTAATGTCTAACAGCAAGAAATGGTCAAATAGTTTATTCATGTAATAGAATATTACATACCACCCTAAGAGAAAAATAATTATATGGAAAATGTCTATAAAACATATTATAATTTGTTAAAATCAAACCTCACATATTAAGGAACGATACTGAGGATTTTTTAAAGACCCAAATAGAGCTTTGAAAGATGAAAAATACAATTTCTGAGGTAGAAAATACATTGGGTGTCTAAATGCAACATGGTATCTTGAATTGACTCCAGAAACAGAGAAAGGATATTTGTGAAAAAACTGGTGAAATTTGAATAAAGCATGTAGTCGAATTAATAGCATTGTAAAATGTTAATTTCTTAATTTTAATAAATGTATTATGTTTATACGTGTTCACATTAGGGGAAGGGTATATAGGAAATCTATGTACTATCTTAGAAATCTCCTGCCAATCTAAAATTATTTCAAAAAAAGATTTTAAAATATATTGGATAGGACTAATAAAACACAGGAACCTTCAGAAGAAAATACAACATGGGCAAAAGCAGATTTGCAGTTATGAGTATGTGAAAGACAGTTTATTCTTGTATTATTATTTATTAATTATTGTATTATTTTCCATATGAACAACTGTAAAACTGCTTTTGCTCCACCCTATATTAGTAAACTTGATGACTATAGAAACTATGCAAAATAAAACATAGCAAAAAAACTGGGAAAAAAATGAACAGAACATTAATGAGCTTTGGGACAACTTCAGGTAGCCTCATATATGTATATACAACCAGAATCCCAGGAAAAGAGTAGAAAAAAAATATGTTAAAAATAATTATTCAAAACTTTCCAAATTTGATGAAAACTATAAATCCACAGATACAAGACTCTCAACAAGCCCTAAGCAGCAGAAACATGAAAAGAACTAAACCAAAGTACATCATAATCAAATTGCTTAAAACCAATGATAAAAACACATGTTAAAAGCAGCCAGAGAAAAAGATACATTCCACACATGGGAACAAACTTAAGGATGTCAGCACACTTCTTCTCAGAAATAATGCAAGCCAGAAGACAGTAGGGCAACATCTTTAAAATACTAAGAAGGAAAAAACTGTCAGAATTCTGTATCAGGCAGAAATGCCTCTCAAAAATGAAGGCAAAATAAAAATATTTTAGAAATGTGGTAGTTGAGAGACTTTACCACCAATAAACCAGATCTAAAAATGTTAAAATAATTACTTTGGGTAGAAGAACAATGATAACAGAAGGAAATCTAGCTCTATACAAAACAAGTAAGAGCCCTGAAAATGTTAAATATGTGAATAAGTATAAAAGACTTTCTCTTTTAATTTTTAAACTTCTTTTTTAAATAGCTAACTATTTGAAGCAAAAGTAAAAATGTATTATAGAATATACAGGGTGGAACCAAAGTAGGTTTACAGTTGTTTATATGGAAATTAATACAATAATTAATAAATAATAATACTGTACAAGAATAAATTCTGTGTTTTGTATGCTCACAACCTACTTTGGCCCCATTCTGTGTAACATATGTGAAGTGAAAATACATGACAATAGCCCAAAGCCCAGAAGAGGGGAAATGTAGGCACACTGTTAAAAGGTTTACACATTATGGGTAAAGTGGTATAATATTACTGAAAGGCAAAATAAGTTATAATTAAAGCAACCACTAAAAGTAAAAGGCTGCCCTGGCTGGTGTGATTCAGTGGATTGAGTGCCAGCCTGTGAACCAAATGGTCACCAATTTGATTCCCAGTCGGGGCACATGCCTAGATTGCCAGCCAGGTCCCCGGTTGGGGGACACAAGAGGCAACCACACATTGATGTTTCTCTCCCTCTCTTTCTCCCTTCCTTACCCCTCTCTAAAAATAAATAAATAAAATCATTTAAAAGAATAAAAATAAAATGTAACTAGTATTCCTATAAAGGGAATAAAATAAAGAATACTCAATCCAAAAAATGTATAGAACAAAATGTAAAAGGATAATAGAAAACAAGATAGAATATTTAAGCCCAATCATAATCATTTTAAATGTAAATGATCTAAACATCCTGATTAAAAGGCAGATTGTCAGATTTCATTTTAAAGACCGAACTCTCTATTAATAGTATATGAAATAGATGTTAAAAGAGTGATCTGGTCAAGATGGCAGCATAAGCAGACATGACTCACATCTTCGCACAACCACATCAAAATTACAACTAAAATATAGAACAACCATCAGCCAGAACCACCAGAAATTGAGTTGAATGGAAGTCTTACAGCTACGGAATCAAGGAAACCACATCTATTGAGACAGATAGGAGGGGCGCAGACGCGGAACCAGCTGGTCTCTTACCCACATATGATGGATAAAAACTCAGGAGGAATATCTCAGGAGCGAGGAGTCCCAGCCCCACACCAGGCCCCTCAGTTCATGGTTCTAACGCTAGGAAGATAAGTCCCCACAGCTTCTGGCTGCAAAAACCAGTGGGGATTGAGTTGGTGGAAGAAGCTTCTGGAGTCCCAAGCAGTTCCTCTTAAAGAACCCACACATGGACTCACCTATTCAGACTCACTCCCTCTGAGCCCCAGCACTGGGGTAGCAGCTTGAAAGGCACCAGTGGTACACAGGGAGAAACTGAAGTGTCTGGCGTCAAGATGAGCAGAGACCATTGTCTCTTTTCTAAATGTTTCCCCCACAGAGCCAGCAAGCTGGTGCCATGTCTGAGACTCCATCAACGTGGCTAACACTGTTTGACCTGCCTTGGAGATCCCCAGAGACTCCACCCCACCCAATTTATGGGCTCACCCAAGCTGCTTTTCCACATGGATGGCTGGTCTTTGCTCATGTTTCACAACTTCTTAAATCCTATCAAACAAGCAACAGCTGGCCTCAGTGAGCTCCAAGCTGGCACTAGCAGCAGCCAGCCTAGATTCACAGCTTGGCTTCACTGGGGAATCTCCAAGCCCAGCACAAGTAGCAGCCATCTCAGATTGCTTTGTAGCTCAGGCAGGGCTCCCCAGGCAAAACACAGGTTGGAGCTGACCTTGGCCTACACCACCCAAGAAACCCCAGGGCCAGCGCACCCAATGGACAGTTACAAATCACATCAGAGCACCACCACCATGACCCCACACAGCTGATCATCCACGGAGGGCAGAGGTTGGTGGTCAGTGGTCATAGCCAGTTCTTACAGCTGACTGGCCTGGGTAAATCCCTCTCATTGATCTGCCAACAGCATCCAAGGCTTAACTGTAAGAGGAGGGCGTACTCAGCCCATACAAAGGACGCACCTCAAGTACCCATCTTGGGTGATAGGGGAGGCTGTGCCACTGGAACCTACAGGGCACCTACTACATTAGGCTACATTACCAAGACATGGAGTCAAAGCATCTCTACTCAATACACAGAAACAAACACAGGGAGGCTGCCAAATTGAGGAGGCAAAGAAATATGGCCCAAATGAAAGAACAGAACAAAACCCCAGAAAAAAAAACTAAACAGAACGGAGATAGCCAACCTATCAGATGCAGAGCTCAAAACACTGGTGATCAGGATGCTCAGAGAACTCATTAACTATAGTCACAAAATAAAGGAAGAACTGAAGTTGACACAAAGTGAAATAAAGAAAAACATACAGGGAACCAACAGTGATGGCAAGGAAGCCAGGAATCACATAAATGATTTGAAACAAAAGGAAGAAATAAACATTCACCTGGAACAGAAAGAGGAAACAAGAATTGAAAAAATTTAGGAGCCCTGGCTGATGTGGCTCAGTGAATTGAGTGCCAACCTGCAAACCAAATGGTCGCTAGTTTGATTCCTGGTCAAGGCACATGTGTGGGTTGTGGGCCGGGTCTCTGGTTGGGGGTGTGTGAGAGGCAATCACATATTGATGTTTCTTTCCCTCTCTTTCTCATTTCATTGTCTTCTCTCTAAAAAGAAATAAACAAAATCTAAAAAGCAAAATAGAAGAAACAAGGAGAGGATTAGGAACCTCTGGGACAACTTTAAACATACTAACACCCAAATTATAGTGGTGCCAGAAGGAGAAGAGGAAGAGCAAGAAATTGAACACTTATGTGAGAAAATAATGAAGGAAAACTTCCCAAATTTGGGGAAGGAGATAGACATACAAGTCCAGGAAGCACAGAGAGTCCCAAACAAGCTAGACCCAAACAGGACCACACCAAGACACATCATAATTAAAATGCCAAAAGTTCAAGCTAAAGAGAGAATCTTAAAAGCAGCAAGAGAAAAGCAGAGTTACCTACAAAGGGGTGCCCATAAGACTATCAGCTGATTTCTCAAAAGGAACTTTGCAGACAAGAAGGGACTGGCAAGATGTATTCAAAGTGATGAAAAAGCAAGGACCTACAACCAAGATTACTCTATCCAGCAAAGCTATAATTTAGAATGGAAGGGCAAATAAAGTGCTTCCTAGATAAAGCAAAGCTAAAGTAATTCATCATCACCAAGCCCTTATTACATGAAATGTTAAAGGGACTTAAGAAAAAGAAGATCAAAATTATGAACAGTAAAATGACAACAAACTCACAACTATCAACAAGTGAATCTAAAAAATTAAAACAAAAGCAAACTAAACAAACCAGACAGGAACAGAATCATAGATATGGGGATCATTTAAAGGGTTATCAGCTGGGAGGGGAAGGGGAGAAATTGGGAACTGGTGCGGGGATCAAGAAGCATAATTGACAGGAATAAAATAGACAGGGGAATGTTAAGAATAGTATAGGAAAGGGTGTAATCAAAGAGCTTACATGCATGATCTATGGACATGAACTAAGGTGGGGGGGATTTGCTGGAGGGAAGGGGGTTACCAGGTGGAGTGAAGCAAAGGGAAAAAAATTGGGACAACTGTAACAGCACAATCAATAAAATATACTTAAAATTAAATAAATAGATCTTAGAGAAAACATATAAACAGGTTTAAAGAGAATCATTTGAAAATGAGAAAAGGGTCAATTCCTCAAGAATACTTAACAATCCCGAAAGCTTATGTATCTAATAACAGAGAGTTAAAACACTTGAAGCAAAAACTGACAGGACAGAAAAGAGAAATATACAAATCTATAACTGTAACCAAAGATTTCATCACCCCTCCCTCAATAATTGAAAAACAAGTGGACAGTAAATAGTAAGAATAAAGAAAATCTGTACTATACTCCCAACCATCTTGGCACAATTGACATTTATAGAACAATCTACCTAATAATAACAGGATACACAATCTTTTTCGAATGCAGAGTACATTTATCATGCATCAGGAAAGCCCACCAGTATTTCTCAGCCCCTCTAACTCTGAGTTGCAGAGGCTAAATTTATGGTCAGTGCAGCTGAGAGATTGGGGGCTCCCTTCCTCCTTCCAGTCCCCTCTCATAAGTAGAGGCTCTATCCCAGGCATAGCATTCAGAGAAAACTTGGGCCCCGATCTCGCTCACCCTGCTTGTAGGGCACTAAGAGAGGCAAGTTGAATAACTAGTTAAATAAAAAGCCAACAGCAGTAACAAACTCCAAAATAAAATGACCCTATTTGATAAAAGGCCCTTAAGCCCACAGATGCGTAGACTCTGAGAACCTGAAGGAACCTCAGGAGGAACCATGCTGTTTTGGGAGCAGCGAGGAGGACCCATCTGGAGGTGAGAGGCACCCAGTCATCTACTGCCCTGAGCAGGCTCGCTTTGCACTGACTGAGGGATGGATGATTCAAGGGTGGACAAATCCGTGTCCCAGAGTGAACCCCGGGCCATGACCCACCACACTAAGTGATGCGAAGCCAACTCCTTCACCTCTCTAGGGCAGTTTTCTGGTCTGTACAATGAGGATTGATCAAGATGGTCTATAGGACTTTCAAAATGTTGTCACTCTTCTGCCAGGTCACTCCTCTATTACATTTTTTCCAGACTTTTTATTTTCTGAAGATCTCTATGACAGCTGAACCAAGACCTCTAACTCACCTGGAAAGCAACGCTGCCTATCATTTGTTCGCTCACTCTCTCATTTATTTTTAAATGTATTCACTGAGGATTGCTTATGTATTCATTTAATTGTTCACCTAGCCATTCATTTATTCATTCATAAAAGTTCCAGGGCCAACACTATCTGGAGACTGACCTGTGAGGGTGGATCCCTGGCCCTGAGCCACTTCCTCCAACTTTTTCACACCAATTAAGATTTCTTAACAGACTCTGTGTAATTGGGTCTTTGGGACATCATCCCTGAAGCACCCCAAAGTTTCTAAGTTGGGCACATTTCCCCTTTCCCTCTAAATCGCCTTAGGGATTGCGCAGTCCCCAGACACACAAGAAGCTTTGAAAGGTGCCTCTGTCATTTTGCCTGCTCCGTGGGAGGCTGTTATCCAGGATGGAGCTGGGAGCTGCCCAGGTCAGGGTGTCTCTGGCTGCCCACAATAAACTATTGGGGACCCCATTCAGCTTTGAGCCCAACAGAATTTCCTGATTGTACCAAACCTGACACACTTCAGAGAACCCCACTGAAGTCTATGCACTTCGTCTAATCTTACCAAATCCTAAAAGTTCCACTTAATTTTATCAACTTGCAAACATTTAACTGAACTCTATGAAAGTCTAGGCACGTTTTCTCACTTTAGAAAGCTGGGTCAGTATGAAACCCCATGTCTTCCCAACAGGGTGTGGGCCTGTTTTTTGACTTGTGTTCCCCAGCTCCAGCCACAGAAGGTCCCAGGACTCACACCCTCTGAAACATCTCTCAGGGAGCCAGGAATATGCATCTGGAAGGGCCTGAAGGTAAGTGAAAAAATGGGGACTTGGGGAAAGAGGAAGGGGCCTAGGCTGGGAGTCAGGAACCCAGGGAATTACTGGAGCCTTGGCTTCCCCCTCTAATTCACTGTGTCCCACTGCGCAAGCCCCTTCCCCTCTCTGGGCCTCTGTTTCCCCACGGATAACATGGGGATGGTCTTGCTGATCTGTAAGACCCCTCCCCGCTCTGTGGAGTCATCTAGGCTAGGAACAGTTCATATATGGCAATCTGCTCACTCCCAATCTGTCTCAGCTCCAGGAAGTCACAACAAGACAGGAAAAAGCTGGCTGTGGCCGTGCTGGGAGCTTCAACTTGGCCTTCAGAACCTGGGTAAGGAGAAGAGGGCAGTGGCCTCCGCATGGGTTGGCAGGATGGAACAGACAGGAAGTAAGGGGGAAAGGTGAGCTGCATCCTAGAGGTGCAAACACAGGGGCATGGGGCTCAACGGAAACAGCACTCACAGTGGCCTGAGAGAGGATAAAGACAGGGCTCCCGGGGGCGGTGGCGCTTGAACTGGTTTTTCACTGGCCAAGAGAGAAGTGGGCAAAATGGGCACTGTGGGCCTTGCAGACAAAGCTTGCCGCCCTGCTTTTGGACCCAGAACTCCACAGCCACATCCCTTCTGCTCCCCTCTTCCCACAGGCCCCACCCTCCAGTGTAAGAAGGGATGGTAGAGCTAGGAGGCTCAGATCCTCAGCCCTGACAATGGGAAGCAGACAAGACTCACTCAGCTGGTTTGGTAACCTCATCCCTGATCCACATGTGGTTCCTCTGTCCTCATGGTTCATCCCAGGCAGAGTTTTCTCCCCACCCTCAGGGCTGCTCTAGTGACATGTCCACAGCCCCTGCCTTGTCTCCATGAACCTCTGCCCAGGGAGAAGTATCCTGCCAGTCCTCTGACACCTGGCCACAGGTCCAAGGGTCTGCATGATGGGGTTTGGATGTGTGTATGTGTGTGTAGGTGTATGTTTGTGCATGTGTGGTGCCTATGAGAGACAGCAAGAATGAGATTGTCTCCAACCTATGCACATACACTCATGTGAATTACTGTTCATGTACACGCATGTACCTATGTGTACATGGGTACTCCTAGGCACATGTGTGTACTTGGGTGTCAAACAGGTATGTGCATATACACATGTAGGTGGGGGTATGTGTGATGACCTTGTGTGAGTGTATGTTTTCCATCAGGTAGCCAATGGCTGCAGATGCTTGCTAGTAACCTTAGGGGGTAAATTACAGTATGTGGAACCATATAAAGAGAAGGCTGTGGCCTGACCTAGTCACAGGGGCTGCAGGAAAGCACAATAGTATCTCTGTACCCACCCCCCAGCCCTACCACAGTACCTGCTGCTATTGACACTCTGCTAAATGGGGATGCTTCTCCAGGCGCCCAGCCTCAGAGTTTCCCAGGTGAGTCTCAGAGGGAGCTCAAAACTCCTACTCCCCTGACCCCACGATGTCTCTATACACAGTCACGCGGAGGCAAGACATTCTGTCTGAAGTCCCAGAGCTAGGTCAGAACTCTTCTTACTGCAGAAGTGGCCCTTCATACCCTAAAGTAGGGCCCAGAGCTCTGGACCCTGAGTAAAAGCATGCCTATGGGACTATGGGAGTAATGGGCTTCCTGTTACTAGAGACAGGCAAACAGAAGCAGGATGAGGCGAGGCATGGACATTGGAGAGGATTTCTGTCTGGGAATGGTTTGGATTCAGCGATGTCTGGCATGTGGTAGGAACTCAGGCTCAATCACTTCTCTCTCTCTTTTTTTTTTTTTTTTTGAGAAAATAACTTCTAAAAAATCTTTTTAAAGATTTTATTTATTTATTTTTAGAGAGAGGAGAAGGGAAGGAGAAAGAGAAGGAGAGAAACATTAATGTGTGGTTGCCTCTTGCATGTCCCCAACTGGGGACCTGGCCTGCAACCCAGGCATGTGCCCTGACTGGGAATCGAACCAGTGACCCTTTGGTTAACAAGCTGGCACTCAATCCACTGAGCCACACCAGCCAGGGCTCAATCACTTTTTGATTCTAGTAAAAATCAACATGGGAGGACTAAAAGAAATAAATTGTCTCATGTGAAGGAATCATTAAGAGGAATTGGTGCTCTACCCAGCCCCAGGCTTGGGCATGTGTCCTGTGGTTTACTGACACCATGCCAAGTACCTGAAACACTAAGGAAAGATTGAAACATGCTCCTTAGCTAGTGAGAAGAGTGTAGGGAGGACATCAGAGAAAGACATCCATCTAGTGCAATAAAGGAACCATCAACACTTGGGGGTTCACAGAACCAAACATGTGCTCTGTGCATGGGGTAGGTGTTAGTGTGGAGGCGACTGGATGCTAGATTCACCTTGCCAGGGACCCACTTTGTGACCTCAGTTTCCCCACCTGCACAATGGCAGATCCAATGAGTTGACCTCTCAGGGTGCCTTTCATGCTGATGCCCTAGAAATTTATGAGGTCAAAGCAGCTCAGGCTCAGGCCCAGAGAAAATAAGTTTGGGGCTGGGCTAAAAGGGCCATCGAATTTTAGCCCCAAAGGCCATGATGAAAGCAGATTCTGAAGGTCAATTCACACACAGTAGCTGATGAAGCAGGTCCTGTGGGGGGGACAGGGTGGACAAGCTCACTGATAGGCTCAGAGGCCAGCAGCCCCTCTTATGGAAGGCATGAGGTATGCTTCATGCATGGAGACCAGAGCTAACGTGAAGAGACAAGTCAGATTTCTGCAGGCTGAGGGATTAAGAAGAAGGGCATTCCTGTAGTGGGAACAGTGTAAAGCAATTGCTCAGAGGCTTCCTTAAATCAGGAGGATCCTCAGAGAACAGCTAGCCCATTGGTTCTCAAAGTGCAGTACCTTGTCCAGTGGCAGCAGCATCATCACCCAGACATACTGAGTCAGAAACTCTGGGGAAAGAGTCCAGCAATGTGTTTTAACAAACTTTCCAAGTCATTCTGGTGCATGTGAGGATCTCGGATCCAGCCCATTGAATATTTATCTATAGTAGGTGCTCTGTAAATGGAAGATACAGGGTCAAATAAGTTTAGGAATTACGTGTTCTCCACTGCTGTGGGAAAGTCACAAATCATACTGGCGTAATAAAGGCCCTGAGAAGTCCTGCAGTAAAGAACTTTGTTTACTTTTGGCTAACCCAGTGCTGTCTCAATTTGATTTTTCAGTTTGCCTACTAACACTCTCTTAGGGAAATGCTGCTTTAAATCATTTTTCACAATGATAAATTGCAGCCTAGAGGTACAGGGTTTGCCCAAAGTCACAGAGGGACAGTGTGTCTGGGCTGGGAAAGACCCTAGCAGTATGCCTCTTCCAAAAAGAGGTTCTGTGGGCTTCTCACCATCCCACACCCTCTCTTCCCCCATCACAGCTGTGTGTCTCTTCAGAACCCTGAAATATGGAGTTGGTCAATAGGACAGAGGCCTCTGAGTTCTTTCTGAAAGGATTTTCTGGCTACCCAGACCTAGAGCACCTGCTCTTCCCTCTGTGCTTGGCCATGTACCTGGTGACTCTGCTGGGGAACGCAGCCATCGTAGCGGTGAGTGTGCTGGATGCCCGCCTGCACACTCCGATGTACTTCTTCTTGGGCAACCTCTCCCTCCTGGACATCTGCTACACGTCCACCTTTGTGCCCCTGATGCTGGTCCACCTCCTTTCGACCTGGAAAACCATCTCTTTTATTGGCTGCGCAATCCAGATGTGTCTGAGCCTGGCCACAGGCTCCACAGAGTGTCTGCTGCTCGCCATCATGGCCTACGACCGCTACCTGGCCATTTGTCAGCCACTCAGGTACCCGGTGCTCATGAACCACCGGCTCTGCTTGTGGCTGGCAGGAGCTGCCTGGGTCCTCTGTCTCTTCAAGTCAGTGACTGAGACAGTCATCGCCATGAGGCTGCCCTTCTGTGGCCACCATGTGGTCAGTCACTTCACCTGTGAGATCCTGGCAGTGCTGAAGCTGGCATGCGGTGACACATCAATCAGCGAGGACTTCCTGCTGGTGGGCGCCATTCTGCTGTTGCCTGTGCCCCTGACATTCATCTGCCTGTCTTACACGCTCATCCTGGCCACCATCCTGAGGGTGCCCTCAGCTGCCGGGCGCCGCAAAGCCTTCTCCACCTGCTCGGCGCACCTGGCTGTGGTGCTGCTTTTCTACGGCACTGTCATCTTCATGTACATGAAGCCCAAGAGCAAGGAGGCCCGCGTCTCTGACGAGGTCTTCACGGTCCTCTATGCTGTGGTCACACCCATGCTGAACCCTGTCATCTACAGCCTGAGGAACAAGGAGGTGAAGGAGGCCGCCAGGAAGGTGTGGGGCAGGAGAAGCACCTCCAAGTGAGGGAGGGCTCTGCAGGTTATGTGCTGGGTGGGGGCTGCTTTTTGAGAAGAACCAAGAAGAGCACAGAAGTTCACAGCATCTCCACTCCCTGCCCCTGCTGGGCCTTAGCAGCACCATCTGTATGGTGGGAGGGTTGGTCTTGGCCTCCAAGTAGGTAAGCACAGCCCTCGCTTGAGTCATCAGTGCCCCTCCATCCCTCTTTCTGCTTCTGTTGGTCAGAAAAGAGGCACAGAGAAGAGAAGCACCCCACTCCCCACACCTCAACCCTCTCAACCAAGTCCAAGTGAAGGCTGTCAGCCAAGATGTTCTGCTGGCCTTTGATGCCACCACAGGAGTTTGGACTTCATCCTGTGATTCAAGTAAATTGAATCACTTTTACTTTTAGAAAGACCACTGATTGGATACCATCCTTCACTCATAAAATTGGCAAAGAATTTTTTAAATGTCTATTGTTAATGAAGGTGCTTTGAAGTAGGAAATGTCATATACTGCTGATGGGAATAGGAATAAATTAATATGAACTTCCTGCAAAGTCAACTGGAATATGAATCAAAAAACTTAAAAACTTCCAGAACCTTTGACCCAACACCTTTACTTCAAATAAGTCAAAGAAGATAATTAGAGGCACAAAGATTTGTGTGCAAGGATATTAATCATGGCATTATTTATAACAACAAAAAAATTGTAAGAATCTCAATGTCCAACCATAGAAGAATGTTTAAATAAATCCTGGTGGAGTCCAATGATAGACTGTAATGAAGCTATTAAAAATATTATTTTTTGAAGGATATTTGATGATAGAAAAAGTTCACAATGTGAATTGCAAGAGGGTGCTGTTCTATGAGCAGTTAGAACATAAGTGGACATATGGTATTTGTCTTTCTCTGCCTGGTTTATTTCAATTAGCACAATACTCTCCAGATCCATCCATGCTGTCGCAAAAAGTAAGATTTTCTCCTTTTTCATGGATGAGTAGTATTCCATTATGTAAATGTACCACGGCTTTTTTATCCACTCATCTACTGATGGGCACTTAGTTATTTCCAAACCCTGGCTATTATAAATAATGCTGCTATGAACACAGTGATGCATATATTCTTTCAAATTAATGTTTCAGGTTTCTTTGGATATATTCCCAGAAGTGTAATCACTGGGTCATAAGGCAGTTCCATTTTTAATTTTTTGAGGAAATTCTATACTGTTTTTCCCACAGTGGCAGCACCAATCTGCATTCCTACCAACAAGGTGCAATCTAATGAACAAAGTAAACAAATGAGCAAAATATAAACAGACTCACTGATATATAAAACAGACTGACAGCTGTCAGAAGGGAAGGGGTTGTGAGGCTAGATGAAAAAGGTGAAGGGATTAAGAAACAAAAAAACAAAAAACAAAAGGACTAGACACAGACAACAGTATGGTGATTATCAGAGGGAACATGGGGTGGGGGAGGTATAGAGGGTGAAGGGGGGGTAAATGGCGAGGGAAGGAGACTTGACTTTGGGTGGTGAACACACAATACAATATAAAAATAATATATTATAGAATTGTACACCTGAAACCTATATGATTTTATTAACCAATGCCACCCTTATAAATTCAATAAAATGTTAAAAAATAAACTGAAAAAAGAAAGAACAAAAAAGCAGACACAATCTTGACCTGCGTTCTTGAAAAAAATTCCAAAAGCCAAATCATAGTACAGTGGAAAATTTTGCAGCAGCTGCTGCTTTGTTCATGACTGGGTTTCAGTCCCTAAAATGTGTCAAGTTATTTTTTACCATGGGGAGGAAATAGAAAAGGAAGAGAAGGGAAAGGGGAAAGAAACCTGCAGAAACTCACACACCTGACTAAATTCCAGACTTATGCTCCCTCCCAAGCACTTGGGGTCTCATATCCTATACAGCAACTTGCTTTTCTTAAACATCCATGAATCCAGGTCCTTACAACAATCCTGGAAGGAGACTGTCCATTTCACAGACCTGTGCACCCAGATCTAGGGGAGTCGTGGTCCCCAAGCCTCAGATCTAAGAGGCAGGACTTCAGTAAGACCCAGCTTTCAGATTCTCTGTCCATGTCTCTCTTGTGCCCACCTTATCCCAGCCAGGCCCTCCTGGGACAGCACAAGGAACCTGGGGTCTCTGAAGCCCCACAGCTGCCAAACCTGCAAACTGGTATAGTTGCAGAGTTTGAACTTTAAATTGGGCGGGGACTGTGAAGTCCCTGAAGGCAGGGAGCCGGCAAGTTGTCCATGTAGCAGGGTACCAGGAGGCTGGTCCTCTTGGGCACTGCCCTGGCCCATCCCAGCCCAGAGTGTCTGCTAGTAGTGAGTTCAGCACTTCCCAGCTCTGCTCTTGGGTCAGCTCACCTGGCAGCCCGCTCCAGCTCCCTGAACACACTAATGCCACTGGGCCAATAGGTAGGAGGGAAGGAGGACCCACAGCATGTTTACTATTCTCATTAAACCTTTTTTTAAACATATAGAAACCAGAACATCTGCTTGGGAAAGAGGACATAATACTACTAATATCAGCTACCACTTACTGATTCCTTCCCATGGGCCAGGCTCTGTGTTATGAGTTTTGCATGCTTCATCTCATTGGATCCTCAAAATAAGCCCACAAGGAAATATTATTCTTATCTCCACATAACAGGTAAGGAAGGTGAGGCTGAGGAAACTGTTAGCGAGCGCAGGTCTGGGACTTGGGCTCTGGTCGGTCTGACTGCAAAGCCCACATTCACCTTCTCTGCTAGACTGCAAGGAGGTAGCAACGCAGGAATCCCAGACCCAGGCATGTCAGGGACATTGGAACAGAAGCTTTTCTCTTTGTTGGGTCACTCACCTTTCTTTTAAAATAATTTGTGAAGACTTAAGTAAGTATTAAATGGTTCATTCTAGATTTATCAAGCCAATGAAATTGATATGATAGATACCTTGAAAAGTAATCCTGGGTCTGTTAGACTTCAGGGTTGGAAGTGGCTAGAAGGACATGAGAAAATGTTTCGGAGGTTATACAGTACCAGAGACCACCAAACTGACTGGTCCCATTTCACAAAAAGGAGAAATTTGGCCAAGGTTATACAACAGAATCAGAAGAAAAGCAAGAATCAAACCCAGTTCCCTGACTCCCAGTCCCAGTTCATGGCCTCGCCCTGCCTCTCAGAAGGTGTAAAACTGGGGAGTAGAATTAGACCATTATTCTCAGGCACTCTCCTATCTCTCTCTGTGAACCTTATTTTCCAAGACATGGCAGAGTGTGAGACGTTGGCAGATTGATGCAGTGGTTTCTGAGTGTATCATGAAAGCCATCATACCCAAACACTCAGCAGTACTTCCAGTTCACCTTCTTGGCATGTGGTAGGATGACAGGGCCAGCAGGTTATGTGGGCAGATGTGGCACGTGGCACTTCTGGCTCAGAGCATTAAACTGCCGGTGTAGGTGCTCTAGGCATAACAACTGGTGATGTCCCAGGTGGTGGAGCCAGGGTCTCTGAGGAGGGCCACATGGAATGGAGCCAAAAAAAAACCTACAGTGGAGATGTAGCATGAGAAGGAAAGAAACCTTTGTCGTAGTAAGCCACTAAAATTACAAGTTTGTGTGTTACCGCAGCAAAGCCTAGCTCACCTTAACTGAATCACAGAGGAAACAGCAGCTGTGTCCTGATGTCTCATTCTGTACCCATGTTGCAGACTGTAAGCTGTCAGTAACCTGGCAGCATGATTTTTTCTGCACACAGACTTACATCTTTGGGACCATTAGCCTGTGGCCTCATGAGCTAGTTCTGATTTCCATGAATGTGTTACAGTCAGACAAATTGTGAGGAAACCCACTGTTCTCCTGATTCTGCTCTTCAGAAAAAGCAGTCGTTGCTACAGGTAGGAGACCAGCACCCCTAGAGTTGTTCTGCCAGCAGTCACAGGGCTTATCATTCTGCTGGTGAGTGTGTATCGGGAGTGGGAGGGGGCCTCAAGGTAAGACATCTGGGATCAGGATTTTCGGCAGAATAGCAGATCTCAAATAGCCATCACCAACACCTCGTGAGTGGCAGTGACGAACCCCTGTTAGTGGCCTCCTGCTGTGGACATCATGTTGTCGGGATGGTGACCTCTATAGAAGCATATGAGAAGGCTGCAGAGAGGAGGTGTGTGTGAGCTGAGCCTCGAAGGATAAGTGGGAGAGAAAGGCCCCTCTAGGCTGAAGAAAGAGTATGAGAAGAAGGATGAGACAGGACTGTGTGGGGTTTGTCCATTAATGAGGAGTGTCTGCTGAGGCTGGAGCAGGTATTGCAAGAAGGGACGTAGTAGAGGGAGGTGAGGCAGGTGGCCAGGTCAGAGCCGGATCACAAAAGCTCTCAAACACCTCTGCTGTTACCACTCAGTCTTTGTGTTACAGACAAAGGTGAGGAAGAGAGATGCAGAGTCACATTTCACCTGTGGGAAACACCCCCGCATCGTGTTCAGTGTCATACTTCAAGGTTAATGTAAGTCTTTTTGTAGCAACACACCCCCAAAAACCAAGTCCTTATGTTTGAATCTGAAATACTGTGGGCACAATCTAGCCACATAAAGTTATAATCTCGAGTGAAAAAAAAGATGCTTTCCTTTACTTCTTTCCAGAATTCAAGTTTTAGTTTGTCTTTATATTCCAGACTCAAAAAGAATCTCAGAGATTTCTAAAGCCCAGAGAGAGGAGGGTATGTGTCCAAGGTTATTGAGAGAGAGAGAGCCAGTGTGAACTCTGTTGATGCAGAAGTCTGTCTTTCCTTTATCCCCAGAGCCTCACACAGGGCCTAGCACATAGTAGGTGCTCAACAAATATCTGTTGAATAAGTGAACAAATGAACCACCACACTCAGGCAATTCTTTATCTTTTCACCAAATCTTAGCAAGAGAAACCTTACCTTTCAATGTTTACATGGATAAGATTTAAGGTCAGTTGCTGACCCAGATTAATCACCTGCCCCGATGTTCCAGAAACTTCCTCAACAATCACCCTGATTCAGCCTGGAGGAGAAGATGCCAGCACACACTCTTGGGAGAGAGGGGGTCATGACACACACTGGAGCTCTTGTCCAAGAGGTGTCAAGCACAGCCCAGCAGGTCCCTTGTGGCTGAAAGCAAAGCCTTTGATCTGGAGCCTCAGTAACAACATGTTAGTGCCAGGGAGCACCTTCACATGTATGTTTCATCTGAGCTACACGGCATCCCCATTTTTCAAAAGGAAACTGAATCTCAGAGAGATTGAGTCACTTGGTTGATATCACACAGCTAGTTAGTGCTGAACCTAGATGCAAAGCTAGGTTTTTTGAATTGTGCATTGATTATCTGTAGGAGGTTCTGAAAGGAAGGGAACAGAGCCCTGATCTCAAGGGTAGGAGAGGAGACAGGTACAGAGTGCACCATACAAGAAGACAGAGAGATGGCCAAGGGCTAAGGAAGTATCAGAAGGGAGAGGATAACTGCAGAGGGCTGGAGGGAGAAGAAGAGATTGGGCTGGGCTCTGAGGAATGAGCAGGAATGCCCCCCGCCCCAGGGAAGAAGGGAGGGAGGACAGGCCTACAAAAGGGAAATTCTTAGGCAAAGATATAGCACTGGGAAAAGACAAGGTTTTTCAGGAGGGGGTGAGCCCTTCCATCCCTGCAAATGTAATAGTTAAGGAGGCAGAATAAGGAGGGAAGTCTATCCCTGAAGGACAGACAGGGCTCCACTGCTGTGTCACAGGACATTGGCCTCACAGTCAACCCAAGACTGCAGGGGCTGCGGGAGGGGTGATTATATCTTCCGAATGATAAAAGTCACCCTCAACTCCTATTTCTCCTTTAGACCAGAGGTCACCTGGGCCATAAGACAGCTTTCCTGTGTAACAAGACTACTGTGCCTTAGGGACATTTCAGCTTCCTCCTGTGAATACCTGACCCTGGCATTTTCCAAGGAGGCAGTGACACCAGCTCAGAACAGCCACCTGGGAGAAAACCACAGCCTCTTCCCACCCCTCCCTATATATAAAGCTAGTCAATGACTAACAACACCTCTGCCAGATTAGAACCTGGTCTTCCCTCCTTGTGTGACATCAGTACCAATATCATTTATTCCAAAAATCAATATGAAGGTCAGGAAGGAGTCACCTGATGTTCATGACTAGGAGTAAATCCTGTAACCAGAGGCTCTGCTGGGATACGTATGTTCTTTTAAAAATCAACAGATGATTTATGATTCCTTAAGGAGTGGTGACCAGAAATCAGGCTTACACATCCTGTGGAGTGGAAACGTTCAATCTCTATGGCCCAAAGGAATACTAGGTGAGCACCACCCACCACCCACCTGAATACAAAGCTCATCTCACCTACTGCAGGGATGAGGGAAAGCCCTTGTGATAGGTGTGGCATCTTTCTGTCCACTTATTTGTCTTTCTGCTGTAGCCCCAAATACCTAATCAATAGCTAGCACAGAATAAGCATTCAAAAAATATTCAGCAATGAATGAGTGAATCTGATATGAACATAATTCAGCCATATGGAGTCATAACCTAGAAAAGATGCTTCCTTCCAACAATCAAGAACTCTAAATTCCAAAGGAGTGTGTCAAACATGAATCCTATATTATTGTCTCCTGGTCCCACCCTGGAGGGAACAGCAAAGAACCTACAGAACTAAAATGTGTCTCATCTGCCCTAAATTATGTCAGAACTGCAGAACCAAGAGGGCCAGCTTGCAGATCTTAAGTCTCAGTCTCTCATAATACACACAGTGACACTAAATCCCAGAGGTGAGGCTGACCTGCCCCAGGACACACATTCAGGTTGCTTGGCACCCAGGCCAACCAGAGCTTTGCCCGACACCTGTATGGTCCAGATGCAAAAGGAGGGAGAAAGAGAGGGGTGGGGCCAATCAAACAGCTGCAACAGAATATGTCCTGCTGGGGCTACACGGCTACCATAAACTAGAGATTGTCCTGCTCTGCCTGGGCATCTACTCTGTGAATGTGCTGGAGAACACCCTCCTCATAGGACTGAACATGCTGGACCCCCACCTGCGCAGCCCCAGGTACTTCTTTCTCAGCAACCTCTCTCTCCTGGACATCCATGGCCCATCCTCCTTTGTGCCTTTCATGCTGGTCAACTTCCTGAAAGCTCAGAAGATCATCTCCTTCCCTGGCCGTGCCCTGCAGATGTACCTGACCCTGGCACTGGGCTCCACGGGCTGCCTGCTCTTGGCAGTGATGGCATATGACTGTTATGTAGCTATCTGCCAGCTGCTTAGGTACCCAGAGCTCATGAGTGGGCAGATGTGCATGTGGATGGCAGTACTGAGCTGAGGGACAGGCTTTGCCAACTCACTGCTGCAGTCCATTGTCACCCAGAACCTCCCCTTCTGTGGCCACAATGTCATTAACCACTTCCTCTGTAAGATCTTAGCAGTGCTGAAACTGGCCTGTGGGGACATCTCTCTCTAATGCGCTGCTTTTAATGGTGGCCACAGCTATCCTGTCACTGGCCCTGCTCTTGCTCATCTGTCCTACATCTTCATCCTTGCTGCCATCCTTAAGGTACCCTCTGCTGCAGGCTGGCGCAGAGCATTGTCCACCTGCTCTGCCCACCTCACAGGAGTAGTGGTTTTCTATGGGACTATCTCCTTCGTGTACTTCAAGCCCAAGGCTGAGGACTCTGACTTGGATAAGATTATTGCATTGTTCTATGGGGTCATGATCCCCTCACTGAGCCCCATCACCTACAGTCTGAGAAATGCAGAGGGAAAAGCTGCTGCCATAGCTCTGCGGGGTGGGGGGACCTGCTCTCCAGGAAATTGTCCTGCTTTCCCTGTTGCTCTTCAGCTGTATCTGGCAGGATAGGCCAGATTATATTGTGCTAACTACTTCAAAATTTCCGTGGCTTAACAACACAAAGGTTTACTTCTCACTCATGCTGCAGGTCCTTTAGAAGTTGGCTGGGGGGTCTGCTCCGTGTCATCGTCCTCATCCATCTGGGACTCGGGATAACAGAGCAACGACTGGAACAATGCTGGTCACCATGACAAAAGGAAGAGAGAAAATGGCAAGGCCTGCATTGACTCTTCAAGCTTCCGCTCAGGAGTGGCATGTTACTTCCACTCACATTCTATCGGCCAATACAAGGCACAAGGCCACAGCGAGCATCAGGAGGGAAGGCACACCTACCATGTGCGTGGAAGGAGAAGGAGGACTGAGAACCTTGTGAATACAGCCTAGTGGTTGCCACACCATCCTACAGAAAGTTGCCTTCCAGTTCACTCACCATCCGTCCGTCACTGGCTGATGCCAGGTTAATCATCCAGGGAAAGCTCATTAGCTCACCTGTGGTGGCCTTGCCCTGGGTCAAGCTAACTAGGCAGAGCTGTGCCTCTCAGAATGTCCTTCCCTATATGGTTCTGGGTTAGGGTGGGTCACAAGGAGAATTGGCATGAGATTTGGAAGGCAAAGCTGAAGCAGCAGCAGACCCGCAGGAGCACTCATGTGCTGCCGCTGATCTGCGGGCTCACCTTGTTGTTAGTGCAGCCCCTCTGCGTCCCACCGGATCACCGCTTTCAACTGTTCGGAGTCTTGTGCTGAGTGCAGCTCCGTGGCAGAGTGCCAACTTCTCATGCAGGTCACCAGTGTCATTGAGATTGAAGGCACTGAGAGCCAGACATGGATTCTAGTTTGTCCTCCCCCTCCCCCACTTCATCCCCACCAACCCAGGGACCCAGCGACTTCAGGTCCAATGCTAGATGCAGAGGTAAGCACTCTGCGTAAACTTCTCTAACTGCTTCCTGTAACTGCACAGGCCCCTTCTCCGTAACAAATCCCTGTAACACTCAGTGGTCTGCAGCTTCAGTCAAACCCCGATTCATCATTCTTCTCAGCAAGAACTTCTGATGGCTCCCCATTACCCCAGCAGTGAGTCCAAATTCTCCAGTTGAGTCCTCAGGCCCTCCAGAATCCAGACAACCCCCGCCCCAACCACATCTTCATCCTGATATTTCACTGAGCCCTTCACATGGCCACCCCTCGCTGCGTTGTCTGTACCGCTCACACCGCCACCTCCCGCTCGCTGTTCTCTGGTAAGACCAGGACTGTCTCCCACGTGCATCCTTTCCTGATGCACTTTGAAAGTGTTCCCTTTCCTTTTCATCCAACAGCACTGTGTTGGAAACTTTCACTTGGTATCTGTCCTATTCTGCTTTGTATCGTGATATTTCATCAAAATGTGAGCTCTTTTGAGGGCAGGATTCAGCCAGGTCTGGTTCGTCTCTGCAGCTCCCACAAAGCTTTCCCTATAGGTTTACTGAACTGAATTGTCACTCAGAAGCCCTCACAATGTCGTCCTCTGGGGATTGAGCCCTGTGCTCTGAGCACTGTGTAGACAGACACAAGCAAGGAGACACAATATCTGTTGCCCAAAGCCCCAAATTCCCAGAAGGCTGGGGTTGTTGGCATCTTGGGCTCCCCATCTACTGAGACAAGTCAGGAGACAACCAAGGACCCTATTTGGGGACCAGGAGACGAGGGTTCCAGACCCGGTTCAGCAGCTCTGCCCAGCACGGTCTTCTTGCTGGCCCTTTCCCCACAGGCACCTCAAACTCAAACTATCCAAAACTGAACTCACTGTCCTGCCCCCCAAAGCTGTGTCACCAGCTCGGAGAATAACACCATCACTCACAAGTCACCACACCAAGAACATGGCAGTCATACACTTGCTCTCATCCCTCACCACTCCATACACCCAATTGGTCACAAAGTCCTACAGAATCCACCTCATAACAGCTCTTAAATCAGTGCACTCCTGCCCTGGCTGGTGTGGCTCAGTGGATTGTGCACCAGTCTGCAAACCAAAAGGTCATTGGTTTGATTCCCAGTCAGGGCACATGCCTGGGTTGCAGGCTAGGTTCCCAGTTGGGGGCGTGTGAGAGGCAAGCTATCAGTGTAACTCACACATTGATGTTTCTGGCCCTGTATTTTTCCCTCCCTTACCCTTTCTGTAAAAGTAAATAAGTAAAATCTTTTTAAAAAAATCCATCCACTCCTTTCCACAGATACTGCCTTCAGCCTTCCCCGTCCATCTCAAATACTGCAACAGTGGTGTCACTGCACTTTTGTCCTCCAAACTCTCCAAAACCCATCTTTGCACCAGCCATCAGAACATCAGTCTATAAAAACAAAACACCATCTTTTCACGCTACTCTCCTGCTTAAATCTCGCCAGTGGCTCATTTCCCACAGGATACAGCCAGACCCCACCTACCCACCCAACCTCATTACTGGCTGCTTGTTGCCACCCCTACCCCACCCACACACTCTGCCCCAGCCCAGACACACTGAAGCATTCCCAGTCCCCCAATAACTATCGGTCTTTCCTTCCTCTCTGTTTCCCCAAATGCCCAAACACTCCTTGGCCTTTAGCTAACACACTGGACACACCACGTACCAGGGTAGGCCCCGTACTGTGTCCTAGTGCTTCCCTGGCTGTAGACCAAATGGAATGATGGAAATCTCAGGGTGCAATACAGACACTGGTGACCAGGGTGAACACCCTCCCCACATCTTGGCATTATGAAAACTCATTAGTCCTCATTCAACACACACTTCCCTTCCAGAAAGCCCCTTCTGACCCCTCCCCCATCTGGGTGGGGTCTGCCCCAGCTGTCTCCCTCTCCAGTGCCATCTGTATTCTGTTGACTGTGTCCTGAATCCTACCTATTTGGGTTCATGGGTCCTGGTGACCTGATTCCATACATCTTAATGTGACAGGATAACATTTCTGATACAGGAGCAGATACTTAGCTCACACCTCTCGCTCCTTCTCACCATTCATTAGGCTCAGTGCCCCGAGGAGCTGTGATGGCAGAAACCAGAAGACAAAGAGATATTTTCTTGGCTTTTGACCTTCAAAAACCTAGGCCTGAGAGGGAACATTAAGGCATAGATGAAAGATTTGGGAGAAAACATAAGTAAAAGTAAGGCTTCCCAACTTCCAGATCAACAAAATAGTCCCTAAACTAGGAGTAGGAAAAGAAATGAGGAAAGGACACAGGGAGAGCATTGGCACAGAGGGGTCCAAAATGAGAGGGGCCCCGAGCCCCACTCCCCCGGCCAAGCCCCCAATCAGATTTGCAGGATCTAAAAGTGGGAGCAATTCATGCCTTGGTGGTCCAGTAAAATCCAGAGCAGGACCCCAGAGTAGAAATGGCTCCAAGGTATGTCTGGGTAGCCAAGGTGCCACAGGTCTTTGCACATGGCACAGAAGGGGTACTGAGTCTTGGGACTAAAAGTGGTTACACAGCCAGGACCAAGAATCCACTCTGGCATGGCCTACCTGCACCGCCAACCAGGGGCCAGGAGGAATGACAGCAATCTCAGGGGGTGGATGTCTATGGACCGTGGTGACCAGAAAAGGCACTCTCCCAACATCTTTGCATTATATAAGACCCTCAGAACTTAGCTGTGACTAGAAATTCCAAATTGACAATGGATTATGATTCTGGCAGCCAGGCAAAATGGGGCTGAAAATAGAAGTGATGTTCTTGTGATATTTCTTGTGCATCTGAGATCTGTACCTGCTAGTCCAATTTCCTGGGGCCTCAGCTTCCTTCCCTGTTGAGTGTGGTACCGTAAGGGAGATCTCGATGACTTAAATCATGTCAGCATCTCTCCCTCTCTGTGTGTCTCTCTGTGTCTCTCTCTCTCTCTCCTCCCTATTCCCAGCTGCTATAGCCTGACATGATGGGACTAAAGCCTCAGACAGTAGCTCCAGCAGTTTGCTCCAGCTGGGCTCCCATCATCCCTGCTGACTTCAAAGTCCCTCTTTCCCTCCCCTCCCCACACCCTTGGCAGCAGAAAAAGAGGCAGCACAGAACCAGCAAATACTTCATTGGAGACACACCAGACTCTCCCTGCATCAGCTGAAGATTCCAGCCCCAGTCCCAGCCCCAGTGTTCTGCAATCGCCCCCCCTAGCCCAGCCCAGCCCAGGTGTGGCCTCTGGGGATGAGGCCTGAGGCCAGAGCGGCTGAGCTGTTTCCCCAAGGGGGGCTCCACTTCCTCAGGAATGATGCCATGTCCTGTGAGGGCTTTGTCTCCCCAGGAAGGAATCCATGTCCTCAGGAGGGCTCCACATCCCTTGGAGGGTCTCCACGCCCCTGGGGTGGACTGCCTGGTCCAGAGGGGGCTCTGTAGCCCTGCACAGGCTACAGTCCTGAAGGAATCCATGGATGCAGGATGACTCCAGGCCCTCCGGAAGTATGCCAGGTCCCTGGAACAGTTCCACGTCAAGAAAGACTCCAAGTCCTCAAGAAATATAACTTGTCTCTCATGCCTGGGAAGGCTCCACACGGCCTGGAAAAATCCCAGGAAGGGCTCTCTGCCCCTAGGGAGGGTTCATGTTCCCCAAGGGCCAGGCCCAAAGCCGCTCTCAGCTGGTACAGATACTGCTGACAGGCGCCCCTCCTGGGCCCACAAGGCCCAGCTCCTCCTGCTCATTGATGCACAACTGGTATCCGCAGCCCCGGGCCCGAGCTCCAGATGGGACCCGGTGGTCAGTCTTGGCACGAGGGGGCAGCAAGAAGCCCACACTGCCAGCGATGAGCATATGCCAAATGCTGTGAATGTAGAAGTAGTTGTCTCGGGTCTCCACAAAAGCATAGAGTAGGATGGCACTGCCTGCAATAAGGCTGCCAGGGCACAGGTAGAAAAGCCAGCGGCGCCACGTGGGTGGGTAGCAGTGCCGGCGGCGGACGCTGCGTACTGTCTGGGGGAGGCAGAGAAGTGGGACTCAGGAATGCGAGGCCCTGGAGCCCAAGCCAGAGCCGGTCACTCTCAGGCTCCCCCTGAGCTGAGGCTGTGACCTGAAGGAACCTGCTAAGACTAGAATGGGCACCATGAGCAAAACCATAATGATGACAGGGTCTGAGCCCACCTTAAATTGGGGACCAGATACCCAGGGCCCTTCACCCAAATCCTGCTGGGATGCCCCACCCGCAATTTTCCCCACCCTTACCCAGGCTGTGGCCAAGATTCCCAGGGCGAAGAGACTGGGTCCAAGCAGGTTCCAGAGTCCATGGCGGTCAAGCTGCAGAGCCATGGACAGCAGCATAGCCCCCAGCAAGTACAGCACCTAGAGAAAGAGGACTCTGGAGGCTGGGCCGGGATGGAGAGGCACCTGGTAATGCCCCCAGGGAGAGGCTGGGAGTGGATTTCAAGTAGACTTTAGCTACAGTTGTCCCCCAGGGTCCATTCTGGACTGACCTGCTTGATCACAGGCTGTAAACGAGCCATGGCAATGACAGTGACCCACACGGACATTAAGGAGCCCAGGAAATCACAAAATTGTAGCACGTCGTAGTCCATGATGCAGAAAACCACAATGCCTGGCTGGTCGCAGGCATGATAGAACTGGAGAAAGAAAGAAACGACAACGACAGGCATTGAGAGACCTGGGGACAGAGGTGCAGGTCTACAAAACTGAAGAACGAGGCCACAAGGAGGTGGTGTGCTACTGCCAAAGCAGCAGAGGTCAGAGGTCAGGGGCTGCAGATTTGGGAAATGGCCCACTTCCCACTCCTGAGAAACATACGCTGGGAGGCCTGGTCTGCTTCACCAGCTGTATAGGGATGTATCTGGCAGCCCTGACCCTCATCCTCACCTTCCTAATCTTCCTGCTGCTGGAATGGGCTATGGAGAACACCCGGTCAGGGAGGTCCAGGCCTCTCCAGCTGAGGCCAGTCCTTCCCCATCACCTCGTGCTTGCTGTGGGTCCTCCCATCTATAATCCTCGTCCTTGACCCAAGCTCTGGGGCTAGACTCAGGCCTCTTGGCCAACCCAGACCACGAGTCTCCCCAGCATATCCCAGTCTCCCCTGATAGCTCAGACTCTCAGTTGGGCTTCACCCTCAGGCCCTGCACTAACTGGTCCTCTTCATCACTTCTCACCCAATGTAGATACAGTAAGAAACAGCAGTCCCTCTGGCCATGGAGAAGAGCACAGCCCTTCACACCACAGGAGAAAATACAGGGATGAGACAGGGTTCACCTCTCCTTCAGGGAAACACAGTAAAGGGTAGGGTATTGAGGAGACTTAAAGAGGGGTGCAGGGGGCACAAGTGGAATTGTATCAAGGCATTCTGGCACCTTGATTAAAGAATCAAGGTCTGCCATCAGGCCCCCTTGGTCTGTGGTCCTAATTCCTGAGCCTCTCTGGACAATGCATGGCCTCTGATATCCTATGTTCCCTTATTTGTGAAAAGGTTACCCAGGAGTTCTCTTTGCCTTAGAACACTTGGCGTCACTCTTCTCTGTGGATCCGTGTCATTTGCCTTATGAGCCCACCCAGAGGAAGCATACAGGATGCACCTCTGAGGAAAACAAACACCACAGCAGCATGCTCAGTCCTCCCATCTCCTGACATCATCCCTGCTCCGTATCAGGAAGAATAGGCTGTTACGGTGTCGGAAGCAGGGTTAAGAAGAAAACCAAGAAGCTACAATGGTAGCAAAAAAGGTTTTGACCTATATAAACTTCATCAAAATCTACTCATCAGAGCCGAGCTTGAGGCATGTCAGCAGATTTTAGGGGATCGAAAAGTATACGATTTCTGTGAATCAGTCTGTCCCCTGCATGTTACCCCACCCAGGTCCTTTGGAAGCCATGGCTACTGGGAGCATCTCTTGATAGGAGAAACAAGTTGGTGTAGTCTCCAGGGTTGGACTGAAATACATCAGGAAGAACTGAAGCTGGAGCAGGAAGGCTAAGTGCTATGGCATCCAGAGGAGACTTTTGAAGTGTCTTGATCATTGACACCTTAGGCACTACTTTCAGCCTGGGTCAGTTTCTTCATCGTTCTATTAAAAGGCAACCCAAAGTCACAATTGAGCCCCAAAGAGTGACAGCCTTACAGACCATGGTGAGACAGGTCTCCAGGCACTCCAGAGGCAAGGCCTGGGTGTGGGAAGAGGGCAGAGATACCCAGTCCACAGCCGAGGAAAGAAAGCTGAGCAGTATCATAAGTGCTTCACTCACGGGCAGCAATAGGGTCTCTGTAACTACTGGGAAGACTGGAAATGGGAGAACCTAGTCTCCTGTTTGAATGAGTTAGAGTTGAAAACCAGAAGGTGGGGAAGACGTCAGGAAGAAGAATTCAGGGAGAAAATATGTTAAATCCAGAACTCTTATTACAAACCATGACATCCCAGCCTTAACCATATAGCATGCCCTTCGGAAAAAGCGGGTGGGAAATGAAGCAGGTCGGGTGTGAAAACTGACAGAATCCAGCCCCGATGCAGAGTGGCCACCAATAAAAGGGCAAAGTGGATTTGAAAGTTTAGTCTCTAGAGGCAAAGGATGAGAAATAAATTGTTAATGTTTCTTTTGAACTGGTTGAAGAGTTCACTCAGTCATTCAAATTATAAAATCATAACTTCAACAGACAAAGGGGAAAGAAAAGGTAAATAATATAAGGGCAAGAAGAATCTAGGAGTTTTTAAAAAGAAAACTTAGGGATATCAGTTGGCACTGGGAAACCCTGGGTTTGATTCCTTCAACTCTTATGCTGTGAGACTTAAATTTGTGTACCTATCTTATCTCTTTTTCTTTACATTGGCGGTAGAGAATATTGTCCCTTTAGGAAGACACTGCCTTGCAATGATTATGTTTTAAGTGAGTTTTCTCAGATTTTTGAAAGAGCTTATAAGTTTGGGGACATGGTTACCTTTTAATAAATCATTAAATTGAGAAAATGAGTTCTTAATGGGAAACTTTGAGTCTTTTCCTATGGCCCCACATCAGCATTAGAATTAATGTTTGAATATGCCTAAAAGATTTGCTTATTTTTCAATTCTTTTTCTTATATGTGCTGATTAATTGAGTTAATTTGGTTCCTAAACAAATCTTTTGGTCTTTTTTTCTATTTTAGCTATAGGACATTAATTATTCTCTATCTCCAAGACCAGATATAAGTACTACAGGCCATTAAATTGCCCCATGCTGTTTTAGAATTTGGATTTTATTTTAAAGCATTAGTTTTACATTTCAGGCTTAACCAAGTACTTGCTCCATATGCCTGACTTCCAAGCACAAAGGAAATGCCGCCCAAACATTTCTGGAAGAGGGCCTTGTAATAAATTTTTCAATTTTAGATAAGAGAGGATATATATCAGCAGAAGAAAAGCAAAGCTGGATTGCCTAATATTGAAGACACCTCTAAGGGAATAATTAACTGGAGGCTGATCTTCTCCAATTTCTCTGTATTGAAAAAAGAATAGCAAATAATAGAGTTTGTCTTTGCAGGGGAGAGATTTTAGAAATTATCTCACTAATATTCTAATCACAGAATAATAATGACTGATTATTCTCCAAGTACACTAAAAAGTCAAAGAGATTGAGGTTGTAGAAAATCCATAGGGATAGTTAAATTAAAATTGCATTGCGAGAAAGTTATTGTTCCACCAAAAAATGTGGGCTAATTTTTAGATTGGTATTCCTTTGGTCAATGGCAATAAAAGAAGTGGTAAAGATGACACAGAAAAAATGAAGAATTAAAAAGAAACTTAGAGTACAAACTGGTTTCTATTAATATAATTCTAATCTAATTTAATACTTTCCTTAACTTTGGACATTACTCATGAGGTAATTTTGGAAAATTATCTTAGATTATTTTTCTGTAAAGATTTACATTTTTATAACATAAGTATATAGTTCATCTAATGCTCCAAAATGGAGTATCTAAGCACTACAGAATGGAAACGCGAATGTATTTAATCCATGCAAAGATTCTGATAATTGCACTCAGGATATAATGGAACTTACTGCTGTTCTTATTTTCTGCTTCCATTTTCTCTTAGACACAGTCATGGGATTTTGCCAAGAGCTACTGAGAATTACTTGTGATTGTTTGAGGAACAGAGAGGTAATGAGAAGGCAGACTTGCAGCCAGGATGTCAGCAATAGGCAAGAAAGGCTGTAAGGCCTTCGAGATATCAGTTCTGTCTGGGTCTTTCATGATCTGATTGTGAGGGCTGAGTAGCACTGGGAAGAACAGGCTTGAACTGTATGGGTTAGAGTTGCATGACTGAAATGTTTGATTTATTTTCCCTCATGATTTCTTATAGTTGGTTTGGTTATATTTTCTGATCTTTTTGATTGACTCTCCCTATCTTTTAAGAAATTGAAAACTACTAACCTGAGGTCATGAGTGTCTCTGTGTATGCCAGGACTTCTGAGAAACTGCAGTCAGGTTAGAAATGTATCAGTAAATACTCACTGCCCTGGTGCAAGGGGAGCAACAGATCTCAGTGATTACATGTGAGGGACATGGAATCAGGCTAAGTGAAAATGTTGATTCTGCCACTCATCTTATACCTCAGGCAAAATATTGAAACTTCTCTGATCTGCAAAAAGACATGACAATAGCAAAGTACCTAGCTACTATTATAGTACTACTGTGAGAATTCAATTAGCAGTGTCTGACACACAGCACATATTCAGTAAATGTTTTGCGCTGTTAGTATATGAACTATCTAGCTATATACAAAATCAAGTTCTGGGTTTGTGACTTGTTTTGTTTATTTTATTTTTTTAACATATTATATCTTATGTAACATATTTTACATATTTACATTTTACATTTTAAACTCCTGAAGAACAAACCTAATGTCTGCTCCTATGTCCTAGATAAGAACTGATGCACTACTCCCAGGTATCGAAGGGAGAGAAGACTGTCATCTACTATCCTGGTACTGTGACCTGCAATGTAGCCAATGGGTCCTTAAAGACTGCTTAGAAACAGAGTAAGTCTGTAAAGAATGGGAAATGAGGGACAACAGGGAAAACTGGAAGACCAGTAGCTCTACATTTTGACCCATGTGGAAAAGAACAGGAGTTAGATCAGGACTTGAGGCAACACCCACAAGCCAGTGCCTTTTCCTTAATCTTTTGTTTACCGTCTTATTTAAGAAAGTAGAGGCTCTGCATGTGGTGCCAAGCACTTTAGGTTCCGCCAGTGTTCCTACTAGGTGGAAGGAATTTTATTTTCAGGTTGACTTTCCATTGTATCCAGAAAATGAGGAGTCATCCAGGACTGAACACTCTGGAGCCAATGCCCGGGATGCTTGTGTGAAGTGTAGAACAGATACGCTCTCCCGACATGCCCCAGGTACTCTTACTAATTATGAATCACATTAGATCTGCATGCAGCCAAGAGCGGGCTGGTGGAACAGCTGTTGCTAGAGGATTTGGTGAGCAACAGTATAAGGGCATCTGGCAATAAAGAGGAGAAACAGTGTCTAATATAAAAATAGAATGAGGCACTGTCAGAGCAGTTCTAAAAAGGGGGCCAGAAAAGCAAAACTGGAATGTGTTCCTGTCTTCCAGGTTAAGGGGCCAAGGTCTCTCTACATGGCAAGGACACAGATAAGGCTACTCCTCTTCATCTGTGGATGAACATCCAGGAGGAACCTAAGTATGACATGACCTTTAGTTTTAGGACATTTCCCCTCCCCTTTCTCCGAAGTGATATGTAGGATTTTTGTAATTTGGACCTATATCTGATCTATTTTTTTAAATAATTTATTTGTTTGTTTGTTTTTAGAGAGAGGGGAAAGGAGAAAGAGAGGGAGAGAAACATCACTGTATGGTTGCCTCTCACTCATGCCCCTCACTGGGGACCCGACATGCAACCTGGTCATGTGCCCTGACTGGGAATTGAACCAGCGACACTTGGCTCGCAGGCTGACACTCAATCCACTGAGCCACAGCAACCACGTTATATATGATATATTAATGTTGAACAAGAAGGGCTCTATTGGGTTTTTGTGATAACTTTGTTGCTAAGTCATGAGGAAAGTCTGAATCCACCTAAAATTTTTTCAGTGTTCATAAGCAAGCACTGTATGTCACAAGATGCCAAGAGCCCAGAGTTGAGATGAAAAGATTCCTAGATGCAGAATCCAGGGCAGGAGGGGGTAGTGGGGGAGGGCAGTCTATATGGAGGTTAAGTCACATTAGCAGAATCACTCTTCTACCTTTCCTTAGAATATCTGTGATACATGCTTGTAATATGAATTTTTATGATTATAGAAGAGTGGGAAGACACAGAGAAGAGATTGTAGAGATCCTGTAATGGTAAGGAAGGGGTTCAAAACTATATTAATCTTCATCAAAATGTACTCCTTTGGGCTGGGATTTTGTATCACATTGCTACTTCCCATGATGCCTCAGAACATAGTTGAATCTGTAAAGTTTCTTATGATTCTAAGAGCCAGACTGTTCTATAAATTACCCAATTATACGGAATCCCCTGTGCCTTTCAAAAGATCCCATGATAATTCAAGGAGGCCATGGCTACTAAATAGGGAGATAACTTTTCATGCCATAAGAAGGAACATGCTTATGCTGTAGAAAACCCCAGTGAGATGGAGACCATGAGCACAGTAGAGCTAGCCCTCACATCATGCAAGAACGTAATGAAACTGACAACTCTCCATGTAGACATAAAGTGAAGGTGCATATCTCCTGCCCCCTCTACAGATCTCTCATGGTGAAGGCACAATTCCATACTGTAGAACAGAGTTACTCATGCAGCAAATTGAGGTCAAGTTCCCCTGGGTCCTCAGCGTGAACAGGTAGGGTATGAGACAACTAGAGACCCCACACTGTCAGCAGTGGCTGTTGGTTATTTTAAGTTACAGACAGGCTTGTTCATTGATCCCAATGTGCCTTACAAAAATGACCATACTGCATGCATGCCATGATATGAAAAGGTGGGGAAGCACTGCTACAGAAAACATAGTGGATTGGAGACATCCTCCTATTATAAAAATACAGACATCCCCAAGCCAGTGGAGAACAAGGGGGAAATGGAGAACCTCACCCACACTACATGGATAAAGACTCAGTGAAGGCACTGACGCCGCCGCATACCGTGGAAAAGAACATGGTGAATGTGTAGACGGCAGCTTCCAGAACATAGCGGCTCCGAATGGCCAGGACCACGGGTGGCAAAAACATGAGGTTGCTCAGGCAGAGCAGAAGTGTGGACAGCAGCTGGAATCCGTAGGTGAGCGCATCCGCACTGTCGGTGCAGCCCCAGCCCCGCCACCCTGCGGGCGGGGAGGGCACAGGGTGGAAGGGTACAGAAGGCGGCCAGGGGTTCAGCAAGCGCTTCTGCTGGAAGCCTCTGGAGGCTTCAAGCTAAGCCAGTGCCACTGCCAGGGGAGGGTGGTCTCACCCTAGTTCCCCCCTCCCATTCTCTCCTTGCAGCCCTTCCCGAGGGCCCCTGGAGCTCCCTTGCCAGCCCAGAACGCTCACCGGCCTTGCACTCGCAGGCTGCGTACAGGTAGTTGTGCGTGCGCAGCAGCTTGCACTGGCCGTAGGGCCCGCAGTCATCCACACACGGGGACAGGAAGGTGCGTAGCCGCACCTCTGCAGTGGCGTTCCGGCACCGCACAAACCTGTGTGCACACACTGGCGGTCACGTGGGGCTTGGGCGCTCCCTCCCGCCCTGTCCCACAGCCGCAAGCCACTCACCGAGGCCCCGCCCCGCACAGGGAGCGGAGGGTCAGGAACCAGGTCCCGGTCTGTGGGAACGGGATTCGCAGCCTGGCCACTCTGGAGGTGGCACTGACTGAGAGGAGGAAGCCAGCCAGGGACTCTGAGCAGGTAAGGGGAGAGGAAGGAGAGGTCAGTGCGGGACCAGGACCTAAAGAACTCTCATCCACCTGCCCCCACTCCCTGAGACCCTAGCCCATCCTTCCTCCATAGAATTTCCCAGCCATCCCCGCCCCTTTTCCGGACTACCAGCCTGCTCTCCTTCCACCATTCTTCATCCTTACCTTTGGAACAGGTCACTGCTGCATCCCCCAGACTCAAGGGCACCTCGTGAGTCAGACATCCAAACACGGTCACATTTTCCTGGTGCAGGGAGCTCTAGGGAGGGCAGGTATGAAGATGAAGCTGTCCCACGCTGGAGATCCTACCACCACCACCATCACCCGGGACTCCTACACCTGCTAACCCCTCCCTATGAACTCCTCCAGGCCCTCACTGGATATCCCATTCCTGCAGGTGCTCTCTCAACACCCATCTCTCCATGTTTAGAACACAGAATCTCCCCATCAGAGATCTTCCGAAGTCTGATAAAAAGGCAAGGACCAATTCTGAATCCTTTCTTTGGGCAGAATGTTTAAACTGTTCAGGCTAAAGAGAACACCCTCTTTTTCAATCCTATCTAGCTTGTTGAGGGGAAGGGGAGGGTGCTGTTGATGGATGTAGAAACCGGTTGTGAACAAAGGTAACTCTAAGGTTTTCAATCATCTTCACTTCTTCACCTGGGTCTGAAGGCAGGCAGAGTGTAAAGAAATGTACTCTTCCTCGGGTGAAATGATGAGGTACTGGAGAGTGGTAATAGAATGCCAGAGGGATTAAATGTAGCAACCTGGCTGAGAGGAAGAGAAACCAGATATCCACAGGACTAAATGCACTGGCTTGTCTATAGGAACAAAGGTAACAGGCTGCCATAAGCTTAGCTCATTAAAGGATTTGAAGCAGCTTATTAAATGCATATAACAGGATAAAATAAATGCAAGAGGGAAACTGAAAAATCAGGATAAGAAAATAAAGTTTGCTGCTAAATGTGGACCATATATTTGATGCTGACTTCCAAGCAACCAAGACAAAGAAGAAACATGATGAGCGGCCAGATTTGTGAGCCCATAAGATAAAGGTTAATCAGAGTCACAGAAGTACAGCATCCAAAGGTATGGTTCTCAAGTAAGTCCTCGTCAAAGAAACACTGTGTGCTGTTGTACACCCTATCCTCAGTGACAAGAGTGGATTTCATACACTTTGCTCATAACTTTCCTCAATGGAAGCCCAGGGCAATGTGCCAAAGTATTACTCTCAAAGTATTTGGGAGAGCCAAAGATAAGAAAAAAATGTTCTCTAGGTATACAGCTCTCTGATTCAAATGACCAATTCTTGATCCAAGGAAAAAATATCAAAATACTTGGAAAGATAAGAGTAGATGTGGCACCCTGGCCGGTGTGGCTCCATTGTGAAGCATTGTCTTGTAAACCAGAAGGTTACAGGTTTGATTCCCATTCAGGGCGCATGCCTAGGTTGCAGGTTCAGTCTGGTCAGGGCACCTACATGAGGCAATTGATCTATGTTTCTATCTCACATCACTATTTCTCTCCCTCTCCCTCTTCTTCTCTTTCTCTAAAACTAATAAGCATGTCCTTGGGTAAAGATAAAAAGAGTAGATGTCCAATATACCTATCAGAATAAAGACAACAGCTGTCTGAGGTGTGTAGCATGCAGATGGGTGGAATGTAAGCAGGTGCCCATTAGAGTAAATGGACAAGAATGCAAAGAGAAACAAGGTTAGGAGCTGCAGAGGACGGGGCCTATACTCTCAGAATACTGAGGAAGAATAAGTATGAGTACAGCTGGTCTCTGATGTGGGCTCTAAGGTTTCAAGGTCAAATCAAGACTTCACTGTCATTGCCCAAAGGCATGGCAATAAGCAAAGACAAAATACATACAGTACTAGTCAGAACAGAGTCAGACAGAATTTGAGTATGAAAATAAGGAACATCTTCAGGTTGAAGAATCAGCTCTGTCCTGACCAGCAGGACCACTTGAAAGTTCTGAGCCATGTCCCATAAAAGACCACATCAAGCCACAGACCGGGTCACAGGTCGGCTCATAGGAAAAAGGTCCCTGCCCCCAGAGCTAGGGGATAGTAGAATTAAAAAGACCCATGGTTGAGGGATCCTTACTGGATGAATGCCAACCTAAGACAGTCGCTAATGGCCTGACACAGGGCTCTGGCCTCACCCAAGTCTTTCTCAATGCTGAAAATGACTAAGGTACAGAAGCCTGGCTTTTCAAGTGTGTAATTACACAAAGTGGAGAAAGCCCATGACCCAAACCAGTATAGTTAGGAAATGCCTCAAAGATTAACATAAATTCTTCCATTTGAGTTTAAAAGTTCACTGCAAAAATATGAGATGGGAATTGGCAGCAGGTCATATGAACCAACCTCGGGGCACAAAAATCTGTATGCCCTTTGGTTATAATTAGATAACTGTAACAGTAAATGTAGAAAAGGACCCAGAAATGCACACCAAAGGGCTAAGCATTGTGTTATGAGAATGTCTTCCTCTACTTTCTAAAGCTTTTAGATGTGATTCTATTATTTTTATAATTAAAAAATAAATGGACACAATTGTTTTCAAGAAAATAAAAAGGAAGAAAAGGACGAAGACCCAGAGATTTTAATTCACCCCAAGCCCCAGGTGATCAGGGCAATGCAGCAGCAGAAAGAGAAAATTTAATCTCAGGCTGCACACACACTGCCTGAAACCCTGGTCAAACCATCTCAGACCACATATTTCAGAGACTCGACGACCAAAAGTTTGACCAGAGAAGATAGTGGAAGATGGGGAGAGGTCTAAGATGCTGATATTAATCAGCTTTGAGAAGGGTGAGGGGCATCTGATGAGCTGCTAAAATAGGATAGGGATGTAACAAATGTACCACGCTAATACAAGATGTGAATAATAGGGGAAACTGCGTAGGGAAAGAGGGGGAATATAGAAACTCTGTACTTTCCACTCAATTTTTCTCTAAGCCTAAAACTGCTCTGATAAATCAAGTTTATTAACTTTGTTTTTGAAGGACTAGGATAGATTTACTGAAATACAGCTTCTGGGGCAAAGCAAAGATCAGTGAGTTGGTAAAAAGCCACAGAGGCAGGTTTTCATGGAATGTCACGACAGCCTTTAGTAATCAGAGCTGTCTGAGTATGGACTGCGTGGCCTCAGGAGGTGGTGAACTCCCCATCACATGAGATATGCGTGAAAAGGGAACACCTGCCATAGAGAGTGGCCCTTAGTAAGTGGGAGGCTAGGCTACGAACTGGGGAAATCTGGACTACTTTGAATTGCTCTGGCTGACCCAGCCCCTATTCATAAGTAGAGTCAATACTCAGGGCATGTTTTTTATCAGAATTGGGCTGAGACATGGTCTCTGATCATAAAGTTGGGTGAAAGCAACCTGCATAGGCTTCCGGGAGGAGGTAAGGACCCCCACACCCCTGTCACCTTCTTTTTCAAGTTTCCCCATAGGGGTAACCCCCCTGCTCCCCACAAAGTACCACATTGAGGTGAAGCTCTAGGCTAAGGACGCCTCCACTGTCCAGCACTGGCAGCAGCCTCAGGCCAAACACTGCGGGGCGCTCAGGGGGTAGGGCCACACTAGGGCCAAAGAAGATGTAGAAGTGGACGGAGAAGGTGTCCAGCTCATTGCGCAGAGTTGGGCGCACTGGCCAGCAGTGTTCAGGTGGAGATGGGGCCCCAGGCCCCTCCACAGTGGCCCCGAGCAAAGGTGGTTCTAGGGGCAGTGGTTGGTTGCCCAGTGACTGGGGCATGTTCATGGCAGCTCCAGGGACCAGGGCACGGGACAGGCTGGGCTTCGGGCACTCTGTGAGGCAAAGAAAATCAGAGCTGAGGCCAGCCACCTTCCCTGCCCTGCAGCCCCACCACAAACCAGATCTGAGCCAGACAGGATTCAGCAAAGGGTGGTGAGGGGTGAGAACTAGAATTAAATGTCCCTGGGAGTATGGGGCATCCAGGGTCACAGGATAGGGCCTGGGAGTTTCCTAGTGGTCACAGCTAATAGATTGTCATGTTGGAGGAAATCAAGGTCAAGGTCATCTCTCCTTCCCCAAGGACACTGTTGAAACCAATGACTGACCCTCTCACTGACTTGCAGGGGCTTTCGCAAGACCAGTGTCCCAGAGGTCCTAGCTGTCCCAGGGAACAGAAAGAGAGATTAAATTAAGGAAAGTAATCAGGTCCTTTAGTAAGCCCCAAATGGTGGAAAATGATCTGAAGGCCTTCCAATGACTTGAAGCTCCGGGTGGGAGGGCTTCAGGGAGTGTGAAGGAGTCTGAATGGGGTCAAGGAGATTGTAGGGACATGGCACAGGGGCAATGGACACAGCCACCATGCCTGCCTCTTCCCAGTCACAGATGTCAACACAGGCTGGGTGGCTGAGCAAATATGGGGCTTCTGACCTTGTAACCGCACACACAGCTGGAAGCGGATGGTCCTGCCAGGGCCCCGGGATGGTGTCTCCACGCGCACATAGACCCAGCGTCCCCAAGGGGGCAGTGCTAGCTCCAGCTGGCATACTGAGGCACCTCCACAGACCACAGAGCTTGAGTTGTGCAGGGGTGGGGCCTTGGGACGTAGGCGCAGTGTCAGGGGGCAGGAGGATGCCCCATGGTCCCCCACACACACCAGCTGTGCTGTAACCCTGTAAGTGAAGCTGGGCACAAAGACCCTGGGCAGGATGGGGGTAAGAAAACACAGGGTATGGAAAGGTGAGAGGGACACCAGAATCAGGGAAATGCTAGGAAGAAGGGGGTGGGGAGGGGTAAGGGTCACAGGAGAACAAAAGAACAGGAGGCCTTTTCAAGTCCTCCCCTCTGTGCCAGGGGAGAGGGAGGCAGGGGCGCAATCCACCCTGGGGCTCTGGGTGGCCCAGCAGTCCAGGTTGGCCACAGGGAGAGCAGGAACAAGCAAGCAGGATAAGAGGCCAAGAAAACCCTGTTCCCTGTTTGATTGAGGCCAGGGAAGGAAGCGGGAAAGGCCAGGTTTGGGGTGGAGTTTGGGGAGGGGGCGCGGGGGGGGGGGGTTCAACTTACTTGTACAGGGCCGAGCGGTTGTGGGGGGAGAGGGTTTGCTCTGAGGGACGGCCGGGCACCAGCACAGCAACGTCCAGTAATCGGCGGACAATCAGCTGTGGCTGAAGGAGGTACTGACACTCATCCTGGAGGCCCTGAGACGAAGGCAGGGGAGGTGGGAGGACAGACAGCAAGGGTGCGACTAAAGCAAGGTGGACAGAGCCGGCTGACGCAGGGGGCAAACCTCCTCTGGCCTCCCGCTCCCAGGGCCCTGTCTGACGGCTCTCTAAGTACTGGGTCCTTCCTGCCTGATTACCTCTGTCCCTCCTCAGTCTGCAGACCTGTGATCCTCAGCATTTGGGATTCAAACCCAGGCCCTTCAGACAATCAGGCCTTGTCTGCCCCTCGTCCCATCTAACCCCTCCTCCTGAGCACTCCTGAACAGCCCCTCCAGGTAATTTCAAACCACCCCAACCCCCCACTGAGCCCACAGGAACTTAAACACTGGCTCTCTTTGGGTATTGGAAAGTTCCACAAAGGCCTCCAGTCCAAACCTCCTCCCTCTCCCACAATGTGAACCTTTAATTTCCTTTATCCCCCACCTGCCCCTCCCAAGTACTTGTCCAGCCTCTGCTTTAATACCCCCCCAGGAAGGGCTACTCTTTACCTCCAGACTGTAAGCAACTTGAGAACAGGAACCTGGTCTTATTTCATTTTTGTTTCCCCAGACACAGAGCCTAGTGTAAAGTGTACACCTCACAGATAAGTTTGCTGAATCAATGAATGAAGAAATGAATCACCCTGACCGATATGGCTCAGTGGGTTGGGAATCGTTTGGCAAAACGAAAGGTCGCCGGTTCAATTCCTGGTCAGGGCTCATGCCTGGGTTGTGGGTCAGGTTCCCAGTTGGGGATGTGCAAGAGGCACCCAATCAATGTTTCTCTCCCTCTCTCTCTCCAACCTTTCCCCTCTCTTAAAAAATAAATAAAATCTTTTACAGAAATGAATCAACCCAGCTGGGATAAGTTCTTATCTTTTTGAAGCCAAAGCCTGTCTTCTGTGTCCCCTCCCACTGCTCTGTCTCAAGGGACCCACAGACTCATCTGCTCCTTCTGCCTCAGGCTAGAGAACAGCCACATCTCCCTGAGCTGCTCTTCTGGATCAGACCCCTCGACCTTCTCAGCTGGCACAGCCCGGGCCCACACAGCCTCAGCACTCTGCAGGGAGCAGTCCCACTTACTCCGTCCGTCCGGTTCCTCTTTGGCAGCATTTGCAGTGATCAAAGCACTGCGACTCTAGCAGTTCAGGGAGGAAGGGCCCCTGATTAGGTTTTTCTGATCTTTTGGACAAAGGACCTCATGCTGGCCCAATAAGCTAGAGGCCACTTTTCACATATGTGTTTATTCTGACTGAGACACAGCTCTGAATCTTGTTCCAGGCTCTGACATCCCACTGAGTTCCACGCCATGGAACAAGCCGGCCAAGGCACAGACTTCCAGCAAAGCTCCCCGAGGCTAGAAGGAGGCCACGATGGATGCCAGATCAGAAAATTCCATTACCCTCTGCCTGGAATTTTTCTGTGACTTTTGCATCACTGCGTTCCTAATGCCTAGCACACCATCTGGCAAACACTAGGTGCTAAAAAAATATCTGTTGAGTTAAAGAATGGATATCGAAAAAAGTATACCTTCAGAGAGCTCCTGAACCCACCTCATTGCTCAGAGACCTCAATCTCTGATATCCAAAGCAGCTGTCCCTCATCTTTGGTGTCAAACTCTAAGGATCAGAACTACTACTGTGGGTGACAGCAATCACCCACAATAATCTTGGGGTGAATGATACCCAAGGGTGGGGCCCATGCTCAGGAGGTGGCCCATTTCCTTGTGAGACAGTCTAGGGGAAGAAAAACTTCACTCCACATTTTGCTTGCTACAGGCTTCACTGAAAGATAACTTGGACATGACCTCAACGGTTAAGACATGCTCCTTCCTTAAACTATATGAGAGGCACATCCAATACCCCTCCCTTACTACAGAGGGGCGCGTTCAGTCAGCGGAGACCAGGGAAGGAGCAGAGATGCAGCAACCTTCACCCTGTGAAGGGGCTAGAGAGAGGACACCAGAACTCAAGTCCTCAAGCACTGCCAAGGCAGAAGCCAAGTGACAGTGCAACAGAGTCACCATCAGCAGTCATGGAAGGAACAGGGTCAAAGCCAAGAAACTTGAGAAACCACAAGGGGCCCGAAGTGAGAAGTGGTGTGTGAAATAGTCTGAAGGAAGCTGGAACAGAAGGCCTTAGATTGACTCCTAGACTGTCCTAGTATGGGTGGGCTGGGTTCCTTTAGAAAGGCCTGAGCAGAGCAGCCAGTCCCAGGCTCTGGGTGGGGCTTACAGACTGAAGATGCCCAAAACACTTGGCCTTCTCCATCAGAATATCCCCATACCCAGTAGAGCCCCTGGCCCACCATCAATCAGAGGCACTCAACATGGAAGTAAATGAATGCTGGGTAGACTACAGGGGACAAGAGTGGAAGCAGGGGGACCACTTAAAAGGTTACTGTAGTGGCCCAGGAGAAAGCCTCGGGTAGATGTGCTAAGAGTGGAAATAGAGAGAAGGGGATGCATTTAGGGCATGCTTTAGAAGTAGAATCAACAAGACTTTTCTTTATGAATTGGTTATAGAGAAATAAGGCGGAAAGAAGAATCAAGTATGACACCTACCTTTGGAACTTGAGCAACTGGTGAATAGCAGTACCATTTACTGAGAAGAAGAATAAAGAAAGAAAAGACTTGGACTGAAAGAAGTGAAATGGGAATTGAAGAGATTTTTACTTTTGGCTTTGTTTTCATTTGTACATGCTAAGTTTGAGACATTTCTTAGACATCTAATCGGTGATGTCAAGTAAGCAGTTGATTATAAAGTCTGAAATTCAAAGAAATTAGGACTCACTGAATACACTTGGAAGGCATTAACTATTGGAGGTACTTAATACTATTGTGCTGGAGACACCTAGCAAAAGAATGGAGAAATAAGTAAGGACTTATCCCAGGACCAAGCACTGGGGCCCCACAACATGTTTGATCAAGCAAAGGAGATACCAGGAAAGGAGGCAGAGAAGGAGTGGGCAGTGGGCAGGAGGAAAACCAGGACAGTTCTGCAAAGTCCCATCGGCCAAGAGGAGAGCCTTTCGAGGAGGGAAGTAATATAAGGAACTTACTGCTACTTAACTCTAGAGAGGGGAAGTGGGGACTGGAAGGAGATGAAGGGAAGAGGAAGACTTACTTTTCACTGCCTTTTGTACCTTTCAAGTGTTGTGCCAGATGCATATATTATCTATTTAAAACACAAATAAAATAACTTAGGAGGAGGAGGAAGAGCAGAATGAGCACTGTTAGCAGATTTTAACCTCTTCTGTTGAGATACTGAGCCACGCTTCGTCCTAGTTGGTGGATTCAACAAAATCCTTTCTTCTGTACAATCTGCTTCTTTGGTTTCCTTATAGTTGTTTTCATTATTTTACCTGCTTTCATTTACTTTCAAATCTTGGGCTGGGGAAAGGAAGCATTCAAGGAGAACTGTGCCCCAGATGCTTGCAGAACTTTCCCCTGATGAGCCATTTGGGTGCCAGATGTTACCCACTGCCCAAAGGCCAGCCCCTCAGAGCAGACTGGCAGCTGGGCACCACAGGATGAACACGTACCAAGACAGGAAAAGCAAGGAGATGGAGGGCATGGTCAAGATGGAAGAGACTGATAGGAAGAAGGGGGAAAGGAAAGGAGGAGAAGTGAGATCAGTTTTGGGCCATAGGAGTTTGAGAAGAGCAAAAAAGCTTTCCAGACCCCCACTAAGTACCAGGCTCCGTGCTGGCTGCTGGGAATATGGTGGTGAGTAACACAGACACAGCAGCCAGCAGAAGCGTGGGACCAGAGCTGAGGACAGTGGCCTGGACCAGGTAAATCACTTCCCTTTTACAACCTCTTAAGGCTCCCTATCACTCTCAGGATAAAGTTCAAACTTCTAGGCCCTTCATGATCCGGCCTCTGCTCACTCCTCCACCTCCCTTACCCATCCCAGCAACTACTCCACACTGAACCAACCACTCCAGTCCTCAAGCTTTAGCGCATGCTATCCCACCACCTAGAATGCCTTTCCTTGCCTTCTCCACTTCAGGCTTCACTTTCGAACAGTTTCCTAAGACCACTTCCACCACACTACCAAGCTGAGTTAACCATCTCTCTTTCGTCCTCTTAAAATATCTCCTGTATCTCACTAACATACATCTTATTCAGCGTGTGTCAAGCTCCCAGCCCAAGGCCTGGGACAAAGCAGGTGCTCAAGGACTAAGGTCGAAAGGGAGGTCAGAGCTTACCCCCAAAGCTAAGGAGGGCTCTAGACACAGCAATGCCTTCTTATTGCTAGGACTCTTCAGTCCCCACCCAAGGATATCCCTGAATGCACACTTCTTGTGTTGGCCAAGCCTCATAGGAAATCAAGACCTGGAATGAGGAAGCCACTGGAGAAGATGGAGCCCTGGAGGAAAGTTTTAGACAATCACCCACAGACTTGAGTCTAAGGAATTAACCAGGGAACTTAAGAATTCTTAAGAGGCCCATTTAAGATTCCTAAAGGTAATCAACTTCTCAGAAGGACCACAAAGATGATCCTCCCTTCCCTTCCCTCACCCCACCTCATTCCCACCCTCTGAGCCTCTGGAACAGGCCTAACTGAAAAACTATATCTCTCATAGTGTCCAGGTCTGCTGATATTCATGGGCAAGGTGTAACTGTGCCCTATTCTCTCTAATCTCGCCGCACCCCAGGGAGCTCTGCTGACTAGGGCTCCAGCTTGCAGTCCCAAGCCCCCCAGGTCCCTCTTGCTCTACCTAGCTGCAAATGGATATATCATCCAAACCTGGTTCTGAGCTCTCCTAACCAGGCTTCAGCTCCCATAACACCAACCCAGGCCTAGACCCCTGGTTCCTCCTGATCACCCAGAAAGGTTCTGGGATAACTAGAGCAGGGCTTCAGAAGGGTTCCCAGGATCAGAGTTCGGATCAGGAACAGTGTCTTTGGAATTTGGCTAAAGACCTAAGACATTCTTCCAAATAGAATAATCCTTCCTTAATTCTGATGGGAGTCAAGACCTACCTAGAACTCAGAGCCATTTCCAGGTGAGCTCCCAACATGCTCTCATCCAGAGGACTCCCAGACCTTGAGAGGAAGTTCTCTTATACATCCCTCTCAGGAAAAACAGGCCTATCACTGAGGCCTCCAGACACTACCTCTAGGTCCCATTCTGAAATCAGCAGTGCCAGTACACTGGTCCCTGTGTGATTCTCAGCTCATTCAGCTACAGTAGGAGGAAGAGAGGTGAGTCTAACACAGTCAAGGAGCCCCTGCCTTCAAGGAACTCAGCCTGGAGCCATGTCCCCAAATCAAATCTTCACCTGATTGGCAATTTCTGTCCCTCTCAATTCTCAATGGCCAAACCCTGAGGGCTTTCATGTCCTTTAGCATCCTGTTCTTTAACTCCTTGCTCTGCTCATGCTTGGTCCTTACCACTGGCCCCTACACTCTTGGCCATCCCACTCTTAATAATGGCCAGTTTATCACACCCTCCCTTCCCACCAACAGACAGAAGAAAACTATAGATCCTCTCACTACAAAGAGGAAGTCTGCCCAACACCCGGGAGTGGCAGGAAAACTTTGTGGCATTTCCTTCCCTTCCCAAACAGAATGAAAAAGCATTCTGACCTTTGAAGCTACACTTCAGATTTTAACAATCTCTGCTCTATGAAATCAGTGCAGATATTTGGAGGAAAGGGAGGCAACAATCAGGATGGACACCAGCTACCCAAAGCTTCCTTTTAACAGGAAAGGGCTACCTTGCCCCAGAGCATTCTTGTATGGCCTTCCAAGGGGTGAAGGGAGCTGAAATTATGGCAGAGTAGGAACACATTCTCCCAGATGAACAACTGGACTGTAGCCTCTGAGAGTCTGTAGGGCTATCCTGTGTTTGTACAGTGGCATTTGACTTGTCCCTAGCTGGCTTCTGATCACCTCGATTAATCCTTGCATGTCCCAACAGGAAGGGAGACTACTCTGCAATGCCAGGGCCTCTGGCAGACTGCAGACTTTGGACTTTCCCTTCAGCTTACGTGGACCCACCATGTCCTCCTAAGGCTCCCAAACTGCCTCATAGAGATCTTGGGCTCTGGCCCACCAAGTGACCTGCTGGCCTCTAGCTAGGCTCCACCCCAGCCACCCTCATGCTATTGCTCATCCTGGTACAAGGCTGGTGTTCCAGGTACCCCATGGGGGGAATTCAGCAGAGATGGAGAAGCAGCTCTGGCTGCTAGTACCCTAGACAGTCTCAACCCACCTTGACGGAGATGTGGCCGTGGGCCTGGGGAAGGTGGGCAGCCAAGAACCAGTCCCCAGGTAAGGGGCTGCTGACGTTAAAGATGCCTGAGGTGCGGTTGGGCAGTGTCCAGCTGAGGGTCAGTGAGAAAACCCCAGGCACAGCTGTGTCCCCTGGGAAGTGTGTGTGCAGGGGATTGATGACAGGGGGTGCCCCAGACCGGAAATACCTGGGAACCAGAATAAGGAGAGGAGGAAAGCAGGCAATGAGATGGGAGATGGGAAATGGGGAAAAGGAAGAACTGTCACTCACCACCAGCAAACAAGTAGATTCCCTATACTGACACATACGACAAAGTGGTACCAGGTCCGGGGTCAGCACAGAAGGGTAAAAGGTCAGCTCACGTACTCACACAAACAGTAGTAGGGAAGTAATCAGGAATCAGAGGTCTTGGCCCTCACCCAGTCATACTTCAATCTCAACAAGGGGCAAGGGGCAGGGGCAGGTCAGTTTAGATACGCATAAAGTCACACTTTAGTTTGGAGAGTGGCTGGGGTCAGTAGTGGGGGGTCCAAAGGGTAACTCAAACACTCACACAGTCACACTTTGGTCTGGGCAGTGGTCCCCAAAGGATCCCCCCTGCTCCTTAAAGATGATGAGGTTCCAAACAGCCAGGAATGTGTCCTCAGGAACATGGAAGTGGAAGAGTTCGGTGCTGGCAAAGGAGCGGAAAGGACTCAGCTTGCGGGGTGAGCAGGTGGAGTAATCAGTCAGGAAGAGGCCTCCTGGGGAGCAGGTGAGAAAGAAAGGAGCAGGAAGGACAGAGGGCATGTCCATTAAGCAGCAGGCACACCAGTCTTCCTCACCAATAGCACCAACTCAACAAATGCTCTTCTCTGAGCCAGGAGCTGGGTCTCATGCTGCCCTAGTCATTATCTGCTTTAATCTCACAATGACCTTGAAAAAATGACCCGTTTTTATAGATAAGGAAACTGAGGCTTAAACCTAGAGCTGTATAAATCCAAGACCAGGACCCTTTATATGATCCCACAGCTACCCCTCACTTAGAAGTCATCGTTCTCCTCTTCCCAAGCCTAACAAAACAGAGGTGTGGACGGTGAGCATGCGAGTATGTGTGTTGGCATGGGCTCCCAGCCCAATGAGCAAGCTGAAACTCCACCTGTGGGGCTTGGGGGTCAGCATGAAACTGTGTAACTTCCTTGTTTATTTTCTTCCCTTTTCTGTTCCCCTGTGGTCAGAAGTAAAAAACCTCAGAAGCTGCACAAAAGCTGTCTGTATACTGGCTCAGGGCAGGAGGGGGGAGGGGAAAGTGTGGTGAGTTTGCAAGGGGCCTTCTTGGGTGGCAGAGGCAAAGACAGGAGCTGGCAGGCCACCACAGAAGTCCCTCGGAAAGGAGAAAAGGAGTCACCAGGCCCTCTAGGATTCAGAATAAGCAGCTAGAGGGGGGCTTCCCGGAGGGAGGCACTCAACTGGGGACTTAGTAGAATCTCAGACCACTTGGGAATATTCATACCCAGAGCAGGGGGAAGGGGTTCATCTCTAAATGAAATGCCAAGATACCTGATCGTGGCTGTTAGGAGCAGAGCCAAACTGAACAGGAAAGTCTGGTGTCAGCAGCTAGCCCGGCAAACCCAAGAGGGCTAGGACTGCTGTAATAGCAAAAATAACCCAGTAGCTCAGCTGGATAGAAAAGAGTCCCAAATGGCAGGCAAAGTTCTGGGGAATCTGACTGCTCTGGAGACTTAAGACCAATCCCAGAGAACCCAGAAAATGCCCTCAGGACAGGTGAGGTTAGGAAATCATCAGCTTCGAGGAAAGGGGTGCAGGTGAGGGAGACTGTGACGCAGAGTTTTCAGCCAAGTAGGAAATACCCATGGGGTTTAACTTGTCTTAAATCTGCCTCTCTGGAAATGGGAGATACAACTCCAAAAATGAGGTATTTGAAATAACAGAGAATGAGGCATCTGGGAAAGGGAGGCTGCTGAAGGAGGCAACTCGGGTCAAGGTTGACCCCACTGAATTGCAGCAACCTCAAGAGTCACCCTGCAAAGAGGTGGAGGCCACTGACCCTAGACTGGCCTATGCTCATCTTCAAAGGCCATGGTTACACCCAAAGGCTAGTCTGTCCAGTGCAGACCACATGATCAGTCTCAATTGTCAGCAAGGAAGACCTGCCACCTTGCAAGCTGAGCACTGCCCAGGAACCAGAGGCTCACAGAGCAGCATTCAGAGAGCCATGGCAATGTATCCAAGAGGAATGAAGGGAGATGAACCAACTGGTGGGGAGGACAGGTTTCCTAGGAGCCCTGGATATGACAACTAGAAGGCAGAAAGCCAGGAGCTGAACAGCCTGGATACCACTGTCACAAGAAAGCAGAGCTCTGGAGAGCACCCTTAGCTGGGGTTGGGGTGCGGGGTGCTTCTCCTCCCCAAGGCTGGTACCAGGGTGGGTTTGGGAATGAGCCATTGCTACTGTTAGGAAGAAATCTTGGCCAGGCCCCCAGTGCAGACTCTCAGGGAGCTGCCCATGAAAAGCAGCTAACCATCTTTGGGAAACAATGGGCAGACAAGCACATAGAGCCCTGTGAAGGAACAGGCATGCCCTGGAGAATCAGGAAACTGGTTGAGCCACTCCAGAAGTGGCCAGGGGCTACAGAACTCACAGGAGAGGCTGGTAGGAAAAGGGAGTGAGCAGCAACATGTGGTGGAAGGAACCTAGAAGTGCTGAGGGCAAATGCTTGAGAAAGCATCCACAGCCCCATTCACGCCAAGCTTTGTTTTGGGGTTTCACCAGGGCCAATAGAGAGCTATGTCCCAGAGGAAGCATGGGTAAGGCCCTAGGCAAGCTCAGATAAATCTATCCTAGATGTCCCCATACTGCCTTCCAGATGAATCTCGGGTGATTCTCCACCTGAAAAACACACACCTACACATACACACACCCACAGAGGCTAAGGCTGACCCTGCTAACAATAGCACTAGGTAGAACATAAGGTCATTTTCAAGAATGGCAAGGCAGGGCTGGGTTATGCAAATGCAGTCAGCTGAGGCCAAGGAAAAGATCCAAGGAGTGAGGTAGGGCCGGGAGACCCAGAAGATACCTTCCATTCCTGAAATAAGAAGTCAACACTAAGCATTTATTGAGACCAACTGTGCTGCTATGATCCTCTCCTTGGTCAAAAATCTCTCACCCCCTACTGGTCACAGAGCAGTCCTGCAGGCCAGGCCACAGTTACCAAGGCAGTGACTCTTAACAGCACTAATGTAACCCCCCTGCCTGCAGTAGGGCCTATTCAGCACTCTTTTCTAACTTTATTACAATTCTCCCCAAACCACCTAAACCTGCTTCTGGACAGTCATATTTTAATCCACATCTTTTGGCTTTCTACAGCTCTGTGGCCGTCAGTTACCCTCCTCCCCTAGCCAGCTCATGGTTGCTCAGTGGACTCATGAGCAAAGAAACCATGATGGCAAAAATGGAAGCTATGAATTGGGCCCAACAGTATGGACTCCCCCTCACCCAAACTGAAAAACTGACCTGCTACTATATCTGCTAGGTGTCCAGCTTCCCAGAAGCAGTAATCAACACTCAGTCCTTCTATGGCTCCTTCCTTCAAGGAGTCAGGCCTGGGGGCAAATGGATTACTTATATGTTATAAGAAGTATTCAACACTGCCTCCAAACAAGGAACTATCCACTGGGAACATAACACTTCAGTGCTTTGTCTACAGGAGCAGGAAGAGCCGAAGAGAACGTGTGTGGGCCACAACATGTACCCTCCCTTTACACAATAACCTAGGGTACTCAAAGGACACAAAGGCTCACATGCACCCCACACAACATACATGTGCCTACACCCACCAACGCACAAGCATGTACACACAATGAATATGCCCAGCATTCCCACAGATCCCTCAGGTATACACTCAGGCACGTTAAGTGTCCAGATACCAGTGAGCTTGGACATCTCTACAGGAGTGGTGACCTTTGACATGCATTGATCTCCTCAAGCTTTTGTACTGAACCAGGTCCCCACAGCTCAATGAAACCCAGCCCCCACTCCCCAGCTACTTTGTAGTTGCTGTTGCCAAAGACTCCCTCAGGCACATTTCCATCCTATCTGCAGTGCCACCCACCAGAGGGGGGCAGAGGGTTGGGGCCATGAAGGCCATAGTCATCTCCTAAGGATGGGGCCATCATTATGGTACACGTCCTGTGGCAAGGACTTCCCCCCCACCCCCCGCCCTCCTCCCACATTCCACCCATTAAGAAGTTGGACCTCTCCCTCTCCTATCCAAATCACTTCCTTGCTAGACTGTGGCCCTTGGCTGACAACTGGCACATGAGGAACAGTTTGTGGATGAAGCCCCCTTGTGGGCAAACAGGGGAGAGGACAGGGTGTGCTGTGAGCCTTTCCCCACTTGGGTTTGTTTTCCTATTTATTCAGCATATATTGCAGTGGAAAAAAAAACCACTAAGGTGGGATAGAAATTAAGAAATTTTTTTTCTAGCTCCAGTACTAACATTTAAAAGCTGTATGACCTTGAGCAAATTGCTCCCCTGCTGAGCCTCAGTTTCCCCATCTGTAAAATGGCCTCTGGGTTTCAACCTGCTCTTAAAGTGTCAGGAATTATTTCTAGGCAAATCAAGCTTATTTGGAACAAAACTCATTACAAGAAGAAAACTTGTTATAATGGCGACTAACCCATGTCCATCTGTTTGCTATGTGTTATTTTCAAAACTGCTTTCATAAACCTATTTTAATGCATGTCCAATATCTCAAAAGTGTAGGCTAGCTCTTCCCACACTAGACTAGAGGGTGTCTGGTGTAGGACTATGTCTCTCCCATCAAACTTTATGAACAGGGGCAAGACTTCCCTGAAAAAGCAAGAGTCAAAGTGGGGTCAGATTGGACACCAGGAAAGAAAACCTTGGAGTCTCTGTCCTAGATGCTATTAGCCACCTGCTGAGCCTCAAGGCCACAGTTACCTCTCTTCTGACCCTCCCAATTCCTCTGGGATGTGTAAGAACTCTTTCCTCCCTATTTCTCCCCAGTTCTCCCCCAATGACTTGGTTACCAAGGTCCCATCTCTCCCCAATCCCCCCAGCCCACCCCTCCCTGCCTCAGCCTTTGCTGCTTCTGCACTCACCAGCCCCTGGGCCAAGGACAGAAAACAGCAACAGCAGCAACAGGGCTGGCGGCAGCCGCAGCCCAGACCTGAGTGGCGGCTGGGAGAGGGGCAGGGTGTGAGAGAGACAGCTGGGTAGTGGGAGAGACTTGGGTAAGCACAGAGAGGAGGGCAAAGGCTGAGATAATGGGCTGGGCTGGGCTGGGCACAGGGGCTTCGACAAGGACCGAGGATAGGGTGCCAGGAGAGGCTGTGATGGGGACTGGGGCAAGGGCAAGGTTTGGGCCCTGGGTTTAAGCAAACATTGGGGTTGGGACTGGGACAGGAACTGGGCTGGGATTTGTGACGGGGGGTGTAACCAGGGCAGAGGCGGGGGTGGGGGCCAGTCCAGGGCCTGGGACTGGGGCTGGATGGGGGGCCTGGGTTGGGACCTGGATCCGGGCATTCGCTGGTACTCAGGCCGGGACTCGGACGGGTTTAGGAAGCAGGGGGAGGGAGGAGCCGGAGACCAAGGCCGGGATCGGGATGGTAGGACAAGCGGCCGGGACAAGGGCTGGGCCATGGCCAGGGGCGGGGGCGGTGCCGGACAGGCCAGTGCGGGGCGCCGCAGAGCTGACCCTCGGCTCCGCTCCCCACCCCCGGGAGGAGGCCTCCGGTGTCCTCGCGGGCCCGGGGCCGGGGACGGGCCCGCTGAGGCTGAGTAAGGGACCGGGACAGGAGTTCTGGCCTGGAGGACTCCGGGCTGCGCTGCACCGGCGGTGAGCAGGCCCCGCGGCGGCGGCTGCCTGGGCCTTACGTCACGTGGCGCTCCGCCCCTCGGTCAGTCCGATTGGTCCCTGCTGGGCTCCGAGGGCAGGCTCCGCCCAGTCCCAGCTACCTGAGTCCCAGCCTTTTCCATCCCAACCAGTGAATCCTGAGGTCCCCCTCAAGTCCTCACAGGCCCCAGTGGCAGTCCACAAACATCTCATGGGAACCCAACAGAGGCCCTCACAAACCCAGACACCCACGGACGTCCCCCACAGATCTCCGCAAACCCTACCCAGAGACTCGAAGAGATCCCGCAAACCCCTTTAAAAGAAGTGAATCCTTTAGGTTCGTCCGCTCCAGGTCCAGTGCAGCCGCCTCAAGAGACCCCAACCAGCCGGGAGGTGACCAGACTGCTGTTGACACTGAGACTACTAGGCGTTCAGGTTGCCCCGGTGACGGATCCCTTCCCTTCCGGCCAAGGGTTCCAGAGACTTTAATTAAGTCCTTCCATCCGCCCTGGGCCCCCTCGTCCCTCCCCCTCTCACTCTCCCCCAGATTAGAGCTCCTTTTCGAATTTCTGCAGTTGTCCCAGTCATCTCCCCAAGTCATAGGCTTGCCGGCAAGGCCTGTCACTACACAGGGACCTGCAGCCGAGTTTCATCCACAACCAAGAGCCTTCCCTCTCTCAGGCTAACACATCTCAGTCTTAGCTTCAGACAAGATCCTGACCTAAGGACTAGTAAAAAACAAGCCAAAGCCCAGAGGTATGTAGTCTCCAATGGCCCCTCCTCCAAAGCTGCATCTCATTTCCCTCCTGACAACTTCTGTCCCTTCCCTCAGTCCAACACTAGCCCCCATTCTCTACTTTTCATCCTTACCCTCTTCCCGTTCTTTTCTCCCCTCTTCTCCTCTCACCCTCTAGTTCTCCACACCCTACCCCGTCCCTTTTTCCTCTTGCTGAAGATCTTCGTCCCCGTTATCCTACCTCTCCCCCTACTTCCTGTCCCAAACTTCCCCTTTGGAAAGGCTCTGATGGGTTTCAGCGATGTATTTAGTATCTCTGGAGCATCACGGGGACAAGAAGGGTGTAGGGAAAGTTAAGGCTGGAATCCTTAGGAAGTTGCAAATGACAGGCCTTGACTATCAGGGCCAAGAAATTTGGCCTTAATCCTTAGACTGAGTCAGGGAATGCCATTGTTAGGTTTGCATTTTAGAAAGATTACAGTTGGGCCATTAAGGAGGGCTCACTTCTTTTGGATGTACTTCCAAGATGAATTAGGCATACCCCGCTCTCCACAGCATCCTGGACTTACCCCAGCTCATTTGTATTGTCATTTTGGTTAACCTGTCTCCCTCCCAGATTCTTTCAACTGAGTCTAGTGCTTAGCACAGTGTCTGAGTAAAAGGGTAAGATTAGGCCCTTTATAAAAGTATAAATTACATAAATCAATGAAAGAATAGGTGGGTGGATTAATATGCTGGGGAAGGCACAGAGGGACAAAGTTATTATACATAATCCAGGTAGAAAATGATGAGAATTTGAACAAAATTGAAGGGAGAGATGCAAGTGGACTTCGGGGATATTTAGAAGATAGGAAATACTGTGCGTTCAGCAGGCAGTTGGATATGAGTGTAATGTATGGGGGTTTAAAGAGGTCTGAGATGGAATTATGGGTTTAGGGGTCATCAGCATTCAGCTGAAAGTAGTTGAAGCTTTGAACATGAATGACATCATCAAGGGAAGGTATGTGTGGTCCCTAGACAAGACTAGACTGTGATCAGGGTCCTGCCATCATGGCATCCTTCTGCACTCTTGGGAGCAAACCCCCCACTTTGGCTTGGTATTCCCAGTCTCTCGAATTCCACAGCTTGACCCCCGTGGTTCTAAGGTATGCCTAGGTTGCTGCTCTTGGACAGGCCAAGTTGCTATGTTTAGGCTCCCTTCTGGGGCATGGTCCTCTGCTACCATCTACTGATGGGATTCTGACTGCTTCAGCCTTTCTTTCTTTAAGTTCCAACTCCCTCACAACCCACAGCAGGATGCCACATGAGGTCTAGGCACATGCGTGAACCTCCTGGCATCATACTCTAACACTGAGCCCATCTCACTTCCCCCTTACATCTCACTCACGTGCACTGAGAACCTTACCATAATTCCACACCTGCCTGTGAACCCTGACTTGCAGACCCTCCAATCCCAACCTAAAGCCTGTACCCTATTCTACCACTAGATGGAAGCAGACCAGGTCACAGAGGAGCCCCATACCACCACGGATGCAGAGGAGCATCCTTCTTCAAAGGACCCCTCTGCTGAGGAATCACAGGAGCCCCTCGTCCCTGAAACCCCCTTGGAGCCTTCCATCTCCGAGACCCCTTTAGAACCCCTTACCTCTGAAACTCCTTTGGAGCCTTCCACTTCCCAGAACCCTGTAGAGACCTATAGCTCTGAAGCCCCTTGGGAGCCTTCCATCTCTGAGGCTCCTTTGGAGCACTACACCCCTGAATCTCACATGATGCCATCCACTTCACACACCCCTTTAGAGACCCATAGCTCTGAAACCTCTCTGGAGCCTTCCATCTCCAAGGCCTCTGTAGAACACTCTATCCATGAGAGCCCATTGGAGGTTCACACCTCTAAGGTCCCAGAGAAACACCTTGCTTCTCAAAATTCATCACTAAGCCATGTCTCTGGGTCTTCCTCTGATATTCTGAAGGAAGGCCTCTTCTCTGAGTCTTCCTCCAGCGAGGTCTCTTGGACAAGGAGATCAATCCAGATCCCTGAACCTGAGGTCCTTCAAAAGCACTCGTTTTCGGGCCCTTCAGCCCAGGTCCACCTGGACACATCTGCAAAGGAAAGGGAAGAAGAAGGAGAGAGCAAGGACGGGGCAGATGCCACTCACAGCACCACTCACGCAACTCAGCCTGGACATCATCTGGGCAAGAAGAAGGAGAAGAAAGGAGTTAGCTGTAATTGCTCCCGCCCTTGCCCCCATTCTCATCACTGTCTTTCACCTGCCCCAGGAAAAGGGGTTTGAGTTACTCTTTGGCCTGACTCCTTCTCTTTAGTTTTAGGGCCTTTTCACTTCTCCTTGGTTACTCAGCCCCCCTCTTCCCAGGTTGCACAATCAGACCAGCAGTCCCTGCTAAGCAGGGAGAGCTGGCGAAAGTGGCTAAACCAGCGCAGAGAGAGAAGTTTTGTGCTCAGGTGAATAATCTGTTCCAATGGGAGAAGAATGCAACTCTGAATGCCATCCAGACAGGTAAGCCCAGGAAGCCTTTCAGAGGCTTCTGACAGGTCTAGAGCCATCCTCTAATCCATCAGTTTCTGGGAACCTGTCCATTCAATGGCTAGCTGCCCCTTCTGGAAATGGCAATGCCACCTGCCTGAAAACTGGGAGGGAAGCAGGCAGGCTGGCCAAGGTGGATGGCATAGCTGCAGATGAAAAGTGGGGATATTCATATAAAGCCCAGCAAGGAACAGGTGACTGAAATAAAGTTGTTAAAAACACAGGCCAGCCACAGATCTATACTCAGATTGCCTGCACCAAACAGACCCTAAGGAAGAGGACATGGACAGTCTCCAAGTGACATATTGCTCTTACATGACAAAAGGCCTTGGTCCCCTTGGTGGAACTCCACTAAAGGCAGTCACCCCTGAATATGAGACACATGATCGCTTGGGTACACAGAAGCTGTGAGTCTCTACCAAAGAGCAGAATCATATCTTCTAGCCCTCTTGGTTCCAAGTCTCAGCCCATAATTTGTACTCTTGACAGTCCTGTTAGTGGCTTATCTACAACTGTATATAAAGGGTGTGCAGATGTGCTGTGTAAATATGCCATCTTATGTGTGAATGTGTGTACTGTGTTGCTGAGCTTTCTATCTATAGGGGTTACCTTCAGTAAGAAGGTCATCTTGACCTGCTATGAGGATTCTGGGGTTTCTAGACTGAATTCAAAATTTGTCACTGCATTTATTTTGGATTTTCCTTCCTTATAATTGGAGTAGAGTTATGTCAAAACTCGATGGGCCTAAGATGTAAAGACAACCAGCTAAGTCTATGTCCTTATCCCTCCTCCATGGAACTTACTTTCCTCAGTCCCACTCAGGGACCTCCCCCCTCCACCTCTGGACAAGAAAGTCACAGCGATCTCATTGGTTTCTCAGTCTTACTTCAGCCACTGAAATTGCTTTGTTTGCTTATTTTAACATCTTATGTCACTTTTGTTCTTCTTGCAAATGTAGGGGTCTGTTCAGTACCCTCATTCTCCTTCTTAGAACATCTTGCCTACTCACTACCCTTCAAGGTCACTGTACTTCTTGAGATTGGACTTCTTCATTTTCCTGTTTTAACAGGCATTTTTATACTAAAATTTAAGTGTCATTTAATCCTGAATGAAGATATTTGGGGTTATCTCCTAATACTGGGGATCTTCTGTCCCTGGAGGGTTGATATATGTTCTCTGTAGAAAAATATCAAGTGAAAGCTTTTCTCTTATTCATTTAACATTTATGGAGCACCAGCTCAATGCTAGCTGTGGAGGTGGTGATACTGATGGGGTTTCCAAGAAAAAAGAAACCCTCAAATAATTTACACTTCAGTGAGAGACACCAATAAGTAAAATGAAAATAATAATTCATTCTAATAATTGCTATAATTGAGTTCAGCCCTGAGTGCTGCATGACCAGAGAAAAGGGCAGGCACCCAATTGTGGGAGTGGGGAGAATAAACCTTGGAAGGGACGACTTCTCAGCTGAAATCTGTAAGATGAGTAAGGAGGCAGCCAGGTAAAAGATGGGGTATGGTGAGCCATGGCAGGGCAAGGCATGGGTAGGAAAGTGGAAGCAATGCAGTATGCCTGCTGCATAGGGTGTTGGGCAGAGCAGCCCCTCTCATCTCTGGAAGGGCCGAATTGTACAAGCATCTCTGAGCTATACTCAAGAGCTGGAATTATATTCTACGGGCAACTGAGAGTCACTAAGAGATTTCAAATGCAACAATAACATGAACATATTTGTGTTTTTGTAAGGTCACTTTGGCAGTAGGATAGACTTGAGAAAGACAAAAACTGGAGACAGGAAGATTACACTGTGGGGCTGTGGTAATAATCCAGGTAAGAAATGTGTGAGTGCAGGTGGAAAGAAGTAGACAAACTCAAGAAATGCTAAGAAGGTAAAACTGACCTTTGGATCATTGAATGTGTAGGATAAGAAGGAGGGACATGCCTGGAATGGCATCTAGGTATTGGCTTAAGTAACTGATTGCATAATGGTGCCATTAACTGGCTGTCTAAAACAGAGTAGATGCTTGCTAAGTATGTGTTGGATGAACAGAGGACAAAGGATGAGGACCAGGTTTGGAAGGAATAATTGGATAGAACACATTTAAAGTGCTTGTGGAACATGCTGGTGAAAGTCTAGTAGACAGCTGGCTATATGGGTCTGAAGCTCAGGAGAGAGGTCTGGGTTGGAGACATCCTTCTCTGAAAACAGATATATCTTATATGGAGACGTTCTAAGAACAAAGAGATGTTAACATGCAAATGTGATTATGTGATCATGGAATTGACTGTGTGGCACAGAATCAAAATGGCATCCTAGATAATGTCTCCTCCCTGCCAGTTCTTGTCTACTAATAACAGGAAGAGGATTTGGAATCAGGGCTGAGAATAGAGGGCACCATTCTGGAATACACAGCCAGATGTCAGTCGTCTGAGGTGTAGTTTGCCAGTCTCCCTGTTCAAACTTCAGCCTTCTTTATCTGAATGCTGGACACTGACTCCTACATCAGTGCTTGGACTTGAGTCTCCCAGGATCTCAAGTTAGGCCTTGATCTCTGGGCACTGACCCCTGCTCACTTCCACATCTCACCTGCCCATCTGGTGTATCCTGCTACCCTGGGTGGAGTTCAGAATTCCTTGAGTAGAATGCTGCCCCCACCCACCCCCATTGTGACTCTACCTATACCCTGCCTTTTCAACCAAGACTCCCTGGTGTAATGAGGCAATGGCACTACGGGCCAGAGCATCAAGACAGGAGCAGCAAAGCCCAAAGCCACATCTGGACAGACTTTAGACCCTGAGAGACCATGGGTAATACGAGAAAACCTAATCTGATAATTAGCCACAGAATTGTGGAGTATGGCCCTGGCCAGGGTCAAAGACTAGAGGATGTAACTCCTTCTCATCCTCCTCAATAGAACTTCAGGGTTATGCCTGGACTACTGAAGGAATTCTCTTCCTTCTGAAGGAATTTGCTCATTCACTTATTCAGTCAAGCTATCTGTGTTCTCTGAGTACCTATTTTGTGCCAGGCTCTGTGCTGGAACTAGACCCTTCCTTGGAGGAACTCAATCTAACAGCAATAGAAGTGAACAGTTCATTAACTGTGATAAGAGTAGCACAAGGAGCCATGGAAGGCAAGAGGGGAGTCCCTAGACAGAGGACGTCAGGGACACTTTTTGGTGGAGGTGACACTTCATTGGAATAAGAGCCCTACCACATGGGGGACTCATACAGGATTCTTGGCTAGAAGTTGGGGTACTCTCAGGTCTTATGGAGGTTGAGAAAATCTGAGTGGGAGGTACTCTCTGATTCTCCTCCCACATTTACTCAGCACCACCACCCTCACCTTCGGGTGAGGCTGACTGTAAAGCCAGCTATTTTCAGATCCTACTACTAAAACGAGGTTCTAAAGGGTGGTGGCCTCTTGCTGGTGCCTGAGCTCAGGGACACTTCTTAGCCTCGTCTTCCTTTCCATGCCTTTCTTAGCCTCACAAGCTTATATTTTTGGGTCTTCACCACTCATGACTTCTGGCCCACCTCTCTCTCCTAACCCTTGGAGAGCTCTAGGCAGCCCCTCTCAAGTTCATAGAGAGCGTTGGTTCAGTGATACCAGGAACACACAAGGAAAGTATGAAGGTGCTGACCTGGAGTGGGGGAAGCCCTCCTTGTGGCTCCAGGCCTGCCCAACCTGTTCTTCCTCTTCAGATCCCTTGAACAACTATGCTCCTTTGTAGCCAATCTTCACCACCTCCTCTACACCTGGCCAATCAACCTCCCTTTCCCTCACCTTAGACATTTCAAAGAAACCAAGCAAAGGTGGGCTCTAAGATAGGGAGGGGAGGAGATGAGAGTCCTCACAGTCACAGAGAACTCACTGAGATTCATGTTCATCTTCAAACAAAATTTCACTTATAATCTTCCTGCTGAGAAACTGAAGACTGTCTTCAGTCATCTCTGACAGGGTGGCAGAGATGGAGGGGATCCCAGAGTGGGAAGGAAACTGAAACACTTGTGGAGTGATGAGAAAACCTTGAGGAAAAAAAAATCAAAAGGGGTAGGGATGAGGAATCATGGGTAGAGATAAATACACCTGGGGGGAAAAGTGAGGCACCCCCCCCCACCAGGGGATAGGTGAGAACACCTTGGGGAGCTTAGGCTATTTTTTCCTCCTCACTTGTCCTATTACTCAATCCCACCACACCCAGCTCTCCACATCGGCTGGCGTTGCCCCCGTTACCTATGGGACTGTTTCCGGATTGGGGATGAGTCCAAGTGCTTTTGTGGACACTTGTTGAGAGAGCACCAGATCATATCAGGTAGGGAGAACTGAGTTACCCCTCCCAGTCCCTGGAGGTGAGGAGGGATAACTATACTCTGTCACGCATTTGGGATGTATGAGAGAAAGTGTGTGCATGTTAATACGTGAGAGGGGTTTGGCATGGGAAGGCCAGGCCCTATCCGGTGCTGGTCTAATCCTACCACCCATCCCCGTTCCCAGACATATTTGTGCCCTGCAATGTGAGCCAGTGCCGCTGCCTCATGTTCTGCTTCATCCCATCACGGCCAGAGGAGGTGAGTCAGTTCTGGCTCAGGAGAAGAGCCACATTTGACCCCAAGACCTGGAGAGCCCAGTGTCGCTGCAAACACAGCCATGAAGACCATGCAGCTACTGGGTCCCATCCCTGCAGGGTCAAAGGTACCTTCTAAAACAAGGGGAGTACAGAGGTGGGCCTGGGTGGGGATAGGATGCATATAGTTTGGAGATAAGGATACAGGAGCTGGTAGAAGAGACTTGGGTTTGTGGTTGGTGAGGAAGAGATGAAAATGTAGTCAGCCCAGGGGCAAGCCCCGATTCCCTACACTTTTCTTGGTTGTCCCCTTGCCCTAGGCTGTTGCTGCAACTGCTTTGAGTCTAATTTCCTCTGTGCGGCCTGCGACCGGCGCTGGGAGGAACACCAGACTTTCTTTGAGACCGAGGAGACCCGGCAACGAGGAGGGAGGCTTCACGGTGAGGGTGACAACCTGGACAAGGAGCCATTCCAGGGTCTGTAGTCAGAAAGCCAGAAAGAAAGCCACTCCCATCCTCAACCATCCCATCCAGGACTACCTCGCCCCCTCACCCCTCACCCCCTGCATCCCATACCTGCATTGGTATCCACCCCTAGGAGCAGACTATGTGCCTTTTGCAGAGATTCCTACCCTCCAAGAAACCATCATCAGCAACTCTGACTTCGAAGCCCTATAGGAGCAGGGGCTCCCTGGCCATCCTGGCTCCCACCCTAGTCCCCCTGGTTTCCCTGGCCCACATAGCCTCCGACCTGGCCCTACATCTAAACCCCGTACCTGACCCTTTCACCTGTTTTTCCTTCCTCCAGGGACTGTCAACACCTGGTACAGGCCTCTGTGAGCCTGGCCCAGATCAGCAATAAAGGGGAAGCCACTGGAATCTGGCCTGGCTCTGTATGGGGCAGCCCAGGGATAGATAGTCTAAGACCTTAGGGTCAGCACTTACTGGGGGTGAAAGAGAGCAACACACAGGAGAGAGGCTGCATCCAGCCACCTGTCTTCACCACATAACCTGCTAGCCCTGGCATCAGAGGAGAGTGTAGCTTCAAGGAAGCCAAGGAAGGAGGGGGTTTCAAGAAGGATAGAGTGAGTGAGCAGTGATGTTAGATGCAGCTGTGGTCTCCAGTAAGATAAAGACTGAAAAGTGTCCATTGGATTTTGCAATTAGAAGATCTTTGGGGACTTCAGAGAGTGTAGTTTCAGTGGTGCAGTGGAAGCAGAAGGAGTTTCTTTAAGAAACTTGAATGAAAAGAGGAGAGAAGTCAGACAATACCCAGAGGGAGATGTAGAGCTAAGGAAGCAGTTTTTAAAGGAAAAGGGTCGAAGAGGCCAGTGGATAAAAAAGACCTTGAAAGATGCAGAAGAGAAAGAGAGACATCTGGTGAGATGAGATCCCAGAGATGGAGGGAGGGGTGAGGCCAAGGCAGAGATGAAGGGATTCACTTTGGAGAGGAGAAACACCACATCCTAAGACCAAGAGGAAGAAAGAAAGAAAGGATAGGGAGCAGGATCTTGTGGAAGTTCCCCTGGTGGGGGCGTGTGGGGGAGGATAAGAGTGGAGAGTAGGAGATCGGAAAAGAGAGGTGAAGGTTTCCGAAGGCTAATGTGGGGAATTGGAGAAAAACCTGATAGGTGGGTGGTTGAGGATTAAGGTACAGTTGGAAGCAGGGACCTAGTTAAAAAAGCAGAGAAGCAAAATATTTAGATTAATGGGTTGTGATGGGAAGGTGTTGGGGAGGATAATAATAATCAGGAAAATAAGGCAAAAGAAGGGTTGAAGATGTGGCGGGAGCTGACCAAACAGGGAAAGAAAGTGAATCCAGGAAGCAATTGACATATTGAAAAAAAAAAAAAACAGTCAAAGGAATAGAAGTCTCTGATGAGGCCCAGTAGCAGATACAGTGGTGGTGACTGAAGTACAGGAAACAGTGATCAGAACCTGCAGTGTTGCAGCTTTCAGATAAGAGCAGCTGTGAATGATCACAAAGGCTTGGATTAAAGAAGACTGTGAGCCAGCAGCCAGAATCAGTGAATGTCAGGGAGTGTGACTAGAAAGCCCATAGATGATTTTTTTTTTAAGATTTTATTTCTTTTTAGACAGAGAAGTGAGGGAGAAAGAGAGGGAGAGGACATGGATGTGCAAAAGAAACTATCAGTTGCCTCTCGCATGCCCCCAACTGGGGACCTGGCCCACAACCCAGGCATGTGCACGGAACAGGAATCTAACCAGCAACCTTTGGGCTCACAGGCTGGCCCTCAATACACTGAGTCACACCAGCCAGGGCCCATAGATGATTCTTATGGGGTGTAGTGGATTCTGATATTAATGGGCTCTGTGATCCTAGGCAAGTCACTTTCCCTTTCTGGGCCTCAGTTTCTGGATCTGTAAAACAGGAATAATCTCTGTGCTATCTGCTCTCTATGAGAACCCAAAGAAATAACCAGCTTCAAAGTGCTTTGTACTCGCTTACTCCTCCTGGCTAGTTCCTTCGTCTTCTCAGATCCCAGCTCCTCTTATCTCTTGCCCTTCTGCAGAGCAGTTTTAGGGGCTTCTGGTGTCCCAGATGCATGTTAACAAAGGGTTGCTGCCACCAAACCAATGCCAGCAGGAGTTCCCAATCTGGGGTGCAACAAAAGGAGAAACTTTATTCAGGTAAACAGTTTGCAAACCAGGAAGACACAGCCTCTAGCGGAAACAGAAAGTGTGCTCTGCCAAGACAAAGAGGCCCACATTTATAAAGTTCCTACCCCATCCCTGATTGGTCCATTTTTATGCAGCTGAGGAATCCAAATTTGCATTATCCTGATTGGTCAGAATTGTTCATTCTGATTGGTCATTATAGAGTTGCTCTGATTGGCCAGTGAAGCTGAAAATAAGGATATAGCTGTGCAGTTCCAATTGGACAGGATAGGTCTCAGCCCATTGGTTGAAAGTTGATTCCAGGAACTCCTTTATGAGACTCAGCTGGAAGTTTTGTAGGTGGCTTTCCCCTGAAATGCAGAATGCATTAGGAGCCCCTATCAGCAATAGCTGCTGGACTCTCGTGAATTTGAGCTCAATTAGCCATAAGGAGTCCTTCCGGCAGGTATATTCCTTTTGGGGGTCAGTAGGCACCAACTGAGACCTGCAGCCTCTAAGGCACTGAGAAAAGGCCCATCTACATTTCCTCATATTTGGGGAGGCTGTCTATCCTTCCAAGGGAAGATTTGCAACCTGGACTGCCAGAACTTTGGGGGAAAATCACAGGATCAAATATCTGTCATTTGGAGAAGAAAGGACTTCCTAACAATAATAATATAGCTATATGAAAGAGATCATTACTATCTCCAGAAGTAAAGAGTTCCTCATTACTGGTTATAAGCAATTAGCACTATGGTGACTATTCACTAAAACTAATTCAGTTAAGAGTCAACAAGGACATGACACAATGCTCCATCAATCTCAACACATGGGAAGTTCAAGCAGACGACCGCCTAGCCTGGAGGCTCGCGGTCAGGCAAGGTACGTCACGTGCAGAGGCTGCGCGCAACGAGGAGGCGGTCCAGAAAAGATCGAGGCGGAAGCAGCGTCAACAGCAGCAACAACGGCCATCTGCCTTCACCTGTAACAAGTGCGGCAGGGATTGTCACTCCCGAGTCGGACTGCACAGCCATTCTCGGCGGTGCAGATAGACTCTCAAGAAGCTACGCCATCGTCTCTCGAGACGGACGGCTGCCGACGACGACGACGACTATGATAAACACATTCAAGGAAGTATTATGCAGTCCTTATAAAATATATTTACATAGACTATGTAATAATATGAAAAATTAATTGTAAGTGGAAGAATAAAACCTACAATACACATATATTATACTATAAAAGTAATGGAAACACCAAATATTATTTATTCTACAAATAATTATGTGTCAGGCCATGTGCAAAAAAAAAAGAAAGCCTAAAAATACTGTGGTGACTTTTGTCCTATGTGTTAAATGTCAGACTAAAACTTATCTGGTATGAGTATATTAGCATTTCGTGACCCCCATATTTTTTTAAATTGATTTGAGAGAGAGAAAGAGAAACATCAATTTGTTGTTCCACTTATTTATGCTTTCATTGATTGCTTCTTGTATGTGCTCTGACTGGAGACGGAACCCTCAACTTTGGCATATCAGGATGATGACCCAGCCAGGCTTGTGACCCCCGTGCTTCTTATATCAAAAATATGTATTTCAGCAGAATGAAATATACCTCAGACCTAGTCATTACACAGATCCCTTGTCCTTCTAACTCCATTCACTGAAAATACCAGGCACAGAGCTAACCATCACCTACCTTTTCTACTTAGGGAAGAACATTTGCTTATTAGTCCTGTGGCCACAGGACTAATGATCTTAACTCACTAACGCCAAGCTCCATTACATACCTCCAGCCCTGACCATTAAAAAGAAAAATGCAAAAACCATCCTTAAAACTACAGAATCTTTAATCTTGGAGTGAATATATTAACAAGAACAAAAACTAAGGAGGAATTGCCCTTACATCAGCAATTTTCAACCAGTGTCCCACAAGAATTTTTAAAACATTCAATACTTCACTATTTAGTCAGGGGCACTGACCTCTTTCCCTTTAGCTTGACAAATTAAAAAAAAAATGAAATCAGCCAACATAACAATAGCCACCTGATGTAAATGAATCAAAATTATACCTACTTTTTGTCAGGTTTGCAAGAAATAAAATGTTATTTGATGTGCCACAAAATTTTAGTAATTATATGTGCCATGAGATGAAAAAGGTTGGCAAGCTTTGCTGTCTAAGACGAGTAAATTAAAATCTTTGAAATGTTCAAGGGTCTGAAACTCCTTGTGGGGAATATATCTATCCCACCAGTAAAAAAATGGACCCTATCCCAGTTCACCTTCAACCCCACCCACCTGGTGTTCTCCATCCGCCTCTTTTTCTCAGAAACCTAAGGCCTTGGGCTCCTGGGGTTAGCATGGTTCCTGGAGCCAATAAGCCCTAAGTGCCTTCAGAAATTTGCCCTCCTCCAGGCCAACGCAATGAAGGGTCTACAACAAGCGATTTTCAACTGGTGTGCCGCAAGAATTTTTTAAAACATTCAATGCCTGACTATATAGTTAGGGACACTGACCTCTTCCCTTCAATTGTCAAATTCAAAAAATGACAGCAAATACAATAGCCGTCTGGTGTGAATGAATCAAAATTATACCATTTTTGACCAGATCGCTAAAAATATATTTTTCGGTGTGCTGCAGAATTAGTAATTACTTTATATGTGCCATGAGATAAAAAGGTGGAAAATCGGTGACCTACAATCTTAGAGGCTTTGGGGCAGATGACAGGAGCCCGCCCTCTTCCTCCCAGGCCAGCCAGCAGTAGGGGCCGGACCTGATAGGAAAAGCCCCACCCACTCGAGCGGTGCAACCAAACGCTGCCCACTGAGTGAATCGGAGCCAATTAGAGGGGAAATCCCACCTTTTGGTCTCTTTTTCCTTCCAGTGTTGAGGGGAACTATCTCATAGCAAAACTAGTTAGGGGATCCGGTGGAAAGGGGACTTTCACGCTAAAGAGAAGACAAGCCAACGGAGGAGGAAAAAAAATCGTCGCGTTGGCAGAAGCCGCCAATGGGATGAAAAGACTCCGCCACGCCTCTGGGCCAAAGAGCAGCTTGCAGGGCCAGGAACGCAACCCAATGGGATGGCAGAACTCCCTCCCCGCGGCTGGCGGACCCAATGGCCGCAACTCGCTCACTCGCTCCCAGGCACGCCCACCGCGGGCCAGCCGCGGAGCCTGAGTACTGGCCCGGGTGACCGGTTCCCGCGGCCGAGGGGAAGATGGCGGCGGCCGTGGTGCTGGCCGCCGGGCTGCGCGTGGCGCGCAGGGTTGTGGCGGTCGCGGGGCCGCGGGGGGCGCAGGTGAGAAGTGGCCGTGGGGGCGAGGAGGGGGTCCAGCGGGCTCCGATGTCCTCGAGGGCCGGGGGCCGCGTTCCTCCTCGGCTCCCCCAAATGTGCGCAGCCCTGCGGCCTCGCGGAGGTGCAAGCTCCGGAGCTGCGCGGTGAAGTCGGACTGGTGGTCGCGGCATTCTCTCCGAAAGCCTCGACGCGGGAGAAGCAAACTGGCAACGACTGACGCCCTGCACAGGCCTGGGCGCCGAGGTCGGGACAGGGTCCATGCAGCAGCTGCTGCTTTCTAAACTTGCCAGAAGCCCTGCTGACCGAACGCCTCCTCCAGGCAGCCCCCTGGGGAGCCCCTGCAGGGAGTGATTTTCCTCCTATCGGAGCCAGTCTTATGCTCCGCCTGCAGGCTCCTGGCCTTCTGCTGAGTACTAGTGTTAACCTGTCATCTTCCTCGCTTCGCCAGAGCGTCTGGAGGGGTTAAATTCATCTTGCCCTTTTCTCCCACAGTGTGACAGCACTGACTTCAGCCTTTCTGAGTCTCTGAGAAACTGGGACTTTCCTACCCTCAATCCCCTTGGGCTGAGTTCACTTAACTGAACTCTTCCACTGATTCAAGGGACTGGAGTTAAAATTCACAGGAAGAGGTCAAATGTGACACCCAAACGCCCTTGTGTCAAAAGACAATTGTATTAAAACCTGAATAAAACAAGTAACATGGCTTAAAGATCAGAAAACAAGTAATGGAAATAAGTGGAAACATTAACTAGGTGAAAGTGTATAGAAAGAGCTCCAAATGGTATTAAGAGATGATACAAACTGCTTCCTTTACATTTGCAGCCAAGAGAAAGGATTTATCTAAAGTAAATCACTGGTAAATAGGAAGTGGGAACTAAGTCTCCAGGTTCTCATTCTGGATTCTTTCCCCTCAACAGTGCTAGATTTCCTAGATACTGTAGAAGAAGAAATCAACTGAAATCCTAAATCCTGCATCGCGGTACTGCCTGTTATCTAACCAGGCCCAGAACTCTGGCCCTACTCTCTGCTGCTGATGCTCTGAAATTTAAGAACTTTTCCTTTGGGTGGGAACTACTAATAGGGTGAAGTTAATGACAATCAGAGCCCAGGCTCTGCCAGCCCCAACTGAGTACATAGGAGAGATATTTCCAACTCTTCCTTGGGTGTGTCTGACCCACCTTCAGGTCCGAGGAGCTGCAGGTGTGAATGATGGGAATGAAGTGGCCAAGGCCCAGCAGGCAGCTCCTGGGGGAACAGCACCAACCATCTTCTCCAGGATCCTGGATCGAAGCCTCCCAGCTGACATTCTATATGAGGACCAGCAGGTGGGGTGCCCTTAGGATCCATCCCCATAGGAATTTCAGATACCATCCAGCCTGTGAAAATAACAGTGGTCTCTGGCCTGTCACTGTTCCCAGTGTCTAGTATTCCGTGATGTGGCCCCCCAGGCTCCTGTGCACTTCCTGGTCATTCCCAAGAAGCCCATTCCTCGGATTAGCCAGGCTGAAGAAGAAGACCAACAGGTGGGAAGAATAGGTCTAGGATTTGGCTAGAGGGAATCTTGGATTCACCTAGAGGTTTTGCTCCTTGTGAATAAATCCACCTGTCGCCCTCCCCTTTACCTGTAGCTTCTAGGACACCTTCTCCTTGTGGCCAAGAAGACAGCAAAGGCTGAGGGGCTGGGAGATGGATACCGACTTGGTGAGTGATTTGGCCCTTAAGCCCCTCACCAATGAATTCTCATATCTATTTCTCAATATGATCTTCATTCTTTGACCTTTCCCATGATCTTAACTCACTAACCCCAAGCTCCATTTCAGTGATCAATGATGGGAAGCTGGGAGCACAATCTGTGTATCACCTGCACATTCACGTACTTGGGGGCCGACAGCTCCAGTGGCCTCCAGGTTGAACCAACCAACTGACCAAGGACCCCAGACCTGGATGCTTGGATGGGGTGGGGGGAAAAGGACTCTGTGATGCTAATAAACTTGCTCTCCCTCGAGTTTGGATCCCTGTCTTAAATATGTAGATAGGTTTATACCACAAGTAGGAAAGAAAACTGATTCAAGGGTATGGTCCCTTTTGGATATGGTTTGAGTGAGAGACATTAATGAGGCCCATATTGTAGTTAAAGGAGCACTTGCCTATAGATCTCTTAAGTCCTAATGGTTTAGTGGGCCACCTGAGCAAGCTTCCAGATGAATAGCAGTAGGAATATGCCTGAGTATGAAGAGACTGAATCCCAGGAGTGATATGTGCTCAATCCTGGCCCTTATCCAGCTGCCACTCCTAGTTATAAGAGGATCTGAAAAGAGGGTGGTCAGTGTGAGGGCCTTTTATTGGAGACAAAGTAATCACACACACCCCAAAGCTGCCACCCTTTGACTAATCCCTGAGTCTCACCATTTTGCCTTTAAGCTGTTGTCTGATGTATTTTCATCATTGAAATGTTTGAAAACACTCCCCATGCTTTTGAGAATGAGCTAAAGGGAAGTTACTGTTACCCCCTACGTAAACACACTAAGTAGGCTTTTGTCTGATTCCACAGCCCTGTACCTAACTCCAACACAACCACCTTTAGAAAGCCTCAAAGAATCATGCTTAGGTATGAAGGGGAGGCCTTAGACCAGCGGAACCTTAAAAGCTTGGGATGAGACTGAATGGAGCCCGGACGGAAAAACAGGCTTCCCACATGGCATGAGGTTTAAGATTTCCGCCCCGCATGGAACCTGACTCCACCCCCATCCTCCACGCCCGCCCAGCTCTAGTTCTGCGCAGTCTCCTGGAATTGTTTGCCGTCTCTACGGCAACCGGGTAGCTGGTGTCTGAAGATGGAGACCTCTGATTCTACCGAAGGATCGCGGTCGCGGTGAGAGCAGCAGCTCTGGCTGCAGGCGTTAGGCGACAAGAAAAGTCAGCGGACTTTCTCCGCTGAGCTTTTGACGACTTTGGACGCATTCGCTTTCTTTCAGATCTTTACACGTACACTCCAGCTCTCATGGACTGGGGTCCTCTTCGGAATCGTTTCCTTCTTTGGATGGTGGTCCTAGGTCGGCCCTGGCGGCCGCAACTGCAGCAGCTGCAGCCGCTGCTACAGCCGCTGCAGCGGCCTCCACCGCCAAAGCATCTGTATTATCTGCAAAGTCCCAAGCTCCGTATTCTGATGGAAGCCTTCTCATGGATTCCTCCTCTGACAGTCTTCTTGGGAAGTCCTGTGCTGGACCCAACTTTACCCACAAGATAGACCATGGGAGAATAGGCTTTAAGCCTCTCTCTGTTTACGGTATTGCTTGGGATCCCTGCACTACAAATGACCTTAGCTGTAGCTCTGGCCCTGTTCCTGCCTCCAGTTCAGGTACTGACTGTGACTCTGGTCCTGGCCATGACTCTCACCCTGGACATGGCTCTGGTCCTGGCTGTGTCTCTGGTCAAGGCACTGGTCCTGATTCTGGCTGTGGTCCTGCCTGTGACTCTAGGCCTAGTCCAGGCTGTGGCAATGGCCCTGAGCGCAGCCCTGACACTCTTACAAGCTTCAGAAATCCTGGGGCAGACCTGGTCCCTAATTATGCCTCCTGGAATCACTACGGACCCAGGGAACCTAAGAGACAGCCCTGGAAATCTTTGCGAGTCTCAGAACCTGCTGCCGGAGGGCTACAGAAACACCCCGAGGTTGAGGTTGAAGGGAAGCGTAAGGTTCTCAGCAAAACATTGCCACGGGGCCAGTGCCTTCTCTACAACTGGGAGGAAGAGGTATTAAGGTTTTGACCTACTCCCTTTTCTTAAAGGCCGCCCCTAGTTTCCTGGGGGAGGCAGTAGTGTATGATGAGTGTGGGGACTAGAAAAGATATTCATGATCACTCAACTTGGGGCCCACAGAGAGCCACCAACCACCTGGATCAAGTCCCAAGCATGCAAGATGGCTCCGAGAGTTTCTATTTTCGACATGGACACCAGGGACTGCTCACCCTGCAGCTGCAGTCACCCATGCCCCTCAGCACCACCCAGAAAGACTCATACCAGCCCCCAGGAAACCGCTATCAGCCAATTAGAGGTGTGAAGCATGAGGGAATGGGCAAGAATGACTCTAATAATCTGAGAAAAGAAAAGAGGAAGGAATTTGTGGTGGGACCATGGGTTGTCCAATGGGTATAAGGGCAAAACCCCATGATTTTCCTTCCTTTTCTCAACTTTGTTTCTTCTGGGTCTGCTTCTTAACCAGACTCCCCCACTCTGTCCACTCCCTGCCCTCCCACAGGGAAGCGTGAAGCCATGCTGGAGATGCTCCTGTGCCACCAGATCTGGTGAGAGGCTGGGTTAAGGGGAAAGGGGAGGGGGAGGACAAAAACCAGGGAAGAATGGCCTTGACACCCCCGTGACTGTATAGTAAAGAGGTGCAGGCAGAGCAGGAACCCACAAGGAAGCGCTTTGAGGCCGAGTCTGTGACACACCATGACTACCAAAAGGAGCTGGTGCAGGCAGGGCCTCCTGCCCCAACAAAGGTGAGAACCCATCGCACCTTGCATGTACAGCTGGGCTTGGGGGCTGTGGGAAAGCAGTAGACTCAGAGGTTGGGAGAGGGAGCTTCAGGCCAAGAGTTATTCAGTTATTTCTCCTTCACAGCCTCACGACTACCGTAAGGAGCAGCCTGAAACTTTCTGGTTACAGAGGGCACCACGGATATCGGTGTGTTACTAGGTGCTGGGAGGGTGGGGGAAGGAGGGGAAGAGGTTCTGTTCTGCCTTGGCAGACTAGGCTCTGTCCTCATTCTGAAATTCCTATAGGGTGTCAGTAACATCAAGACACTGGACACACCATTCCGGAAGAACTGCAGCTTCTCAACACCAGTGCCTTTGTCCATGGGGCAGCCTTTGCCCTATGAACCTGAGAATTATCCTCACCAGTTGGGAGAAATCTCTTCCCTTGGCTGTCAGGGAAGAGGGCAGTGTGGCAGAGGGGGTAGAACTTTCTAAGGGTTGAGGAGGGAAGTGAGATGTGAAATATGGAATCTATTTCTATCTGTACTGGAGAGCTGGGGAGGAAGTGAATTCTGTTTGTACTTGGTAAGGGGCTTTACATAAAGCGTTCTTTCCGATCCTGAGTCTGCTAATTCAGTGATTCCCTGAGTTTCTGTGTTCATACCCCTGTAACTTCTCATTGGAGTTGCCCTTAACCCAGACTATGACATCATGGGTTTTGTTGTTGTTGTTTTATAATTGGCCAAAATATTCTGGTTTAGATACAGATATTTACAGAAGGTAGGGAAGAAGGGGACCAGGCCAGAGAGGGGCAGGTATATGTACAAGGCTGAGCTACAAAGGTCAACAACTTTCATATAAGGTTGGTTTCCATTTCATATGACAATGTCCGTTTCTGGTGTATGGAGAGATGATAGCGACTGCCCACCCAGGTACCAGCAGCAGGAGATTATCTGACTTGAAAAGAACTGGGGTTTACAGAAGTCCAGCAGGTCCTTTCCTCTCTCCTAGAAGCCAGTACGTTCGCATCTTTCCTTTTCCCTGGGAGTGGAGGAGTGGATATAATTCAGATTCTTCTGTGTTATTCCCTTTATCTCCCTCTCTTCCCCCAGGAACCCCCTAATCACTTTCCTCCTCCCTTTCCACGACCCCCTCCCCAAGGCCTGCCATCACCTTCATCTCCACATCCCCCCGAAGCTCTAGTTGGAAGCATCCTAGCTCATCCAGGGCATCCTTGGTGGTAGAGGAGACATGGATCTTCAGGGCTGGTGGGCGGGGGGGTGGAAAGAAGAAGAAAAAAGGTAACAGAAGAATGGGTGGTGTCAGAAAGAGCTTTACCCAACCACCACCCCTCAGGAGGCTCTCAGTCTTCCCAGTGCCCATGCACCAGAACCTAAAAACGTCCAAGGATGGGGCAGTCAGGAACTGTGGTCTCAGATTGATAGATTTGGAGGAACTCTGAAAAGAAGAAAAAAGCAACACAGATGGAGACTGAAGCTGGGATTGAGGACTAATGTCTCACCTTGACCGTTAGACTCCATTCGGGAAGCAGTGTTCACCGTGTCTCCAAAAAGGCAATAGCGGGGCATCTTCAGGCCAACGACCCCAGCACAGACGGGTCCTATGAGAAGAAACAGATTGGGAGAGCCTGGGGAAAGTGGATACTGGGGCTGGAGAGAGAGTTAGCCTTACCTGTGTGGACCCCAATGCGTAGCCTCAGCTGGTCATGGGGTCGGTGGCGAATGCGGAAGGAAGAAACTGCGTCCAGTAACGCTAGGGCCATACGGGCAATTTCCGGGGCATGGCGCTGACCATTTCGGCCTGGGAGACCAGATACCACCATGTAGGCATCTCCAATCGTCTCTACCTGATAGAGAGGGGGACTAAAATGTCACTTCTATCTGTGTCAGTGGGAATGGGGAAGAGTAGAAGGAAACCACTATGAGTTATCCTGACAGCCTGGGAGGCCAGGCATGGACTAGAAAAATAAGTGTCATGGGCCTGAGAATATGATAGGAAGGGGAATCGAGGGAATCTTTCAATCTTCCTGCTCCACCCCAGCACTAGTGAATACCCAGAGAACATTTGCTGAATGAATGAACACCCTATGTGCAACAGGACATGGACAAATAGGCTCTGCTGTCAGCAAATGGGAAGCGAGAAAACAGGACTGACCCGAAGAGCGCAGAGGCTAGAGGAGGCCTCAGACAGCCTCAACTAGCCAAGGCAAGGAAGCAGGTGCTTGGCTTTGTCGGTTGTACTGAAGCTGTGCAAGAGAATGTCCCTGTTTTTAGAAACTAGACCCTCAATTGTTCAGAATAAAGGGGCACTACGTCTAAAACTTACTCTCAGATGGTTCAGAAAATAGGTAGATAGATTTCTTTTAAAGGAAGCAAATGGGGAAAATATAAAAAATTGGTGATTCTGAGTAAAGGGTTTATGGGAGGCCTTCGTTACAGTTATAACAGATGGTAGAGTAAATCCAAAAGGAAGAGACAGGAATGAATATTTATTATCTACACAATGTTAAGCACTTTCCACAGTTAATCTACATATTACAAATAAAACATGAGGCACAGGGAGCTCCTCCTGTTACTTGCCCATGGCCACACAATTAGTCACAAAGCCAATATTCAAATCCAAATAATTTTTACTCCCAAGCACAATAAAGCCCACCCTGTGCTAACTCAATGGATTCAACAAAAACCTTTTACAACCTACTTTGTCCCTCACCCCAATAAATCATTCTGTACCCACATCCTGTATGATTCCTCCATGTTTGGAGGGGACTGAGAGAACAGAAAGGCTGGATAGGCTGTTTTTATGCCCCTAGGAAAATGTAGCAGATAGGGGCTCAATCCTGTGATGGTTCCACCTAGGGAAGCCTAAAGATTCACAAGGAATTAGACTGGAATGTAGTTAGAGTGCCAGAGCCTCATTTGTCTACAAAGGGCCCTCCAGCACTAGGTTGCTGGAGGCTCAGGAGGGAAAACTGACCGTGGGGCAGGTAAGGTATGTGGGATGCAGGGAGACTGGGTTTTAAAGGGGTCTCAGTAGGAGGGTAGTCCCAGTTCTCACCTTGTAGACGTCAAAGTTGTCAATTATGGCATCAAAGCAGGTATACAGGTCATTAAGAAGTGTCACCACCTAATGGATGGGAAAGTTGAGGCCCTGAGGCTTGTGTCCAACTTTCTAAGATTTCTTAGCCCAAGGGCCATGACAAGATACGGGAACTCCAGAACAAGCTAATCTTTCCTATTATCAAGAATCCCTATGCCCCAGTGAAGCTCCCTCAGGTCCCTATCCCACCCCCTAATCTCAGCCATGGCTCTCACCTGCATCGGGGTACTCTCTGCTGACAAAGCTGTGAAACCAACGATGTCACTGAAGTAGATGGTAACACTGTCAAAGGCCTCGGCCTGTACAGTCTCTCCCCGTTTCAACTGCTCTGCCACTGAGCTAGAAAATAATGGTGCAGTTTGAGCCAAATTTAGAAAGAAGATGAGACAGGGAGAAAAGAAATGAGTTAGTTGTAGCATGAAAACTGAGCCTAGTGGAGGAGAAGGAAGGTGGCCAGGAAGGCAGTACAGTCTAGCTCAAGGTAAGCTGTAGAGGTGATGGGGGATTGGAATGGGCTTCCTGGGGTTGGGGACTCTATGTCTCAAGTTGGAATTATTCTACATACACTAGCTGGAACAAAGGCATGGTAGACCAATGTCCTAAGAAGAAGGCAGCACACAGCTCATTTGGAGACAGAATGAAAACAGTCTCTAGCCAGAAAGGCTAACTGTGGCCAGATGTAACAAATCAGAGTTCTAAGACTTGGGAGGTGAGTTCTCAGGAGACTGATGATGAGGCACAATCCAACAGAGCAGAATATCAAAGGAAAAGTCAGGAAGGGGGACCAAAGTCTCACTGGGGTAGAATTTGGTAGAGCAGAGCCTCAGCCTTGCGTTTTTCCTCCAGGTAGGCCTGTGTGCGTTCCTCCACCAGTTTCTCCAGGTTATTGGCGTACTGCTCCATGCGCAACAGGAGGTTGTCCAATATACTGGTGCCGCCCTCCCTGGGGTGACAGGAGGCGGCCAGAATATGGTAACTGCTCCAAGATCCTCAAGACTCCCAGGACTTTCAAACCAACCCACCCTATTGGCCCCAACCAGCCCCATCTCATCCACTAAGCCTAATGAGGCTTCTATCCCTAGGGGACGCCTCCCCACCCAGTGCCCTCTCACTTGTTAAAGCGGCGAATGAAGGCCTTAATCTGTCCAAAGTCTGGCCGCTCAGCTGGGTCCTGGGCCCAACATCGCTCCATCAGCAAAACTAGTTCTTCATTCAGTTGTGTCCGGTCAATACTAGGCCGGAAATAGGGCCGCTGACCATTCCTGACCTTCTGAACAATCTCTGAAGGTGATAAAGGGTTTGGATGAAGAACAGGGCCCCTCAAGTAGAGGATGCTGTAGGTAATAGATTGACTCTCACCTTTGGGGCTGAGGTCCAGGCCCTCCACGTAGAAAGGACCACTGCGAAGTGCTATCTCCTGTAAGATGATCCCAAAGCTATAGACATCAGCCTTCTGCATGCCTGTGGTTGGCAAGGGGTTGCCACTGAGCAGTTCTGGGGCAGTCCACAGCTTCTCTGAAAAGAGGGAACAGGCTGGCCAAGTCCTCAAAAAGGGTATTCCCAAGACCACCTGGGCTCATTCCCATAATGCTCCCCATATTACTGTCACTCCATCTCCCTCTCCTACCCTCCCTAGGTGGAAATGACCAGGGCTAGAGGTGCAAAATAAAAGTGGGCTTGGGGGAGGCCTCACTGGCATAGAGGGCGTGGCTGTCTTCAGGTTCAGCAGTTGATCGGAAGCTGGCCAGGCCATAGTCTGTGATTTTGAGCACAAAACGACTATCCACCACACAGTTGGAGGACTTGAGACTCCCATGGGATGCAATAATGCTGTTATGGAGAAAGGCCATGCCCTGCAGGATACAGATCAAGTCATGGGATTGGATCGTTTCTGGCTTAGGATAACCCCTCTCCATGAGATGGGCATTAGCTAACTGTCTAAAGATCTTGGGACCATAAAAACAGTAAGTTAATTGTGGAAGACCTCCTGTGCACAGTTCCCACCCAAGGAAGCAGGCAAAATAGGAGAGGCATCCCTTGTACCAAATGCAATCTACTGGTACCCAGATACCAGGGATAGAAGAAGTGCTTAAGCGGAGGGACAAGGGTAGCTATCAGTTGTAGCCTGGATAGGGCTGTCAGTCTTCTGAGTAACGAAGGGCACAGAACTATGAGGGTGAACTCCAAAAATGATATGATACCCATGGTGACCTCAGATGAATAGTTACTACTTAGTAAGACATGGCTTGAGACCCAAGTATCAAGAGTAAATAGATGCATCAAGGAAAAGTAACTAGTTATACACTTTAATGTATAGCCATGTGTAGGCAGGCAAGTCAGGATAAAGGAGGAAAGCGATCTACCAGAGGGGATCCTGGGCCAGAGAGAAAGTGTAGAAAATAGTAAATTAGAAAAATCTGGAAGAAAAAAAAACCTGGAAAGTGGATAAAAGTAGGAGACAGCTGCCAAGCCAGGGCAGAAGCCTGAAACTTCCGGCCCCATGGTGCCAAGAGGAGAGACCCTTTGCCTGTGAGGGACTACAAGGCAGGTCCTAAGAAGGCAGAATGGTGCATCCCCAAATGAAACCCTGGGACCCATCCATGTCAGTTCAGGTGGCACGGAAAAAAGAATACAATGTTTTGTATGCTAACCAAAACACCTCTGCCTAAATGTTTAGCTCTGGACCGAAACAATTCATAACTCTAGTCTCTGGGAACTCTTCCTTTTTATTCCTTTTGATATCAACAAAACTGTTGGGAATCTCCAAATTTGTGAATACAGACATGATTAGGCTTTTGACTTTGTTCTAGATCACTTTTCCACCAAATCATTGTTCTCTCAAGAGTCATGTTTTTCTTATATTTATCATCACACCTCCATTTGGGCACCATATCAATGTTTTAACTTTCATTTGATGGCAAGCTTTCATACACACACACACACACACACACACACACACTCACTCACACATACACTTTAAATAACCTTATGAGAATTAAGCAGAAAAATCAAAGCCAGCTTCAACTGTGGTATAAATGATCCACTAGGCTAGCTTACTGGCTATGGCACTTGCTTCTAAATACCTGCCCAACCCATGCAAGATTCAAATTTATACCCTTGCAAATCCATGGACCTCTGGGTCACCGGAATAGAGCTGAAACCTAGTATATCAGAGGATACCAAAGGTTTAGTATAATTTTCCTTAGTTTCTCTTAGTTTTATTAGTAAATATATTTTACATTTCAATTTTTCTGAACAAAAGAGATATACCAACCACTGGTCAGAGAGTAAATGATGAAAAAAAGAGACAAGTATTTCTGGAAGCCCCATTCATCTTTTCCCTGCTCAGGGATTTTAATACGAGCTCTTGGAGAGGGAGAAAAAAAACATGGAAAGAGATTTGAGATCTCTCTACATGTACAGGACTATTTGTGGCAGATAAAACTCATTCCCCTCAATTAAAAGCCCCAGCCCCTTTGTTTATCCATTATTCCCAACAACAAGAATAGGGGATATGGAGAGTATGGGACTTTTAGAGGACTAGAAGGAAAAATCATAAGCAAAGATAGAAAGATGGAGGCATTGTAAGGTGGATGAACTCTTAAAGAGGCGTAGAGAAGACTCACCTTAACAAGGTCATTAATCAGTGAATAACGAAACATCCAGTCCAAGTTGATGCTGTCATTTTCCAGAATATCCTGGCAAGTGACATGAAATACATTATGTGACTAACATAATCCCAGTAGCACAGAGTCAATGTAACTTGGGGCCTATCTCCCCACCCCTGTAATCCCCACCTGTCCCTCACCTGTAAACTCCCACGAGTACAATATTCAGTGACGATGCAAATGTTGGGAGGGTCTATGCAAGCACCAATAAAGCGAGTGAGATGGTTGAACTGAACATCTCTCATCTAGGAAAAAAAAAGAAGTAAAAGAGAATTGAAAGAGCTATAAATTAGAGAAATCTGCCACTACAAGAGAGGACCTTTCTCTTAATTGTATCTACAATTTGAAGTCATTTATAAATGAACCCATTTCTCTTGTAGCCAATTTCGCTGTTCCATAGTCCTCCCCTTTCTCTCCTCCAGCCCTATTTACACCTTGCCCTCAACCCATACACCTTTACGTACATGTTTGAGTTCAAACAGAACCTGCCGGGTCAGCTCAATACGCTTCTTGTTCACATGTTTGATGGCAACAACATTTCCCTGATAGTGGGAGAAAAGGGGAAAAGAAAAAATTAATATCCGAAGTTGTTTCTGGGTGATAGGAGCACTGCAGAACTGTGGGAGCATCTAGGAGCTCAGCTGGACATAGAGAGGAGGATTATGTGGGGCAGAGGTTTATGGGGAGAGGTGACAGATGGGGATGAGACAGGATGAAATGGTGGGGACCAGAGCAAGCGGATGACTGTTCACCTTGAAGTGACCGGTGTTGGCAAAGATCTGGTATTTCCCATGGGCTGTCATAAGCGAGCCGTAACTGGATCCCCGCTGGGGCCAAGGGCAACATGGAGGCGGAAGGATGAAAGGAACATTAGATGGCGGTGGTAGCGCAGGGGCTGTCATTACAGGCCAATGTGCTGGGAAAGGTCCAGGGCAAGAAAGGACAGGAACTCCAAGGAAAGCAGAGGGGCAGCTGAGACCAGGGCTCACCAGTGACAGTGTGAGGCGACTGCCTGCGCCTTTGTGATATCGTTCTGAGCTGCCGAACTGCAGCTCTTCCCAGCGGATGCGCCACAGCATGCTGGCCAGCTCCTTCTCCAGCATCAGTTTTCTGTAAGGACTGCACACCTCAGTTGACTGGCAAGCCCAATCCTACCACCCCGTCACCCAGCAGTGGGGTTGTAGGGGCTTCCCTGCCGCTCCTGAGGCTGCAGTTGGTACACCCAAGACACAGGACTGAGAGAGGAGGTTGCCTGTCCTGTGCTCATTTAGAAACACACAGGCCAAAGGCAAAAGTTTTTTCTTAAACTGGCAGCATATGGAAGATTCATCTTTGCCCTTCTAAGACCCGACTCAAAATCACTAGTTAGTATATGCAGTCTCAAACCAAAAGTGGGAAAACAACACCGAAGCTAAAAAAGACAACTAAAGTAAAAGGCTAGCGAGGAAGACATTAGGTCTAAGAGACAACCACCAAATTAAGAGGCCTACCCCACCCCCACATTATAGGGACCACCTGGCCACAGCCAGAAGGCTGTGTGGCTGTGTGGCGACAGGGAGGGAGGGAGGAAGTCAGTGGAAAGCCCAGAACTCACCGGAAAATGAGAAAGCTGGAAACACCAAACATGATGAAGGTGATTCCTGTGCCCAGCGCCACAATGGCCAGAGTTGAAAGTGGAGCTAAAGGGGAGAGGGGGACCCTGAGAAAGACTGTGTGGAGTTGTAAGAACAGGAAGGGTGATGCTCAGGCTGTGGGAGTAGACAGATTTCTTGAGGGAAAGAAGGAAGGAGGGGGTATAGAAGCAGAGGTAAAAGTAGAGCTAAGGTGGGGATCAACTGAGGGGAGGAAGAAGGATGGAAAGTAACGGGAGGAAGGATTGCTCCCAGTCCCTGCACACACCCACTTTTATCACAGGATGGGTCGTCCAAGTCAAAGGCACAGGGGGGATTGTCCAAGGGGGGCACCCCTTTCACCCACGGGATAGGCCGTCCTGTCCACCAGATCTGCTTCTCGGCTCCTGAGTAGTGGGCTGCAGGCTGTGAGGAAGGAGAGAGCTGGGCCCACGTGCCTGCTCCCACCAGCCTCCTCCCTTGGACCCCAGTTATCTGAATGCTTTTCTCCCTAACCTCCTACCCACCCAGGATGCAGCCCCAGCAGAGAAAATAAGTCCCTGCCTCTAGTGCCTTTGATTTCACCCCCACTGAACCCTGGAAAGCTAGACAGACTTGCAGGGCCCACATGCTCCTCCTTGCCTCCTCCCCCATCACCTGAAAATCCCCAGAATTCAGGTCTCCCATGGCCCACAGGACAAAGTCAGTCTCCCGGTCATTGTTCTTGTCCATAACAACCAGTCCAGTGACACCTAAGATAGAAAAACGTAGCCTTTACTTTGAGATCTACTCTAGGCCCCTCTCCTATCTCCACAGTCCTTCCATTACCTCAGGGTCTGTCCCTGACCCCATTTTTATTATGTGTGCACCTCTGCCATGTTCTCTGATCCCACTCATTCTCTTCCCCACCCCAGTATCTGTATTTTCTTCTGCCCGCTCCACTCCCAAGCCCGACGGCAGCCCTCTGGCCTCCATCTGACCGCTCTGTTACCGTGGTATCTCCGTCCCTGCATTTTTTCCACAATTCGAAGTCCATCCTCCCGGGTGCCTCCTTCCTGTATTGTCTCGTTCAGGACTTCAGCATATAGCAGGATCCCATCATAGAAGCAGCCAGCGATGAGGTTCATCTGGGGCGGTAATTGTGGCAGTGGTCTCCAAATGCCTTGCCAGACCCCCATCCCCAGAACCCTTTCCCAGCAGGGATCTCCTTCCGCCTTTTCTCTCTTGTGGTTTGCTTTCTCCCTTCCTCTCATTCCTAAGGTGCCACCCCCACCTCACTGGACACTGGGCAGAAGGAAAGTCCTGGATGGAAGTGGATTAGGTCATGCCCTAATGCTGAGTTTGGGGGAAGAGCCTTCCCTTGAAGCCTGGCCTGATGCTCAGGAAAGACAGATCAACTTACCAGGGAGGGGGCCAGCTCCACACCAAAATCTTCCCGGGCTCTTATCAGCAGACGATTCTGGAATTCCTGATACTCAGGATTTGGGGGTTCTCGATATGTGATGACCAATACCGTCTGTGCCCACAACACATGGGGAAAAATGAACAGGACATTCAAGATGGGCATTACGGGAAGAGAGGAAGCGGGATAGGGAAACTTAGTGAAATACACATGACATAAGATATACATGGATGAGTCTGAAGGGTAAGAGGATACTACACTCTGTGCTGTGTGCCTGTTTGTGGGGGGGGGGGGTGATGTGTGGTGTGTTTTTAACAAATTTGGGGAGAGGGAGTGGCATGCCTCAATAAAAAGGTATAGAGGATTGTTCTGGGAGAGTGGAGCCTGGGAAACAGATGAAGCCAACTCTGTCCCCCAAACCCAGCTGCTCCCTGCAGAGCTGCCACAGCACTCACATCTGCCCCATCCTTTCTGGGCACCTGCTCACTATCAAGGGTGCCTCGGACCAACAGCTCCTCTCTGAGGCGTTAATTACTGCTCATGTTATCAGGAAAATGTTTACATTTCCATTTGGGACATCTGAAAAGCGTCTCTACCCAGTGAATCAAAGAGATTTCAGGTCCTATGACAACTGGGGGAAATACTTTGAGACAGTGATTCCATCTGTGAAAAGCCATTAGCCCATTCATTTAACGTGTGTGAAACACCTACCATAGCAGCACAGTCCTGTGTACTGACATGGCCCCACACGTCACTAGGTAATAGACATGTGTCACAGAGAAAACACAGTCACACGCCTACACACATTTCATAGATAAGCTAATGACACATTCGGTCTCAGCCACACACACATCTCACTGGCCACAAGTCAGTGTGTCTCTGTCTCTCACTGGGGTGTCTGCCTGGCTCCCACGGGCCTCTCACCTTTCCCCTTTCTAAGCTGATGGACATACTGGCCTCCACCTCCACCCCAGACTTGCACAATCACTGAGACCAGCCTCTGCCTTGGACAGAAAACCGACTCCACAACTTCAGGGAAAGACTTCAGACCAATATATACTATGAAACGTGACTTTGTGAAATGACAGGTTTAAATCTAGTCATCTGTATCAGTTTTGTTAATTCGTGCCACAGAAAGCACATATAGATCATAAAGATACTAGAAATGTCACATATGATCTATTATATATCAATTGATTTCAGGTAAGAAATAATGACATCAATTTCTTTTCCTTTTTTTTTCCTTCTGTTTTACAGCTTCTGTTGTCCATCAGGACTACATTGTCTTCCCCTGGATTACTATAGAAACTTTTTATTTATTTATTTTTAGAGAGAGAGGAAGAGAGAGAGAAAGAGAAGAAGAGAAACATTGATCGATTGTCTCTCGCATGCCTCCAACTGGGAACCTGGCCCACAACCCAGGCATGTGCCCTGACTGAGAATTGAACCAACGACCTTTCAGTTCGCAGGTCAGCACTCAATCCACTGAGATGCATCAGCCAGGGCTGAAGTCAATTTCTAATATACATTCATTTTATTACACTGGAGTTTGCTTTATGATGTAATTATTCTTACTGGATCATTTGGATGCTTGATCACACACTTCTAATATTCTCCCATTCTCGGGCAAAATTAAAAAGGAGAGGGGGACTGAGCATGGGGTTGGAAGAGTTCATTCAGTAACACCTGTTCTAAGAATAAAAGATAAATAGAAGGGTAGGATATTGACAATGTAAAAAGTCAGTAAAAGAGCTGGAAAATATCAGGTTGAACACAATTTGTTTCAACATAAAGGCTGATGACAGGTTTTTAATGCTTTTTAAACAGTAAACTTAGAGATGTTTGTTTGTTTGCTAGATTAGCAGTTCTCAAACTTTTTGGTCTCATGATTCCTTTACACTACTAAAAATTACTGTGGACACCAAAGAGCTTCTGTGTATTTGTATTATATCTATCATACTTAAAATACTAGAAATTAAAACTGACAAATTTTTAAAACACATGCACGCTTCCCATAGCTACTAGAGTGATGACATCATCACATGTCATGTAGCTTCTGGGAAACTCCACTGTACAGTCATGGAATAATGAGAGTGACAGAGGCAAATAACATCTTAGTATGATTTTTAAAATAGTTTTGACTTCATGGTTCCCTCAAAGGATTTCAGGGGCCCCTAGGATCCCAAGACCACACTTTGAAAACTGCTATGCTAGACTCCGTTTTGCTGTGGCTACGAGCTACAAAAGAGAGAGAGAGAGAGAGAGAGAGAGAGAGAGAGAGAAGAAAGAAACAAAGAAAAGAAGGAAGGAAGGAAGGAAGGAAGGAAGGAAGGAAGGAAGGAAGGAAGGAACCTCCAAAGTTTCTGTGCTTGTGCAGGTGTTAAAGAGAAAAAAGTGAAGGTAAGTAATTGTGTCCCATTTCACAGTGGACCTCAGAGGGAAAAAACAAGCAAAGGCTGCCAAATTGGCTTTAGTAGTAGGTGAAAGCCAAGAGTGCACCTAAGAAATATGCAAGGGCAGCAGACGCGACGCCTGCCTCTGCCCGGGGTCCCACCATACTGCAACCTGCTCCAGCAGCCACAGGAGGCCCTATTAACTGTGGCCTACAAAGACAAAGGATAGTCTCCTGAAGAGGTTCAGCCTTACACACAGCCCTTGGTTTAGTGCTGATGGTCCCCCATCTGTAACCCAATATCATCCTGGTCACCTAGGTTGGGGTTTCTGACCCTGTAGTCCTCAAATACTCAGCCGAGGCCTCTGGATCCTTAGAGTCTGGTCATTTGCATATTTAGTTCCACTGGATCTGCTTATTCTTCCCTATTCTGGTTGACCATCTTCACATACAGTACCTGCCAGCTCTACTCCTGCCTAGACGAATCCTTAGCCCTCTCCGTGCTCTCCCCAACATACACCTTAATTCAACAAATATGTGCTCGGCACATGGACTACAAAGATGAGCATGATCCCTGCCCTCAAGCAACCTATCCTTTTTGAGCTGGGACCTTTCCTTGAGCCTGCGACCCTCCTGGAAGAGCTCTGAGCATCTACATCAAGGACCCTCACTTTTACTGCCACGTTTTTCAGACCGGCCTAGTTTTGGATGCCAGTGGGCCAGGTATCTCTGGGATAGGGCACTCTGCTCTTTAACCCTTGGCCGGCACCGACCATCCAACTTCCCTCACCCCTGCGCTGCTTCAGCTTTGGAAAAGGACACCTTACCACCCTTCACCCCCGCTCCACCCCAAAGCCTTGATTTTTCCCTTCGGCATATTCTTGACTGCCTGCTTCCCCTTCTGCTGTTGTAGCAAACTCTCCCTCTTTGTTTTTCTGCCTGAATAATACCTACAATGAGTAGAAGAACTGAGAATTAATTTATATAACTGATTGTTAGCTGACTAGATACCTCCTCCCCTACTTTAAGTGCTGGGGCCCCTTGGTTGGTAGAAATTCTCACACAAGAAACAGAGGTATTCCTCCCAGAGAAAACATGCATCACTAAGGCTATGGAATCCTCCCACCCAGGAGGGTCAAAGGGGCCTTCCTTGACCACACTAGCTAAAATATAATCCCCTTGTTATTTTCTTCTTATACCAATCTATTCTCTCTCTCCCTCTCTCCCTTTTTTTTTTAGTAACACATCACAATTTATTCTATATTTGTATTTATTTGCTTAATGTCTGTCTATCCTACTAAATGTAAGCTCCAAAAAGGCAGGGACTACATCTGTTATGTTCTCCACTGAAAACCAGTACCTAGCACAGTGACTAGGCCACAGTAGGTATTCAATAAACACTAATAACATAAGTCAGTCTTCAAATGAATCAAACACTAACTGTATAATGCATAAGTTCTATAGTAGACAGAGTTAAGCACAAAAGTAGGAAACTCAGTCTAACCTGGGGATTCAGGAATTGTTTCTTAAAAGAGAAGAGAATCGGTCTGAGTCTTGAAGAATATGCAAGCATTATTCAGAGGAACAAGAGTAATGAAATAAACAAAACCTGTCCTGCTACTGCCTATGTTCAAGTGTGACAGTCACCAACTCATACTCAGGCAGGCAAACAGATAATGGCATTCACAGTCAGACATACACTAGTCAGTCTCAATCACATACATAAATCTTACTCATAGGAGAAGATGGCCACTTAAGTCTAGCCCTTAGAGTCAAAGAATCTCCAGGCTGAACGGACCTTAAGGTTATCCCACATACCATCTTACATCCTTTTTGGGAAAAGGAGGAATATGGATAAATAAATAAGAAATGCTTATGTACATAAGTTGGTGAAAAATGTGTGGAAGAATCAGGGAACAATTCATGGGTATGATCTTACGAGGCGAAGAATTGAGTGAAGGGAAGGAAGAATATTCCAGACAAAAGAATCAAAGAGCACAAAGATGGGGGCAGGCGGGGATGTCCAGGGGTCAGGGGCTGGAGTACTTGGCATGAAGGGCATTAGGAGATAAGACTGAAAAAGCAGGTGGAGGACAGACTATAGAAGGTCTTAAATGAAATAATAATGAGTTGGAACTTAATTCTGTAGGAAATAAGTCACTGAAAGTTTTCATAAGAGGAGTGAAATGAACAGAATCATGTCAATTCTCCCTACAAATTGTTTCTCAAATCTATTTCTTTCCATTCCTGCTCTTATCACCCTAGTTCAAGGTCATACGACCTCACTCCATTCTGAGTGGTTTCACTGCTTCTAACCTCCTCTTCTTGCAGTCCAGCCTGAATTCTGTCACTGTATTTCTCTTCACAAAAAATCTCAAGGACCCCACATTCAAATCCAAGTGCCTTAATCTTAGATTCAGAGCTCTGCTTAATCTGATTATACCTTAGCAACTTAATTTCCTGTACCCACTTCAAGTGAACCCTTCTTTCTTGTCATGCCAGTATCTTCTTAGTTCCCCCAAAATGCCCATTCCAATCTTTTTCTTTGCTTAGGCTGCCTGGATCCTCACTCACACCCTAGGAATATAACATCTATCTTTAAACTCACAATAGAGCTTCACTTCCTTTATAAAAGGCATCCCTAACCTCAGCCACACTGAGTCGCCCTCCTCTGAACCACTCAAGTTCTTTCTTTTTAAAAAATTTTTATTTATTTAATCTTTACTGTATTCTTTTTTCCATTACCCCTTAGTCCCCTTTAAAGTTCTTACTGTCTGTTCCAGGACACATAACCATAGCCTTTCTCGCATTTGTATCAAATTGTATTACATCATTCCTCACCTCTCCAGAAAGGGTGGAATTCCTCCTACCCACTGGGACCAGACATTTTCCTGAACATTTCTTCCCCACACTACAGTCTACTACTGGTGCTTAGAAAAGTCAGTGTTCTGGGATCTTGGGAGGCTGCCTTGGCAGACACACTAAAAAAGTCACAGTGGTGGGGGAGTAAGAGAGAACGATACTACACTAGAAAAGCCTCTGTTCACATCACTCCTGCACGTCACAATTCTGCCCTGTTCCTGGAGTTTCTGTGGGGTCTTGCAAGAGACAGAGGATCTCCAAAGAAGCTCCACTTCCCCTACCTCCTTCAAGTTTGGCTTAAATGATACCTGAAAGGCCTCTCTGAGGGCCTGGGCCTGTTCCCAGGTGCGATTGTCCTGCCAGGGCCGACCTGTAGAGCGTGTGGGGCTTGCACGGAGACTCTCTCCAAAGACATCCAGGTAAAAGAAGACATAATCCCCATTGGTCAGGTTCTCCCTCTGGGCCTGAAGCAGGATCTCATGCAGCATCTCCAGAGGGCCGCAGATATATACAACTGGGAGCGGGTATGGAACAGAGGGGCACCCTGAGAATGCATCCAGGTTCCCAAACAGCCCCCTCTCTGAAACCATCTTCATTTCCATCTTTAGCAAGGAAGAGAGTGCCCTAACCTATTAACCACCCAACAGATGCTCTCCATGCCTCCTCCTGGAGTCTAGGTCATAAGTACCCTGGGGCTGTATGGACCATCTGGCAGAGGTCAGAGACTGACTCCAGCCCCCAGAGGAAGAGAGCTATCAGACTGAAGCCCCACCCCTTCCCAGACCCCTGCCTGCTGCTCCCATCCAGCCATCCTCACTCGCCAACTCTGCCCGGCCTTTCCCTAGGCTCGAAGGCAATGGCTGCTCAGAATTTCTCAGTGTGAGCTTTATCTCTCTTTCCCAACCCAATCTGCTGAACCCCAAAACCTGTTTATAAAGTCATTACTATTTTAGTGATTTACCATAGACCCACTCTAGAAGGGGTGTTGGTACCCCAGACTGAGAAGTCTCTGCTCAGTCATAAATTTGGAAGTGGCCATCCACCTCATTCATTCCTCACAAACTTCACCCCTCATACTAGCTTATTCCTTGTTTACATCTACCTATGACGTCGGCAAGCTCTCCCAATATAATGCCTTAGCCCTCACACAGGTGCCCTGTCCACATGTGCCTCCTGATCCCAGCCACCACACACAGACCCTCCTCTACCGTTTCCATCTATGATTTCCCAGTGCTGAACTCCAAGAATACAGCGACCCTCCTCCCCTGACCCTACAATAGCCTGGGCCACACTCACTGCGCCCGTTGGACCGGATGAAGTGGGTGGCCTGCTCAGGGCCCCCTGGCTCACGGGCATACACGTGGTGCTGCACACTGAGGTTGCTGCCCTGCAGGGCCTCAAAGACGCCCTCGATGGTGAAGTAGTGAGGCCGGTCATCTGTGCGAGCATCCAGATACAGCAAGGCAGCACGAGTAGTCCAATTGAAGTGCCCATGTAATGTCACTACAAACTCACCCAGCTTGGGAGCCGAGGGGCCAGTGCGTACCAGGGTACGATAATGCTCATTCTTAGCCGCAAAACCAGAGGCCACAGCACCCGCAGTCAGCAAGGGAAGGCGCCAATGTGAGGCAAAGCGGGCCACAGAGGCAGCAGGGTACACGCAACCAGGGCCCAACAGAAGGTCAGGGTCATGGTACAGCTTGAGGTCCACAGCCCGGAGTGGTGCCAGGTACTCAGAGCAGGCGCCATCTAGTTCAGAGCTGACAAACCGCAAGTCCACAGGCAGTGCCCTGCCCAGCGCCTCCACAGCTAGTGCCACAGCAGGACCCACCCGTGGCCAGGCCCAGGCATAGCTCAGGTTGTGTTCTGGCAGCACCACCGCCAGCGTCAGGTTCCGCGCCAAAGGAGGACGCACCCCACCTGCCAGGGCTGCCACCAACAGCAGGAGTGATGGCAGTGCCATGGGGAGAAAGCAGCAGCCCCACCACCCCCAGAACCTGGGGCCACTCTGGCCTACCCTGGAGGCACACGCACCACCCAGCCTGGAACCTGGGGAAGATGGCCAGGAAGAGAAATCAGGATAAGTTAGAGACGCAGGGACCAAAAGTGGTAGGGTGGGAGAGGAGGAGGTGGAGGAAGGCCCAGGAGGTGGGTAAGGAGTGGGTCTGCCTGCCTAGGGCAAGGACTGAGGACTAAGCAGGGTGGCAGGAGGAAGGAGGGTCCCAGGGGGCTCGACTGGGACGGGCACAGTGAGAGGTGAAGTAGGTTAATGAATCTAAAGTTAAGAAGGAAGAGGGGCTCCGAGGCTGGGATGGGGTGGGGGTTGGGGGGGAGGCTGGTACAAAGAAAAGGCCTGGGGGGACCTCTGAGCTGAAGGGGCTAGGAGGGCAGAGAGCGACAAACAGGAGGACCAAGGGGGTAAGGTGGGAAGGGGCCCGCACCGCGGAAGGACTGGGACCATGGGCAGGCGCGAGCGAAGCAAGGCCTGGGCCGGAGGGGAGGGGAAGGCAGGGACAAATCTCCCTGTGAAGGCTTCTCCTGAAGCTCCAGCTTGGACTAACGGGCCCAGGGCGCTGGTCCCATCCGGAGCTGCGGCGGCCCCACCCGTGTCCCAGCTCCTCTCCGCTCCGCTCCTCCTGGGCCCGGGCGGCTGGCGCTGCCGGGCGCTTCCTCCCGCCCCCCGCCTGGGCCCCCGGGCGCGCCACTCGTCCAGGTCAGGTCGCCGCGGCCCGGCCCGTCTCCGCTCGCTGCGCCGGCGGCGGCGGCGGCCGAGTGTGGCTCCCCGGGCAGGCCGCCCGCGCCCGCCCCGCCCCCGCCCGCGGCCCTGCCTCCTCCCCCGCTCCGGCCCCACCCTCCGGCGCCTGCTGTCTCCCCGCCTCCAACCCCCCAACCGGGCGCCCGGGGACCTCCCTGGTCCCGAGCCCACCCGGTGACAGCTCGGGGGCTCCGTGCAGGGCCTCTCAGGCTGGCGAGGTTTCCGGGCACCCCTTCACTTTAAGGGCCTACCCCTGTCTCCCCCACGCCCCGGGGCTCTCTCTCCATCTCACACTCTCCGATCAGCCCAGAGCCTCTCTCCCCACCCCTCACGTGTCCCTCTCTTGTTAGGGTCCCCTCTCTTAATTCCGCTGAGTCCTGTAAATACTCCAGTCTCCAGGAAGCAGTCAGAAACCCCCAAATATTTGGAATCTTCACTAGTCCTCCACCTAGTAAACCATAACACATGCTCCTTGCCAGGAACCTCTCACTCCCGCACCGGCGAGACGTGCCTGCTTGCTGGAAGACCGGCCCCTCCAGGACCCAGGGTCGCGCACGATCGGTTCTTCCTGGGTCCTTACAATGCCCATGAGTCTCCTCCTTCCTTAGGACGCAACCCTCCCATCTCCCTCTTCCCGCCCCCATGCCCCCTGAGTGCCCTCCTAGGTCCTCGGAGACCCCCCGCAGCCCACTGGCTTCCACCACGCCATCTGCTCCAGGGCAGGAGCCCGGAACAGCCTCCTGTCTCCTTTGTCTCCCACAGCACAGGCTAGCACCTGATAAAGCTCAGGGACTGACTAAGCAGGACATTCCCCCTGCAACAGAAGTCCATGGTATCCCCTTGGGTTCCGCCCACTCCCAAGCTTCCAAACTAAAAGGCTCACCCCAGATACCCCATATCTGGAGTGCTGATCTGATTCCGAGGAACAGCTTGTCAGGGATGATATCATGGTTGCTGGGAGGGACTGCTATGGGACCTTGGGGAGTTTTTCTCGACGGTCATAAAGGAGATGCATATAAACCCATTCTCCCCACTGTCAAGAGCCACGGTTTGTCTCCCCCTTCACGCCATGCTGCAGATATCACAGTGCCAAGAAGCTGAGAGAGCTCCTGGATAGTAGTGTGTGTGGAGTGGGGTGGAGACTGCGGGGGGAGGGGTGCGGAGAGAGTGAGAGAGAGAGAGAGAGAGAGAGAGAGAGAGAGAGGGAGGAGGGGGCGTAGTTTCTCTGAGATGAAGGCGACACCTAGTGGTTTTGGGGGGGAATTTAAGGACAAAGTTACTTTATTCTTAGGTCGATGTTTCTTTATTGAACACTGGCTGCCTTGCACAAGCGGTAGGGGTGAATTAAAAAAAAAAAAAGCTGAATGATACAGCCCTTACCTTTGAGGAGCACATAATTGAATCCTTGAGGGTCCGAGACCAAAGGCAAGCCCCCCCAACAACTGTCTATTGCCCCAAGACCAGTAGAAATGGAAGTAAGACAGTTCCTTTTTTAACAAGGAGGGATGGTAACTCCAGTTCCAGCTTCCAACACTGGTAGTGAAAAGGAATTTCGTTTTATCTGAGCAAGGAAAAGAAGGATAGAATAGTCAAAAGGGTGATGGGAAACCTAAAAAAAGACATGGCTCTAACTTCAGACCAAGTCAAGTAAATAATACTTTCAATCAACTACACACAAGCTTAATGAGAGAAGCAAATCCAGAATGACCCAGTCTCTGTCAGAATCACAAACTTTCGGGACTAGGAGAAATCTTACAAATATATTGCTCAATCCCTTCATTTAAAGATCACTGAAATGGAGTCCCGAAGGGGGAAGTCACATAACTTCTTCCCACAACCTTACTTGACTTTTCATTGCAGAGCGGAAACTAGAATCAAGTTTGCTGGTCTTTTAAGATGTGGCTCTTCTGCTCACTCATGGAATTCATCATATGAAGCTATGCTTACAGGGTAATGGTCACCAAAGACCCAGACACGTCTCTCTGGAACACCTGCAGACCCACCACTGTTGCCCAGACTCCCAAACAAGTTCAAGTGTGTGATATGCCATTTCAAGCATCTTTCCCCCTTCCTCATCCTTCCAGCTGGCCACTAATACTAGAAGGTGGAAAAGGGCAGAGAATTAAAAGTTTATCACTCCCTGGCTGCTGTGGCTCAGTGGGTTGAGCGTTGGCCTGTGAACTAAGTGTTGCTGGTTCGATTCCCAGTCAGGGCACGTGACTAGGTTGCACGTCAAGTCCCCAGTTGGGGGCACTAGTGAGAGACAACCACACAGTGATGTTTCTCTCCCTCTCTTTCTCCTTTCCCCTCTCTCTACGAATAAATAAATACGTTTTTTCTTTTAAAAGTTCATCGCTTAATATGTGAAAGGCAGTGAAGGGTTTTTGTTGTGTTTTCCATTTGGGGAGAGGGGGTTGAACATGTAAGGTAAATGAGAACATTAGTTACCTGTAAGTTCCAATTACCCGATCACTGTTCTCATTGATGTGGACCGTAAGATTTTGGTTATATGTGGTGACTCCACTGCAACTCAGGCAAAGCCTGGAAAATCTAAAGATCCCGCTGGCCTACGCAGCACCCAGTTAGGATCCAACTTTCTCTCTGTAGGGTTCAAAATGCCTCCTTCGCAGACACCATCTATAATTCCTTCTGGGACAGAGCCAGTCCAAGCACCTCATTTCTGATCCAGAACTAAACTGTCGAGCATCAGATCAGCTAGTTGCTAGCAGTTTCTGTGGTTTCCATCCTGCCCCATTCCCTAGTGGCAAGAAATCCTGACTTCAGTCACACATAAGCCAAAGGAACCTCAAGACTCCTGTTCAGACCTAGAACCACCATGGGATTCAGGCTCCCACTGATCTGCATGACAAGCCTTGGCGCCACAAACTGACTTCCTGTTCAGCACTGAGCAGTTATATAACTTACCTGATTTCACAGCTAACTCTGGAACCTTGGGTTTGCTCCACACCAGACCATGCCTCCGGGTCTATAACATTCCAAAGAAGCAAAACACCTTACAGTCTTCTCTCTGCTTGACTAACGCGACTTGCAGAACAAGGCTTTGATTACATGTGACTGTCTCCTGCACACAAGACAGACAGGTCCAAGAGAACCTGTCAACAGAAGGCAGAGAACAGCCATGGAAAATAAGGTAAAATGACGCAGATAAAATACATTTCAAATGCAGCATTTCGATAAGGGAGAGGAGGAAGCAGTGCAAAAAGGAAAACAGTAAGATTTTTGAAGACAAAGAAAGACTTCACTAAAATTCTGCATTATTTCTTTTTGCCACAGCAATGAACAGATAGAATCCTGAAAATAGGTCAAACCCCCATTATTGCTCATGTGGCCCGCTTCCCCCAACTCACTTCCCTCTCTCCATACAGCAGTACACAGTCTAAGTCTGGACCTTAGGTCCAGTTCACGGTCTCATAATACTCAATATCCTTAAAGAGCTGCTGTTATTGTTTAAAGGGTCAAGGGTTTTTAATCTGAATTCACACATTGCTTTCTTTTATGAGTTAAAAAGTTTTTAAATTTAAAATATTTTCAAATCAGATCTCAGCTTCTAACTTACCTGTCAAGATATGTATTCTAAAAGTTGAACTTGTACCACACTCTAAGGGCCAGAAATATCAGTATTGTGAAAAGACTGTACAGAAGAGTAGTTTTTCTATGGAAAATCCTTCAATGATTCCTAAAAGGGAATTTCAGAATTATCAGGAGAATTTATCTTTGAAATGATTCAAGCTCCAGGAAAACCTATTTTTTTACCCATCTATTCCATCCAAGCTTGGCCAGCACCTCTGTGAGTGTCCAGGAAGTTCCCAGTGGCTTCCACAGCTCTTCCACAAATGGCCTGTTTCCCCAGATACATACACTGCTTCCCTATATTCCTTTTACCACCCTTCACCATTATTACCAACCCCAGTAATTACTTACCACTCCTGAGGAGTGTCTGATAGCACAGAGTCTCAAATATAATGTTCTCTGTTATAGTTCCATCTCTTCTCCACTTAAAGTTCTACTGACTTTACAAAATCTTTCACTGAGAAAAAGTGGCAGGTGTTCCCTCACCTTTTAAGTCCTGCTCAATATACAAATCTCTCTCATAAAAAGAAGCAAAGGAAGTATGATCACAACAGAAATGTATTCATCACTATTTCATTCTGCTCTGCTTTGGATTTTCTAGAGAAGCCAAAGACTGGAAGAGGAGGAGAAATTTGAAGCAAGATTTGAAAAAACTGTACTCCTTTGCATGGCTGCAACATGTTAGTGCAAACAAAAAGAGGTAGTTATCGGTGGCAGACAGACCAAAAGCAGGAAGACCAGTTAAGAGGCTCCCAGAGAAATCTAACCATGAAATGCTAGGTGCCTGGTCTAAGATGATGGACTAGTAATGGAGAGAGAGAAACAAAGGAGAGAAACAGCAGGACTTGGTGGCAGTCTGGATCTGCTGGATAAAGAGGAAAGATTACTCCAAGACAGGGGTCACAGAGGCAAAGGCCAGGCAGAAAATGTAAATGTGAGAATTAGCTGGGTGAAGAGTTGCAAACCATGAAGCCCCTGCTCCATCGTAAGCGGATGCCGCCACTCTGGGATGGAGCCCAGAGTTGCCATTTCTCACATTTTTTTCCTTTGGATTCTTTCAACAGCCTCTGTGACAACTCTCTGGGCCTCCGGTCTCACCTCCCTCCAATTCATCCTCCACAATGTGTTCAGATGCCAAAGTGACCTTTTGAAACAAAAACCTAATTATGTCACTTCCCTGCTGAAAATCCTTAAATGGTTCCCTGTGAAAACTCTGATTTTCAAATTGTTATTTTTAGCAGCAAAACCCTTCCTTCAAACAAAACTTTAAGCATGAAACGAAAAGAAGCCCAGCTGCTGCAGCTGAAGTAGCAGTGGTGGACCCAGAAACGAAGCCCCTGCCCTCCGCACCCTCTGAGCCCCTGCATCTCTGGATGGTACCCTTCAAACAGGGGAGCACAGAAAGACCTTCCAAGGGGTGTGTATGCACAGGTAGTTTCAAGGGAATTCATTTCCACATCCTCATCTTCTATATGTTCTCTTCCCTAAAACTGATCTGCCCAGGAATGAGCCTGTCTGTGCTCACACAGTCCTTCTCCCATGGGCCCCTGCCCATGCCAAATCTTAGGATGAGCTCTTCTAGGGTAGAAAAACTGCAAGGGCATCAAGCAAAGGGATATATAAATAAAGATATTGGTCTATGGAAACTTAAAGATTAATCAAGGTACCTTAAACTAATGGGGTCTTCCTGCCTTTTCCTACCACATACATACTTCTGCTAAGGGTAAAACTTGGCATTGGAAATGGGGTGGATTCTCTCCAATCAGCATAGCCAAAGGAGAATATATTAGTGACATATTTTCTTTTAGAAGTAACTGGAGTGCACTAAAATAATTGAATTGTACTGTATATGAATTATACTTCAATAACCTGATTTAAATTTTAAAAAGTACAACTAGAAAGTTTTTCAGCCATCAAAAAATTCAAATACAAGCCCTGGCTGCTGTGGCTCAGTGGATTGAGCGCTGGCCTGCGATCCAAGTGTCGCTGGTTTGATTCCCATTCAGGGAACATGACTGAGTTGCATGTCAGGTTCCCCTGGTCTAAAATAAAAATTCATAAATAACATGACCTATCTATACACATAATTGCAAAACACCACAAGTGCTCTAGATGTAATATAAAAAAGGAATAAAAGACAATAACATAATAATCATAGGTATTTCAATACATAAATTGTTGAACAAGAGAGTTAAAGAAGCATGCAGATGCTTGTACCTAACTGTAAGAAATGAGTAAGCTAGAATTTAAACAAAGTAACATCAGAAGCCATTACATTTTTTTTAAAAAAAACCTGCTAGATTAAACAATAGTGTTAGGAGAAGTAATAATAAACCAGATTTACTTATATATAACACCCTACACAAAAGTTTGGTGGAACAGGACTTCAGGACAAGATGGAGGCTTAGACAGACACGCTGAATCTCCCTCCACAACTAAGGACTACAACTACCTCAAAACTAGAGACAACCAGAAGTTCCAGAAAATCTAGCTGCATGGAAGTCCAACAAACAAAGATACAAAGAAGAAATATTCATCCAGACAGGCAGAAGGGATGGAACCGGGGCAGAGAGGATGCAGTGTGGTGGTGGGAGCAGTGGCAGCAGCAGCAGGCCAGTGGAAAATGCAGTCACACATTTTAAAAAGTAGGGAGGGATACCTGGGGAGCGCTCCCAGCACCAGATCAGAATGCACAGCTCATGGTCCCAGCGCTGGTGAAAATAAAACCAGTTATATAAATAAAACCTCATTGCTTCTGACTGTGCAAACCAGTGGGGGTTGGAGTGGAGGCAGAAACTGCCGGTCTCTCAGCAGAGTCCACTTGTTTAAAGGTCCCGCACAGTCCTAGAACATCTGCAGACCCACCCACTCTGAGAATGATGGCCAGGGCAACAGCTAGAGAGGCGCCAGTCCCATACGGAAGTGGGAGAAGTGCCTGGAAAAGGGGCGAGTGCTGAGCAAGCAGCATGGTTCTCTCTCAGACCCCTCCCCCACACACAGCGCCACAACGTGGTGAAACTGGTCGCCCTGGACTGATGAATACCTAAGCCTCCACGCCTTACAACATAACAGGTGCAACAGCTGTACCTAAGACACAGGCAAACAAACACAGGAGCCTGTCAGAATGAGGAAACAGAGAAGTGTGGCCCAAAAGGTGAAATGGATCAAGGTTTCAGTGGGAGGACTACATGACGAGAAGATAGCCACCCTAACAGATGAGGAGACAGAAAACCTAACAGATGCAGAATTCAAAACATTGGTGATAAAGCTGCTCACAGACTTGACAATATGTTTAAGTATGGCAAACGCATAAGGGAAGAAGTGAAGGCTATGCTAAGTGAAACAAAGGGAAATCCACACAAAACCAATGGTGAAGGGAAGGAAACCGGGGTTCAAATCAATGATTTGGAACATAAGGAAGAAAAAAATGAGGAAACAAGAATTGAAAAAAACAAGGATAGGCTTAGGAACCTCTGGGAAAACTTTAAACATACCAACATCAGAATTATAATGGTGCCAGAAGGAGAAGGGGAAGAGCAAGAAATTGAACACTTATCTGAAAAAATAATGAAGGGAAACTTCCCTAATTTGGCAAAAGGAATAGACATACAAGTTCAGGAAGCACAGAGAGTCCCAAACAAGCTAAGCCGAAGGAGGACCACACCAAGACACATCATAATTAAAATGCCAAGGGTGATAGATAAAGAGAGAATCTTAAAAGCAGCAAGAGAAAGGCAGAGAGTTACCTACAAAGGGGTGCCTATAAGACTATCAGCTGATTTCTCAAAAGAAACTTTACTGGCAAGAAGTATTCAATGTGATGAAAAGCAAGGACCTACAACCAAGATTACTCTATCCAGCAAAGCTATCATTTAGAATGCAAGGGCAAATGAAGTGCTTCCCAGACAAGGTAAAGCTAAAAAAAGTTCATCATCACCAAGCCATTATTATATGAAATGTCAAAGGGACTTACTTAAGAAAAAGAAGGTCAAAACTATGAACATTAAAATGACAACAAACTCACAACTATCAACAACTGACTCTAAAAAATAAAAACAAAATTCAACTAAGCAAACCAGAGTGGGAACAGAATTATAGGTATAGGAATGATTTGGAGGGTTATCAGCTGGGAGGGGGGAGCGGGAGAAATGGGGAAATGGTGCAGGGATTAAGAAGCATAATCAGTTGGTACAAAATAGACAGGGGGAAGTCAAGAATAATATAGGAAAGGGTGAAGCCAAAGAACTTATATGCACGACCCATGGACATGAACTAAGTGGGGTGGGATTGCTGGAGGGAAGAGGGGGACTGGGTGGAGGGGAGCAACGCGAAAAATATTGGGACTACTGTAACATAATCAATAAAATATACTTTTAAAAAGTTTGGTGGAATATTCAAAAATTATGCAGAACTTCGGATCTCTAAATCATATAGAATTCAGGACTTTTATTTGACATCCAAAATGTATGGCCAGTTCAGAAGTACAAAGATTAACAAGATAAAATTTCTTCTCTCATGGAATACACGACCTAGTGGGATAAGTAAAAAAGTAAATACTGCTTTTAAAGATTGTATTTATTTATTTTTAGAGAGAGCGGAAGAGAGGGAGAAAGAGGGGGAGAGACACGTCAATGTGAGAGAGAAACATTCTGTCCTATCTGTCCCAACTGGGGACCAAACCCGCAACTCAGGCCTGTACCATGACCAAGGATCCAACCAGGGGCCATTTGCTTTGTGGAACAACACCTAACCAACTGAGCTACACCGGTCATGGCAATAACCCATTTTAAAACAATATATTCTTAATTATGTGGTCCTTTTTTCACATTGCAGAGTCCAGCATCTGTGGCCCTCAACTACTAAAATACCAATAAATTCCACCTCCCATCACTATAGCAATCAAAAATGCCCCGCAAATGTCCAAAAGCCCCTCCAGAAGCAGTACCACTGCTGTTAAGAACCACCGGTCTATCGGCTAGAGAACAAACATGTTGTTAGCCCATTAGGATCTGGCTCTGGCCTTCTTCTCTAGCCTTCTCTGCTTCTACATCTGTCTCCTAAACATACAGAACTATTCTTAGTTCCCTAAGTGGGCCACATTAGTTCATCAACCTGAAATGTCTTGTCTTCCCTGCACTTCTAACTACTCTTCCTTGAGGCCTTCCACCCCTTTTTATAACCTTTAATATATTGTTTTCAATAGGCAGTTACTTTCTACCTACTCCACTAGATTGTGTATTCCATGAAGAAAAAAGTTCTATCATGCTTAATCTTTGTACCTCAACACTGGCAAGACATTTTAGGATCACATAAATGTTTTCTCCATGAATAAACAAGTGTACAGATGAATAGATTCACTTTACAGGAAAAAGACTATTTCCTCTGAGACTGCAGGGAAATGTGGGACAATGGATTCAAGGATGGATTTAGTGATACATAAGTTTAACTTATCTGTTGAGCCTGAACTCAGCTGAGTATAAGCATAACCTGCCACCCTATCACAGTCTTCTTCATCTATGCCATGACAAATGTCTCCTTCCCACCATCACAACAACATGAACAGATCCCATAACTCTGGCTCCCTTTTGGTTATGTGAAAACTCAGTCCAACCCAATTGGTTTAAAACTCCAATCTCAGGTCCAATGAAGAACTCGTCTCCTCCCCTCTTCCAGCCCAAGCTTGAGCCATGGCTTAAGGAACCTGAAGTGGGAGGAGACTGTTGTCCCTTCTGTGGCTTCTCCTCTTCCTCTTCTAGTTCTCTAGAATGTTCTCTAGGAAGGTTCTAGCTCTTCAGGGGTTGGGCACGAGGAGGAAAGCAGAGAGGAAAGAGATAACTGTCTCTTCAGTTAACAGGGTAGTTATCGCAAACACTGCTGGCTGTGGATGACAGGCCATTCCATCCTGTTTTCTGGCAGATATCAAAATGTCAGATCTCTCATGGGGCACTTGTGTGTGTTCTTCAGAAAGTCCCATGCAGCCTCTCCACTGAGTTGCACCTCAATGTAGACAACCCCGCTCCAAGTTATCTCTTTTAACCCATCTACTTCCGCCTGACAGCTTCCTGGATGGGCTACCAGCAAGATGGCTCAAGTCCAGCTATCTTCCTCATCTAATTTCCTTTCCTCTTCTCAGATAATGCAGAGCTGACCAAGTCCACTGTCCACACATACAGTCTAACCAGGGAATGAGAAAGCAGACTCTCAGCCCTGGCTGTGTGGCTCAGTGGATTGAGCATCGGCCTGCGAGCCAAGTGTTGCGGTTCGATTCCCAGTCAGGGCACATTACTAGGTTGCACGTCAGGTCCCCAGTTAGGGGCATGAGTGAGAGGCAACCACACGGTAAAAAAAAAAAAAATGAAAGCAGACTCTCTCATGGGGACTCTCTTTGACATCCTCTTGTTTAGTTTTGGGGGAGGGAGGGGAAAGTACTCCCTGATGGACTCAGGACTCCCTCTTTTGAGTTGTCTTATATCTTAGATAGACTGGGAATGAGGTGGGTTGATGAGGCATGGGTGAAGTTAGTGGTTGCAGGTATCAGGGCCAGTTCTGCTACTTCTTTGTAAGTCCTTGAGAGGGTCTTTGACACTACAGTATTCCCTCACTTATTGCAGGTATTACGTTCTAGATCCCCCCCCCACCGAAGTAGAAACCTTACATTTATTCTGCTCTCTTAAACCTATGTAACTTTAACAACATATGTATATAGTACCGCAAAATCCTGAGATATAGTGAAAAATCCGCGATAAATAGTTAAATATAATATTTCAAAAAGTCCTGCAATACAGTGAGGCCGCGATAAGTGAACCACGATGTAGAGAGGGGCTACTGTAACTATTAACAACTCTCTCTAGAATATGTGGTAATGAGTGCTTCTTTGTCCCCATTTTTGAACCCTAGTAACCAATTCTAGGGAACCAGAAAAAAAATCGACTCAATATCTTCTACAATATACTGAAGCAAAGGAAAAATTATATGAAATAACGAACTCAATTGCATTTCCATATGAAGAGGCAAGGCCATCTTCTAAGTAAAAGAACCAGGAGTTGAAGGTTCAGGCAGTATAAAGAAAAAAGACAGAGGCAAGACTTGGGGTGAAAGCCATGGACCCTTACTTTCCAATAAAAAAAAAGGCACATATGCATATAAAAATTTTTGCATATCATTTCAGGGATGATTATTAAAATACATACATGTTTACATATTTGGATGAGAAGCAGGCTCCAAAACCAACAAGTATGCTATACATGACTGTAAAGACTCCATGTAAATACATGAGTCCGTCATTGCCCTCAAACACCTGCTAGGTCCCTAAGAGAACAATGCAGTGGTAATGTGATCCCAGGCTCTTCCACCAAATGGCAACTGAGAACATCTCCTACCAACTATTGAAAATAACTGAACTGCCTAACAAATAGGACAGAGAAGGTTGCCCATAATCTGAAAGAACCCTAATGTTCTTGTTTCAAATCTAAGCTTTACATTAATCTGACAGAGGTCAATAAACAGGTTCTAAGATCCCCAGATTAAAACCAGTTTACAATTTGTTAAATTGTAAAGCATTATATAAGTACTAATTATTAGGACTATTTCCTATGACAGAAATGAAGTAGACCATACCATCAGCAGTTTGAAGTCATATCTCGAAAGGTGAAATAGTCTAAAAGAATAAGTGTGCCTATTTTTCTAATACTGTGCAAATGTTTTCAATTTTTTCATCTCTTCATTGAAAAGTCTAAGAAGGGGAGACGGTCATGTTTAGAAACTGCTAAATTCAATTCAATATAACAAGTATTTGTTGAGGGCCTTCAGAGGACACAAAGGTAAGTCAGAATTTGAGTCCCTGCTCTGCCCACCCTGAGAAAACATACTATTTAGGAAGAGACAAGAGTCAGTTCATGGGACAGAGTGATTAAATGATTGTGTGAGGTAGTAAACAGATGTGCTCCTTCCCACTACCACTGGCGGGTCCTAGCCATCCCCATCAGTCCTTGACCTGTTTCTTATCAGATGTACTCCTCAACCTCTCCAGTGAGGCTGCAGCCCCAGACTGAGTCCTCAGTCTCCCGAGTCTCTGCTGAATTCAGTGAATGAGAGGCACCAGCAGGAGCCTGGAAGTCAGAAAGAAGACAGAAGCCTGAGTATTACCTTAGCCAACATGCCCAACCGAAGTTGGGTGTCCCCTGTGGCTCCCGCTTCCCTAAGGTAGGCCCTCCAGAGTTCCAGCTTCTAACTTATCCTGGCTTCCTTCAGCCTGGGAGTGATAGAAAATTCCTGCTGTTGCCAATCTCTGGATTGCCTCACCTTCCCTTGAATAGCTTCCCACCTTTTTCTCCACTTTCATAGATAATTCTCTGGATAAAATTCCCTCTGGCTTAAATACTTAGAATGATTTATGGTCTCCCTGGCTGGACTCTAAATGTGGCAGCTAACCCCAAAATTACTTTACCAATATTGAGATCAAAGACCCTGATTCCAAAGTTGCTAAATTCAAAGGTCACTGTTGTTGGTGTGAGTCCTGAGTTATACAGAGGAGTGAATTGATTTTCCTCTTCTCCCAAAACAGGAAAGAAAAAGAATTTGGGTAAAAGACAGAAAAAGGAGCATTATGGACCTCCAAGTGCCCCCAGGATAATATGGGGAGGGCACTGCTGACAAGGATAAGGACATGGATGTGAATGAATACCCCTTAAAATTCAGGATGAGTCCAAGAGGAGTCCGGACCTGCACAGGGCCAGATTATGGCCTTTGGAAACCCAAACATTGAAAGGTTATGTACCCCATGCCCCCTGAAATATAAATCAAATCAAATCAATCCTTTACACGTACAATGCATGTGTAAAGAAATACAATAAATTTAGATTTTTTTCCATAGTAACTACTTTCACATTTAAAATATATAGCAAAATCTTTTTCTCCAAATCTGTCTGGGGGCCTTGTTTTGCTGCTGCCGTAAGCACGCACTGTGCATGCCCTTGGGTTGTCTGGTGACAGGACTGTGCCACCTGCCCTCTCCAGAGCACTGGCAGCCTCCTGGGGATGGTGCATGTGCAACCAGGTGATCATTCACTTCGGTAAACCAATTCAGAATAATTTTTAGCTCTTTTGATAAATTTTATATTTAAGAAATCACTATTTACTACATATATATATATGTATAATTTTAAAGTGGCTATAAAATTAAAATGAAGAACTATTTTTACCTATAAAAATTGTTTTAGAAATAATAATACCTAATGCTAGCAAGTGTGCAGGAAAATAATATTCTCACACACTGCTAGTGAGATAAAATCTGGTACAACTTTAGAAAGTAACTTGACAATCTCGATCAAAAAAGCCTTTAAAATATTTTTACCACTAACCCATCAATTCCACTTCAATAATTTAGCTAAAGGAAATCATAGATTTAGCTTCAAAGATACCCAACAGTCTTGTTTTTAATGAAAAGTTAAAAAAGATCTAAATTTCTAATTATGGGCATTGTATAATTAAATTATATTACCCTTATACATTAAAATCCAAGTAGTTCATTAAACATTATTTCAGAGATGTATGATATCAAAGATTATTCACCATATATCATTAAGTGAAAATAGAAGGTTGCAAGATGTATGGAAAGAACCCAGTTTCATTAAAAATACACACACACACAGTAGAAGAAACCTAGAATGGTATAAATAAAAAATGTTAAGAATGGCTATCTTTGGGGATAGTACGGGCTAGAATTT